>NC_057814.1:412701288-413001288 GCF_018294505.1 Triticum aestivum | reverse complement strand
TGGTCAACTAAATCATGGATAAATTAGATGTTACAACAAGAGAAAATGTCCAAAAGTAATGCAGAACCATAATGATCAATGGTTTTACATTTTACATGGCAATAATGGTTTGATGTTATGAAATTTTGTAGGAAGATGCATGGGAATCCTTGAGGAATACCCAGGCCAAAGCCAACACTGTTAAATCCGTTATGTGTTTCTCCAGGTCTGATCATTGGCAACCTTCATGATGCGTGGATATTTGGGATTAATCCCAACATTTGAACATGGCTTATTCTCGGTAATCAACCTCACTTTGCACAGTAAAACATATGGAGTTGTTTTGAATGCAAAGCATCTTTGCTAAATTGATGTAAATGATATAATCCTATTTTATTTCACAGGTTGCACAGAGGTTATCCAAGCTGAAAAAGAAAGTATGGAGGCCCCAAGGGAAACAATCAGCCCATGCAGCATTGAGTAGTTCGCGTTGCTATGTTCTTGCTTTGCTTGCTCTCAAATGTGTGCTTGCACAGTTAGAGGTAGAAGTGGCCAATAGTCTTTTTTCCATTTGATATAATTGGTAGTCCTTTTTTCGTTGCTTTCCGTTCAAGATAAAAGTTGTTTGATTGCTTGTTCTTTTTTTTCTCTATATCTTTATGCATCTTTTTTACTTAGTAGCTTCCTTCTTTCACTCTATATTATCTTTCTAGGTTGCCATTATTTGACGTGAGGTTGTAGAAAAGTGGAACTTTGTTTTTGGCTCTCTAGGCATTTATTCATACCGGAGTGCATGCCATGAGCATAAGGCAATGCAACCTCCAAATATTACCTCGTCAGTCTCAGTCGAAACTAAGGCCACGAATCGGAATTGGCACTAGGGAAATTACAGAATTACAAATAGGAGACCGGATTTCCTTATCCTGGGTGTAGGTGTACTCCCTTATCCAAGCCGTTCTTTTCGAGACAAGTCCTCGAGATGTGGATCATGTATAGAATATCTAACCATGCTTGTAGGTTGTAGCAACAATAATCTCTCTTCTGTTCTTTGTGTCTTTTTCCACTTTCTCTATGTGAAAAAAGTGCTTGGCTCTCATATTTCCTTTTGTTAGAGAATGTTAGCACTTATTGATAAGAGAACATCATTACAATCATGCTCTTATATATCTCTAAAGTCGTTGTGACACCTTCACTTAAGGTTGTACAAAGGGAAAAGACATGCTAAGATTCGCCATATTTATTTTTGTCCCATGTTGAGCAGACTTAATGTATGGGAATTTACTACGGGATCTTTCAATATTGATTCAGTTGTTATGTGTGCACTTGAACTTTTTGTTGGGAGTATTTTAGGTTCATGTGAAAATACATAGCTATTGTTATTCAAAGCAATTGTTAGATAGCTAGCTGAATGGTTGGAGTGAATGAAACAGATAAGAAGTTCAAGTGCATCACTGAAAATAGGAGTTCAATTGTCTCATGCATCCATTTTTTCTGATATTCCTACCATTCTATAGAAATAATAGACGGGTGCAGCAACGCGCGCCGGCATGGTCTAGTAACGTGTAATAACAGCCCATAATGCAATAAATATCGATATAAAAGCATGATGCAAAATGGACGTATCAACCCCCCCCCCCCAAGCTTAGACCTCGCTTGTCCTCAAGCTGAAGCCGAAAACGATAAATATGTCCACATGTTTAGAGGTAGAGGTGTCGATAAAACAAAATACGGACATGAGGGCATCATGATAATTCTTATAACAGCAACATATATATATATATATATATATATATATATTGTCATGTGATTTCTTATGCTCAAGTAATAATCTATTCACAATGTCTAGTATGAATCAGAAACTTCATTGAGAACCAACAAACTATAATCTCAGTCATTGAAGCAATTGCAATTTATCATAACATCGGAAAGAGTCAATATAAGAGCTTTTCAGCAAGTCCACATACTCAACTATCATTTAGTCTTTCACAGTTGCTAACACTAATGCAATACTTTATGGGTATGGAGTTTTAATCGGACACAGAGAAAGATAGGGGCTTATAGTGTTGCCTCCCAACCTTTTACCTCAAGGGTAATGTCAACAATAATAATTCATGCTAACTTACATCCAATTGGATATATATATATATATCAGGATCTTCCCAACACAATGTGCCTGACAAAAGATAAAATGTAAAAAGGAAAGGTGAAGATCACCATGACTCTTATATAAGGTAAAAGACAAAAGTAGAAGATAGGCCCTTCGCAGAGGGAAGCAGAGGTTGTCATGTGATTTTATGGTTGGATGCACGAAATCTTAATGCAAAAGAACGTCACTTTATATTGCCACTTGTGATATGGACCTTTATTGTGCAGTCCATCGCTTTTATTGCTTCCATATCACAAGCTCGTATAAAGCTTATTTTCTCCACACTAATAGATCATACATATTTAGAGAGCAATTTTTATTGTATGCAACATGACAACTTACTTGAAGGATCTTACTCAATCCATAGGTAGGTATGGTGGACTCTCATGGCAAAACCGGGTTTAAGGATATTTGGAAGCACAAGTAGTATCTCTACTTGGTGCAAAGAATTTGGCTAGCATGAGGGTGTTAGGCAAGCTCAACATGTTGGATGATCCATGACAATATACTTTATTTCGGATATAAGAAAACATAACCCATTACGTTGTCTTCCTTGTCCAACATCAACTCTTTAGCATGTCATATTTTAATGAGTGCTCACAATCATAAAAGATGTCCAAGATAGTATATTTATATGTGAAAACCTCTCTTTCTTTATTACTTCCTATTAATTGCAACGATGACCAAAACTATGTTTGTCACTCTCAACAACTTTTTTATCATACTCTTTATATGTGAAGTCATTACTCTCCATAAGATCAATATGATCTTCTTTATTTCTTTTTATTCTTTTATTCCCTCAAGATCATAGCAAGATAATCAAGCCCTCGACTCAACACAAATCTTTATTATATATAGCTCACGGACTCGATTACATAGAAGGATCATAAAGCAAAACTCAAAACTAAATCATGCTAAAACTTTATTCTACTAGATCAAGATATTACCAAAAGGATCGAACTAAGAAAAACGGTAAAGATAGGAGTGTGATGGTGATACGATACCGGGGCACCTCCCCCAAGCTTGGCAGTTGCCAAGGGGAGTGCCCATACCCATGTGATTAGGTCTCCTTCCTCGGAAGTGGTGGTGATGGGGTTGTTGACGATGTAGGCTTCTCGTCCATCTTCCAAGGCATAGGCTCACCATCATTGAAGGATGATCAAGTCTCCGGGATCCTTAAATCTACAGCCAAACTCATCCTCTTGAATCTATATTCATACTCACAGTTTTGGTTTTGCACGTCATAGATCTGGGCTTGGAGGTGCTCGATTTTCTCGTGAAGCTTGAAGATGGCCTCCCCAATGTCCTTGGCGTCCAGCTTGTGGTTGTTGGTGAACTCCGTGATCATTATGTGATTGGTGTCGAGTCCACGCTACACCATCTCCTGACAGTTGAAAACTTGTTGCTCCATTGCTTCAAGCCTTGTCTCCACGCTTCCGGTCCTCCTTGGTCCCTCAACATCACGGATGTGCAGCACCCCCTCATGCATCTCAATGGTTTGAGGATGTTGCAGCACTTCCGCGAGGTAGGGGTTGATGACCTTCTCGAAGAACTTGTCCTTGGGGGCACTTGGAGACGTCATGGCGATCTAGATTTGTCAGGAAAATAGCTCGAAACAAAAACAGAGGATAATTGTGTGGTACGGTGGTCAAAACCTTCGAGAGATTATATAATGAATTTTTACCGACCAAAAGAAGTATCTTGCAAGAAAACGGAGTCCGGAGAGCACACGAGGTGCCCACGAGGCAGGGGGCGCGCCCAGGGGGTAGGGCGTGCCCTCCACCCTCGTGGACGCCTCGTGTCCTTCCCGGACTGCTTCTTATTTTCCTATTTTCTTAAATATTCCAAAACGGACAAAAATTACCATTAGAACCGTTTTGGAGTCGGTTTACTTACCGCACCACATACCTATTCCTTTTCGGAGTCTGAAACATTTTGAAATGTGTCCCTTATGTATTCCTCCGGGGTTACGGTTTCAATAACATTAGTTTTAACATTTATAGGATTACCTGAGATATAATGTTTGATTCTTTGACCGTTCACCACCTTCGGATTTGTGCCTTCGAAGTTGTTGATTTTTATGGCACCGGAACGATAGACCTCCTCGATAACGTAAGGACCTTCCCATTTAGAGAGGAGTTTTCCTGAAAAAATCTTAAACGAGAGTTGTATAGCAAAACATAATCACCTACATTAAACTCATACTTTTGTATCCTTTTGTCATGCCATCTTTTAACTTTTTCTTTAAATAGTTTGGCATTCTCATAGGATTGGGTTCTCCATTCATCAAGTGAGCTAATGTCAAATAGCCTCTTCTCATCGGCAAGTTTGAAATCATAATTGAGCTCTTTAATGGCCCAATATGCCTTATGTTCTAGTTCGAGAGGTAAGTGACATGCTTTTCCATAAACCATTTTATACGGAGACATACCCATAGGATTTTTATATGCAGTTCTATAGGCCCATAATGCATCGTCAAGTTCCTTGGACCAATTCTTTCTAGATCTATTAACAGTCTTTTGCAAAATTAATTTGAGCTCTCTATTATTCAATTCTACTTGACCACTAGACTGTGGGTAATATGGGGATGCAATTCTATGATTAACATCATACTTAGCAAGCATTTTATGAAAAGCACCATGAATAAAATGTGAACCACCATCAGTCATTAAATATCTAGGGACTCCAAACCTCAGAAAAATAACTTCTTTAAGCAGCTTAATAGAGGTGTTATGATCAACACTACTAGTTGGAATAGCTTCTACCCACTTAGTAACGTAATCAACATCAACTAAAATATGTGTATACCCATTAGAGGAAGGAAACGGTCCCATATAATCAAAGCCCCAAACATCAAATGGTTCAATAACGAGTGAATAATTCATAGGCATTTCTTGACGTCTACTAATATTACCAATTCTTTGACATTCATCACAAGATAAGACAAACATACGGGCATCTTTGAAGAGAGTAGGCCAATAAAAACTGGATTGCAATACCTTATGTGCAGTTCTATCTCCAGCGTGGTGTCCTCCATAAGCTTCGGAGTGACACTTGCGTATTGGATAACATTTCATTTCTTATCAACTCTTTGTCCTAGAACAGCACCTACAGCATAATCACTAGCATCACACATAATTTCAAAGGGTAGATTCCAATCAGGTGGCTGAACAATAGGTGCAGAAATCAAAGCTTTCTTAAGTATTTCAAATGCTTCTACACAATCATCATCAAAGACAAAAGGAATCTTTTGTAAGAGATTAGTCAGAGGCCTAGAAATTTTAGAGAAGTCCTTAATGAACCTCCTATAAAAACTGGCATGACCAAGGAAACTTCTTATACCTTTAATGTCCTTGGGACACGACATCTTTTCAATAGCATCAACTTTAGCTTTATCAACTTCAATACCTCTTTCCAAAATTTTATGCCCCAAGACAATACCTTCATTAACCATAAAGTGGCACTTCTCCCAATTCAAGACAAGGTTAGTTTCTTCACATATCTACAAAACTCGATCAAGGTTGCTCAAGCAATCATCAAAAGAAGTTCCATAAACGGAGAAATCATCCATGAAAACCTCAACAATCTTTTCACAAAAATTAGAGAATATAGCCATCATGCATCTTTGAAAGGTAGCAGGTGCATTGCATAAACCAAAAGGCATATGTCTATAAGCAAAGGTACCGAAAGGGAAAGTAAAAGTGGTCTTTTCTTGATCCTCTTTTGACACAGGTATTTGAGAGAAACCAGAATAACCATCTAGAAAGCAAAAATGTGTATGTTTGGATAATCTTTCTAGCATTTGATCAATAAAAGGTAAAGGGTAATGATCCTTTTTAGTAGCTTTATTTAATTTGCGGAAATCAATTACCATTCTATAAACTGTAACAATTCTTTGTGGGATCAATTCATCTTTATCATTAGTAACAACAGTAATACCTCCCTTCTTAGGGACACAATGGACAGGACTTACCCACTGACTATCAGCAACGGGATAAATTATACCTGCCTCCAGAAGCTTTAGTATTTCTTTTCTTACCACTTCTTTCATCTTAGGATTTAACCGTCGTTGATGATCAACAACCGGTTTAGCGTCTTTCTCCAATTTTATTTTGTGCTGGCATAGAGTGGGACTAATGCCCTTAAGATCATCAAGAGTATATCCAATAGCAGCACGGTGCTTCTTCATAGTTTTCAATAATTTCTTTTCTTCATGATCTGAAAGGTTAGCACTAATAATAACAGGATATATCTTCTTTTCATCAAGATAAGCATATTTAAGAGTATCACTTAATGGTTTAAGCTCAAACACGGGATCACCCTTGGGTGGAGGAGGATCCCCTAGGATTTCAACAGGCAAGTTGTGTTTCAAAATAGGTCCCTGTTTAAAGAATACTTCATCTATTTCCTTCTTTCGTTCATAAACATATCATTTTCATGGTCGAGCAAATATTGTTCTAAAGGATCATTAGGAGGCACGGCAATAGAAGCAAGACCAATAATTTCATCTTTACTAGGCAATTCCTCATCACGGGGTTGTCTACGAAATTTAGCAAAGTTAAACTCATGAGACATATCCCCCAAACCAATAGTAACAACATCCTTTTTGTAGTCTATCCTAGCATTAACAGTATTCAAGAAAGGTCTACCAAATATGATGGGACAAAAGTCATCTTGTGGGGAACCAAGAACAAGAAAATCCGCAGGATATTTAACTTACCCACACAAGACTTCAACATCTCTAACAATCCCAACTGGTGAAATAGTGTCTCTATTGGCAAGCTTAATTGTGACATCAATTTCCTCTATCTCAGCAGGTGCAATGTCATGCATAATTTCTTTGTATAAGGAATGAGGTATTGCACTTGCACTAGCACCCATATCACATAAGCCATGATAACAATGATCTCCTATTTTAACAGAAATAACAGGCATGCCTACAACAGGTCTATGTTTATTTTTAGTGTCGTATCTAGCAATTCTAGCCGCTTCATCACAGAAGTAAATAACATGCCCATCAATATTATCAGCTAAGAGATCTTTAACCATAGCAATACTAGGTTCAACTTTAATTTGCTCAGGGGGTTTGCGTGTTCTAGTATTACTCTTACGAACCACAGTTGAAGCTTTAGCATGATCCTTTATTCTAACAGGGAAAGGTGGTTTCTCAATATAAGCAGTAGGAACAACAGGATCATTGTAAGTGATAGTCTTTTCTTCAACTTTAATAGGTGCAACTACTTTTACTTCAATGGGAGGATTATATTTAAACCACTTCTCCTTAGGGAGATCAACATGAGTAGCAAAGGATTCACAGAAAGAAGCTACTATCTTAGAGTCAAGTCCATATTTAATGCTAAATTCACGAAAAACATCGGTATCCATAAAAGATTTAACACAATCAAACTTAGGTGTTATACCTGACTTCCTTACCTTCGTCGAGATCCCAATCTTCAGATTTGCGTTTAATTCTTTCCAATAAATCCCATTTGAATTCAATAGTCTTCATCATAAAAGAACCAGTACAAGAAGTATCGAGCATGGAGCGATTATTGAGAGAAAGCCGAGCATAAAAATTTTGAATAATAATTTCTCTTGAGACCTTATGATTGGGGCATGAATATAACATTGACTTAAGCCTCCCCCAAGCTTGAGCGATGCTTTCTCCTTCGCGAGGCCAAAAATTATATATATAATTACGATCACGATGAACAAGATGCATAGGATAAAACTTCTGATGAAATTCCAATTTCAATCGGTTGTAGTTCCATGATCCCATATCATCACATAGTCTAAACCATGTCAATGCCTTTCCCTTCAAAGATAAAGGGAAGACCTTCTTCTTGATAACATCCTCGGGCATACCTGCAAGCTTAAATAATCCACAAACTTCTTCCACATAGATTAGGTGTAAATCGGGATGCAATGTTCCATCACCTGTGAAAGGATTAGCTAGCAGTTTCTCTATCATACCCGAAGGAATTTCAAAGTAAACATTTTCAGTAGGTTCAGTAGGTTGAGGAGCAACTCTTTGCTCTACTGGTCGGGGTGAAGATACCCCGAACAAGCCCCTCAAAGGATTACTTTCCATAGTAACAAGTGACAGTAAATTTCAGCACACTATATAAATTTTTCCTTACCAAATTCCACCTACCAAAGGCGCTTCACTCCCCGGCAACGGCGCCAGAAAAGAGTCTTGATGACCCAAAAGTGTAGGGGATCTATCATAGCCTTTTCGATAAGTAAGAGTGTCGAACCCAACGAGGAGCAGAAGGAAATGATAAGCGGTTTTCAGCAAGGTATTCTCTGCAAGCACTGAAATTATCGGTAACAGATAGTTTTGTGATAAGGTAATTTGTAACGGGTAACAAGTAATAAAAGTAAATAAGGTGCAACAAGATGGCCCAATCCTTTTTGTAGCAAAGGACAAGCCTGGACAAACTCTTATATAAAGGAAAGCGCTCCCGAGGACACATGGGAATTATCGTCAAGCTAGTTTTCGTCACGCTCATATGATTCGCGTTCGTTACTTTGATAATTTGGTATTTGGGTGGACCGTGCTTGGGTGCTTCCCTTTCTTGGACAAGCATCCCACTTATGATTAACCCCTATTGCAAGCATCCGTAACTACAAAAGAAGTATTAAGGTAGACCTAACCATAGCATGAAACATATGGATCCAAATCAGCCCCTTACGAAGCAACTCATAAACTAGGGTTTAAGCTTCTGTCACTCTAGCAACCCATCATCTACTTATTACTTCCCAATGCCTTCCTCTAGGCCCAAATAATGGTGAAGTGTCATGTAGTCGACGTTCACATAACACCACTAGAGGAGAGACAACATACATCTCATCCAAATATCGAACGAATACCAAATTCACATGACTACTTATAGCAAGACTTCTCCCATGTCCTCAGGAACAAATGTAACTACTCACAAATCATATTCATGTTCATAAGAGAGGGGTATTAATATGCCTAAAGGATCTGAACATATGATCTTCCACCAAATAAACCAACTAGCATCAACTACAAGGAGTAATCAACACTACTAGCAACCCACAGGTACCAATATGAGGTTTTGAGACAAAGATTGGATACAAGAGATGAACTAGCGTTTGAGAGGAGATGGTGCTGGTGAAGATGTTGATGGAGATTGACCCCCTCCCGATGAGAGTATCGTTGGTGATGACGATGGCGATGATTTCCCCCTCTCGGAGGGAAGTTTCCCCGGCAGAACAGCTCTGCCAGAGCCCTAGATTGGTTCCGCCAAGGTTCCGCCTTGTGGCGGCGGTGTTTCGTCCCGAAAGCTTGCTTATGATTTTTTCCAGGGTAAAAGACTTCATATAGCAGAAGATGGGCACCGGAGGCCTGCCAGGGGGCCCACGAGGCAGGGGGCGCGCCCAGGGGGGTAGGGCGCACCCCCCACCCTCGTGGATGGTGGGTGGCCCCCCTCTGGTACTGTCTTTTCTCAGTATTTTTTATTAATTCCAAAAATGACTTCCGTGGAGTTTCAGGACTTTTGGAGTTGTGCAGAATTGGTCTCTAATATTTGCTCCTTTTCCAACCAAGAATTCCAGCTGCCGGCACTCTCCCTCTTCATGTAAACCTTGTAAAATAAGAGAGAATAGGCATAAGTATTGTGACATAACGTGTAATAACAGCCCATAATGCAATAAATATCGATATAAAAGCATGATGCAAAATGGACATATCAATAGCACACAAGGTATTCCTCCGGTATCCGGGAGTTGCATAATCTCATAGTCGAAGGAATATGTATTTGATATGAAGAAAGCAATAGGAATAAAACTGAACGATCAATATGCTAAGCTAACAGATGGGTCTTGTCCATCACATCATTCTCATAATGATGTGATCCCCTTCATCAAATGACAACACATGTCTAGGGTTAGGAAACTTAACCATCTTTGATTAACGAGCTAGTCGTAGAGGCTTACTAGACACAGTGTTTTGTCTATGTATCCACACATGTATCAAGTTTCCGGTTAATACAATTCTAGCATGGATAATAAACATTTATCATGATATAAGGAAATATAAAAAACAACTTAATTATTGCCTCTAGGGCATATTTCCTTCAGTCTCCCACTTGCACTAAAGTCAATAATCTAGTTCACATTGTCATGTGATTTAACACCAATAGTTCACATCTTTATGTGATTAGTTCACATCTCCATGTGACTAACACCCAAAGGGTTTACTAGAGTCAATAATCTAGTTCACATCGCTATGTGATTAACACCCAAAGAGTACTAAGGTGTGATCATGTTTTGCTTGTGAGAGAAGTTTAGTCAACAGGTCTGCCACATTCAGAGCCGTATGTATTTTGCAAAAAAATTATGTCTACAATGCTCTGCATGGAGCTACTCTAGCTAATTGCTCCCACTTTCAATATGTATCCAGATTGAGACTCAGAGTCATCCGGATCGGTGTAAAATCTTGCATCGACGTAACTCTTTACGACAAACTCTTTATCACCTCCATAACCGAGAAATATTTCCTTAGTCCTCTTAGGTAACTAAGGATAACTTTGACCGATATCCAGTGATCCACTCCTGGATCACTATCATACCCCCTTGCCAAACTCATGGCAAGGTACACAATAGGTCTCGTACACAGCATAGCATACTTTATAGAACCTATGGCCGAGGCCTGAGGTATAGGGAATGACTTACATTCTTTCTCTATCTTCTGCCGTGGTCGGGTTTTGAGTCTTACTCAACTTCATACCTTACAACTCAGGCAAGAACTCCTTCTTTGACTGATCCATTTTGAACTCCTTCAAAATCTTATCAAGGTATGTACTCATCGAAAGTCTTATCAAGTGTTTTGATCTACCTCTATAGATATTGATGCCCAATATGTAAGCAGCTTCACCGACGTCTTTCTTTGAAAATCTCCTTTCAAACACTCCTTTATGCTTTCCGAAAAATTCTACATCATTTTTGATCAGCAATATGTCATTCGCATATACTTATCAGAAAGGTTGTAGTGCTCCCACTCACTTTCTTGTAAATACAGGCTTCACCGCAAGTCTGTATAAAACTATATGCTTTGATCAACTCATCAAAGCGTATATTCCAACTCTAAGATGCTTGCACCAGTCCATAGATGGATCGCTGGAGCTTGCACATTTTGTTAGCACCTTTAGGATTGACAAAACCTTTTGGTTGCATCATATATAACTCTTCTTTAATAAATCCATTAAGGAATGCAGTTTTGACATCCATTTGTCAGATTTCATAAAATGTGGCCATTGCTAACATGATTCGGACATACTTTAAGCATCGATACGAGTGAAAAATCTTATCGTAGTCAACACCTTGAACTTGTCAAAAACCTTTTTCGACAGTTGAGCTTCGTAGATAGTAACACTACTATCAGCGTTCGTCTTCCTCTTGAAGATCCATTTATTCTCAATGGCTTGCCGATCATCGGGCAAGTCCACCAAAGTCCACACTTTGTTCTTATATATGGATCCTATCTCAGATTTCATGGCCTCAAGCCATTTATCGGAATCTGGGCTCATCATCACTTCCTCATAGTTCGTAGGTTCGTCATGGTCTAGTAACATGACTTCCAGGACAGGATTACCGTACCACTCTGGTGCGGAACGTGCTCTGGTTGACCTACGAGGTTCGGTAGTAACTTGATCTGAAGTTTCATGATCATTATCATTAGCTTCCTCTCTAGTTGGTGTAGGCATCACGGGAACGGTTTTCTGTGATGAGCTACTTTCCAATTCGAGAGAAGGTAAAATTACCTCATCAATTTCTACTTTCCTCCCACTCACTTCTTTCGAGAGAAACTCCTTCTCTAGAAAGGATCCATTCTTAGCAACAAAGATCTTGCCTTCGGATCTGTGATAGAAGGTCTACCCAACAGTTTCTTTTGTTTATCCTATGAAGACGCCACTACTGCAGGATGCTGCTAACGCGACACTACGATCAGAGACCCTTCGATGAAACTGTCTGCGATGCAATAATCGCAAATGGTGGTGTAAAAACCGTCAAAAAGTTGCAAATCATTTGCGATGGAGGATGCATCAAACACGGTTCAGATTTTAGTTGCGTGTGTGATGCAGGGCATACGGTCCAGTTCAATTAACTGTTTGCGATGAGGAGGTACAAAAGAAATGGGCAGCCAGATGAAGGTACGTGCAATGTACATCATACGGTTCACTTAGATGAACTGTTTGTGATTAGGCAACACAAAAGAAATGATCAGCCAGATCAAGGTGTGTGCGATATACGGCATGCGGTTCACTTGGATGAACTGTTTGCGTTGAGACAAGAGAACAGAAATGGTTCAACTTAACAAGATGTGTGTGATACGCGGCAAACAGGTCTGTAATCGGAAATGGGTGCGAAGACTGATAACAACACAGACGATTGCTGCTAACAAGTCATGTGTGTTGTGAGCAAACGATTGCTGGTATACAATTGTGAGTGATTGATGAAAACATCATCGACGGGTTCCATTGTTTAGTCCGTGTGCGATGTGATTTTCTTTGTCCGCACAACATCTACGCTCTGTCTACAGAGCATCAACATATATACTTAAAAAGGCAGCATTGCATAACCAAATTAAGCATACAATTACACAAGTGACTACACACATAACATTTTCACACACCAAAGTAAGCAATTACATGCATACTAAACTAGGAGAAACGAGGATCTAATCATCTACTTATTGTTGCGACGACGCTTGCCATTGTCTGCTTCCGGCTGGATCCCTGGCCGTTTTGGGAAAGGAGGCACTTCCTCATGTCAACGATCCGCATGTACATGCCATAGCTCGTGTACGCCTCCTTGGACGCGTACACGACGTGAGCTTTGTCGAGTTTCTCCATCCAGGCCGAGTGCCAGGCACGCTTGTCCTTGTTGCACAAATCCTTCATGTCTCTGTAGTAGGGGCCGATGATGGCCGCGGCGAGGTGAACCAGTGAGTCCTTCTCATGCTCCTTGCTGCCCCAGATCTTGTATTGGCCTTGGATGTTGACAAGATTCTGGCAGGCGATGCCCGAATTCTTGAGTGCCTTTACATCGTTGGTGATGTAAACCGTAGCGAACATGTAGTGGGGGCTGTGGACAAACCTGGCGAAACGCTCGCAAGGCCTTGTGGCCAGGCAGTAATGGTAGATGAGGACGTGGTGGCGCATGCACATCTGGGCGACGGCGACCTTAGGACGAGACCCGGCATGAGTGCGGGTGTACTCGAGGTCGAACCCGACCACCTTGTACTTCTCCTTGGCAAGCAACAGCTCCATGATGTGGATGGAGTGCTCCACCAAGACCGGGTTATTGGTATACACCACCGAGAGGTCCATGAACCTTCTGTGGGTGTCCACCACGGCATGCATGGTGAACTGCTGCTCATCGTCGGCAGCCGCTCGGAGCGCCATTGGAGCCGCGCAGGATACCCTCTAAGAATTTCTTGTGGTGGGTGTGATTCTTGCAATGGTGGGGCACGATCGAAAGGTTGAAGAGACACAAGGGTTAAATGGCCGCTGTAATAAATGGGGGCCGGCCGGCCTGTAATCGTCATATCTTGTCACAGCGTTCATAGCGGAGGATTCCAGTGCACGCTTGACAACACCGCATGACACGCGTGGGCTCAAAGAGGCGCCAAATGTATCATCGGTGAGCCTGTTCCCGTGCTAGCGCACTGTTTACCGCGCAAGCTTCCCGCCCGGCCAGTTTGGCCACGCGTCGGCTAGAAGAGGGACAAATCGTTGGCGTTTATTGGCAAAAAGCTTTGTAAAAACAAAGTGTGTGGAATGACTTCGGTCATAAGTTTACCCATGAGTGATGAGGTCAAAGTTACACAAAAGGGTGATGATGGACACTTGAGTGCGATAATTAATTCTTCGCTCTACATGGCACACGGTGGAAGAAACCAACTGTGTGCAATAATGTCGAAGATCGCAATCGAGTTAGCTATACAGATCGTGTGCTGTGAGATCGAAAAGGTAAACAGATTCGAGAATGATTAATAAAATCGAAGACCATTGCATATTAAGGTCAAAATAGTGCTACCAATATACGAGTCTCATACGATGCCATTTCAGCGATTGTGCCACAAAAGCTCGAAATATTACAAGGTTCAAATTCCAGAGTTATATGGCTCAAATTCGAAGATTACAAGGCTCAAACTGATATTAGAAATGAAATTCAGCTCATCAGCTGCAAACGCTCGCGCTGATCTGCTGAACATGGATATCAGAGAGGCTCAAACTAATATTACCACTTCTAAGTCTGGTTTCGAAACCTCACAATTTTTGCAAAGGCGTCAGCCACTGAGAAGTCATGTATGGGGTTGACACGATGACTTCTGATTACTCTGTCATCTAAAGTTCCAAAATGAAATTCAGCATTTTTGGAGCCTATTCCATTCTGCCGCAGGCGCCGGCGCTGATCAACAAACCATTCATTTTTATGAAATAAATGTAGGGCAAACCTCATTTCCTTCAGCACCCTTGCTCTGAGAACAAAGAACCTGGCGAATATAATCTCCGGTAAGGTCTCTCGGTAGGAGTTCAAAGTAATTTTTGAGAGATGCATATCTAGGCATTCGATGTGATTGTTATATTGTATCAGATTATCCACCACTGGGCCTAATCTTATCTGCAAAAGAAGAAAATGTGTTAGTGCCTACATGCAGTTTTAAACATTACTACAGGCCTATTTGGTTTGCAGGATTTGTAAAATGCACTAACATGTCATCTTCGATCTGACATGATTAACATGGGCATTTGATTATATTCTAGAAAAATGTAGCCTTCTTCACAAGAGGTTGGAGTGAATGAAAAGTTCCCTAAGAAAACTAGTACAGATGAATCCAAAGAAGAAATGCTTATTGATTGTAACCATATGGATCAAGCAACCAATATGGGGGGGAGACATGTATGTACTAAAATCCTCGAAGAGAATCCTTCAGAAATTGTAGTACATTGTCATTGTAAACTTGGAAAAATGTGTCACAAATTGAACTCCCTTATGGTTAACATTTAACAGGAAAGGAACATCACCTCTATATATAGCTTCTCCAGGCACGGAAAGCATCTCAGGAAACTGAAAACTTGCTCCAGGTTGGGGTCGATAGATTCTAGTGCCAAGACCTTCATTGTGTGCAGTTTCTGGGTCAAGCTTGTCGGGATCATTTTCTGAATGACAGATGAACAAACATCTTCAAAATTAGAAATAATGTTAATTTGTAGAAGGAGAGGTAGAAGGCGGCTGTTGTACCTGAACGGGTGTGGATCCAATAACAAGTTCGGAGTATTTGTTAGACGAGTAGCCCACCACTGTCAACTTCGGCGCAGAAATGACATTGATTCTTGTTGGACCTTCTTGATCAACTACAAGTAATCTCTCAAGTGCAGGTGTGTCCTCAATGACCATACCGTGGTACACATCTTGTGATGTCTTCCTGCCGCACCAGCAACACACATAAATAGTCCGGAGAGTCATGGAGGTGATGTGGAAGGTACTCAACCCATTGATCGCCTGAAGACGAAGGTACTCGAGTGCAGTACAACCACAGAGCAGGCGCTCCATGTCACCGTTTGAGAGGCAGACGACAACGAGCTCGAGGTGCTTCAGTTGTGGTAGAATAAGAGCGGGCGCATCATTAAGGGGGGATGGCAGTTCCTGAACTTGGCGACGCGCAGCGTGGGCGCGAGGCGGAGTGCGGACGTTGGCAGCAACCACATATGCCCATCATCAAAAGTGAGCTAGGGTGGGGGATCGGAACCAGTTGTCAAGCTTGGTTGAGTCCTTGCCGTTGGAACGGAACTTGCCCATTCTAAGGCCTCTGGTTGGGCCAAGGTGACTACCGAGGATCTTGGAGAACGCATCCAAGCTTTTGCAATAGCCATGGCAGAGCTCATGGGTGTCGATGAGGTCGAGAGGGCTGGACTTCCATAGGGGGCGCAACCGCCGGGAAAGGACGGTTGTCCGCGCCCCATATTTGATTGGGAGGAGGGAGATGATGACGGTCAACATATCATCGGGGAGGCTGCTGATGAAGTCTAGGCCTGCTGGAGTCGCTTGCGGTTCTAGCTTGCCTGCCTCCGCTTGTTGGCAGCCCCGTTCTCCACCTCTGGAGTCTCCTTGTCAGCGGCGCTTTCTGATAGAAATGGGAGTACATGGAATATTTAGTTAAAACAGGGCAATAGAAAAGTGTATTGGTAACTAGAAGTTATTAGGTAGGAATATAGTAAGAAAAGGGAATAACAGTTGGTTGCTTAAATACTACACAATTCATTTGATATTGCTGGGTAAGTCAACATGCAGATAGTTGAAAAGAAAACTTACTTCGAACAAAGTCTGGACGGATGATATCGTCGGGGAAGTTACCATATATCTCATGACCAGGCCCTTTTATGTGCAGTGCAATTCCAGTGCCAGCTTTCAGTTCATAAAACTTAGCAATTTCTTTCCAAAAGCCAGTGCCAAAATAGGAGTCACCACGTTCATCAAGTCTTACAGTAGCAACGATTGTAAATCCATGGTTTGTGTGTAGTATGACATTCCTGCAGTCTTGATTTATGTAAAGGGAAAGATTGTGCACTACAGATTCTGTTGCATAGCAAGGGACGCGCTGCAGAAAATGGTAGGATTGTTAAAGAAAATATGGTAACATGCAAATATGGGCCCAAATTGAAAGAACTGTACAGCAGTCGAAATCAAAGGACAAAAATTTATAATTAAACAGATAGGGTAAACATGATGTCATGGAAATATGAGAGTAATCGAAAGAACAATACATCATTAATTTGCCTAATATAGAAAGAAGAGGGGAAAATTCCCCTTTGACGTATATGGTGCATGTGGCACCTTTTATCCAAATGTATTAATATTTAGAATATGTTCAGGAAAGTAGGCCATGCCAGCCGTTTTAGGGTGAGATTGAACATACCGCGCGCATCCTCAAGTCATCTGGTACGGTGAGATGGAATGTCTGGTGGAGGCCACAAGGTCCTGATGTGTCCGCGCACTGTACACTCTATGAACGGAAGAAAACCCTCAAATCAGCTCGAATAAAAATGAATTCACGGCGATTTCGGTCGGGTGATTGAAGAAGACAGATGAACTGGGATAAGAGATGAGATAATATCTCATTTAATTAGTTACCTTGTTGTCCATGAGAAAGAACCCTCAGTATGATAGATTCCCCAACCGAGCGGAGCTAGTCGACCGCGAGCAGCGTCAAGAAAGTTGATCGCGATAGGCGGCGGCAAGCGGAAGTGGCGAAATGCGGTGGGCTTTGCCGGCAGCCTGGCGGCGGCAGGCGTCGAGCTAAGTGTTTACCGCCGCGATAGGTGGTGCCATGCATAGGCGCGAAGGAGCTTGTGGAGGTGTGAATGGGGACCGGAGGGGGGTGGCGGGCGGGGTGAGGGTTTTTGTGACGTGGGGATGGTGAGGGTTTTCTTTTTTCTTTTTTGAATTGGGTGGTCAGGGTTTTCTGTCCCACAAAGAATTTTGGAGGTGACGGTTTGCTAGAGCCAACCGTGTGTGATTGACACAACATGCAAAATGAAAGTCATTGCACACGGTTCCAATTTTGGGAACCGTGTGTGATTGACGTACTACCTCCGTCCTGGTTTATTGGTCCCCTTTGTAATTTTTACCAAATTTTGACCAAATATTTAACTAAGAAATGTTTATGCATGTCACAAAAAATTATATCATTGAACACTATGCTCAAATACCCATCCAACAATATAATTTTTGTTGACCTGCACTAACATTTTGTCAGTTAAACCTTTGGTCAAAATTTAACACAAATTACAAAGGGGACCAATAAACCAAGACAGAGGTAGATTCCATCAACCGAACTGATTGCATCCATATCCCACGGTTAGACATAAGTAAACATAGATTAAACATACACATACATATATAATAAGCGTACACGTACACAAGCATAGTTCAACCATAAGTACATAGTTCAACCATCATTAAGCATATACTCAAGCGTACATTGTTCGATCCCACATCTCATCTCACATGCCGGCACGATCCTGAAGCCAGGTACTCAGCGTACGCGCCGTGTGCCACCCTGCGAGAATACTTCTGCTTGAAGGAGCCAACGACACGTCCTCTTGCATGCGCCATAACACTTAGATACACGTCATGAAGCTTGTGGTTGCAAAATGGGCATCGATAGCCGCCGTTCCAGGTCCTAATACGCATGTTATGCATTCCCGCATAAAGCTCCCTTAGGATTTGCCTCTTGTACCTCCTCTGGCCATCTTCATCCTCGTTGTCCACATCGTCAGACAGCACCTATACAAATAGTAAAACAAATTTGGCATCAAATCAATGATTACATGCCATGAAGTGGGATTAGGAATTTGTGGCTATTTCTTTATACATATCCAGATATTATGGTTCGATTTTTAAGCATAGTCGTCTATGTACAGACCACTTGAAGAAAATAATGGCACAAACATATGTAGGTCATTCAAAATCAATTGTCAAGTCCTGGCTAGGAATTATTAGCACGAACACTAACCCTAGTCGGATTACTAGCAGAAATCATTTTCATAGATGAAACAACTAATCACTTATCACTTGTACCATTCGAACAATCAATACACTACACGAATCTAAGGAAACTTACTCAGATTTCATGGATTGGGAGAACATAACCATAGGATTTCTATTCCAAAAATGGGGAGGCAGGAGTAACCAGAGTATAGATGACTAACCAGCTGTCCGTCGTCGTCAGACTGGTCGTCGGAGTCGTCGCCGAGGTCGTCACTAGAGTCGGTGTGGAACTCCGCCTCCAGCTGTGGAAGCTCGACGCCTTCGAAGACGTCAGGGTGTAGCGATAACTCACCGGCGGTGACGGCAACCTCTGTCTCCATCTCCACGCCGTGCTCTAGTGCTTTAGCTGCCCCGATGTCGCCACTCCCTCCGATGGGGCGCTTCGGCGGCATCCTCATACACTGACGGCTTTGAGGACTGAGAGTGGCGTCGAGGATGCAAGCGGAGAGAGAGGATTGTGTGTGTGGCGAGGATGGGGGTGCGACCGCTCGGGCGCACCATTAATATGGAGTAGTGGGAGTTGTGGGAGTGAGGCGGGCGACGGTCAAACCGATGGCTCGCCTCCCGGTGAGCCTGCGCACTGAACTGCTGGCATGCCTACCAAAGTTTCACACAGCTACTCGCACGCCTCTCGATGACACTGCACAGCGAGCACGCCTCTGTCAATTCACACACCTACACGCACGCCTCCCGGTCTGCCTGCGTGGTGGATTGCTCGCATGCGTCCCGTCAACTCACGCCTGCTCGCACGGCACACGGGTTGCGCTGCGGCACGTATATTGTTTTTTCTATTTGGATGATTACTGCTGCCACTTTATTGCTTAACCGAAGCATGGCACGTATCCATTGTTGTTCTAACGCTTACGGTTCGAATAAATAATTCGTTTGGGATATTGGTTCCCAATTATTAATAATATCCCATTTGTAATTAGATAAAGATTACATCAAAACTGGTCTCAAATTTCACAAAAAAAAGTACAATGCCACTTTGTATTGGTGTCCATATGACAACACGATAAGTTTCATGAACTTCAAATAAGTTTTGGATGTACTAGAATTTAAAAATCAAGATTCTCAATGTTTGAAATTTGTTGCATGGGGGTAAACATGCACCCAGTGAGACACATGTGTTTTTGCAATCCACTTAGGTGCACTGTCACGTGTGCATGTAGCTCAAATTTGATTTTTGTTTCATATTATACCCGTAGAAAATCAATCAATTAATGTACTAAAACATCTTAATGATCTCTGTGATTTTTTCAAAATTAAAACATCCCTCCTTTGATAACATATGTTCACCGCGGGATAATTAATTTAACATGCATCGTAGTTGCGGTGGATTCGCGGTGTGTGTGTGGGTGTGTGCGTCTGGGGGTGGCGGGTGGCTCGCAGTACACTGCAAGTTGGGAGCCACCGTGTGGGTTGGCCGTTTTGTTAGGCAGGTCGGTGCCACATCAGTGTCTTGAATTCGTTATTTAAAACATTACACAACCATTTCATACATACATGTTTTGGCCACATGCAGTCGATGGTTGTCCTACACGACACTCGGTACTCGCATGTGGGCCCGCGAGGTCGTCGTCCATCACTTTGACAAACAGCCGGCAGTGAGGTTAATTTGACCAGCAAGGTAGAATCTTTTTTGTTTGTGTTATGGTGGTATATAGTATGCGTCGAAGAGGTGGGAGGGGACTAGCATATATACTATACGTACGCGTCCGTGAACAAGTACACCTCACTCAGTGTCGGGACTTTCTGGTTTCCGAGGCACGCGCCACATCAAAATTGTGAAATTGGCTATTCAAACATCACACAACACCTCTTTGGGCCACATGCATGCACGCGGTGGTTATCCTAGCTAGGACACTCACGTGTGACGCTTCTATTTGTGGGCCCACGTGGCCATCGTCGATGCATGCGTGCATCACTTTGACTTACATCGGGAGAGGTTAATTAATTTCACCATTGATGATGATTCTTTTGGTTTGTACATATTACGGAAGGAGCATATAGTATGCGGTGAAGGGGGGGAGGGGACCATCATATGTAGTATGCTTCATGAATCTCGCTCTGTGTGGGTGCATGGTTTACGGTTTTTGAGGCGTGTGGCACATCAAAGTTGTGCATTTTTGGTATTCAACATATATATGTTTGGCCCACATGCAAAGCGGTGGTGGTTGTCCTCTCGCACCCACTTAAGCGTTTATCAGTGATATCGATGCTGTCCATCTATGGGCCTGCTTGGTCCATCACTACTTTTTTCCTGACAACACAAGAGATGTTAATTTGACTTAGGAGGGGATTTTTTTTCTTGTAATACGGTATATATATATATAGGTCATGCTCTGGGATGACACGCATGATACAGTTTGAGCACACACACATGCATGTGTACGCATGAATCCCTCCCATCGAGTCGAAGTGGCTAGTACAACGACACATCATGAACCGATCTCACTCTGTGTGGGGAGCTAGTGTATGATTTTTGACGCACGCGCCACATCAATGTTGTGAAATGGTATTCAAACATGCATGCACGCATCACCTCCATACATATGCATGTAGTGGTTGCCTTCGAACGGTACACTCCCTCGCGTGGTTACCGGCGACAAGCCTATATATTCGTTGGCCCGCGTGGACATCCATGATCACCTTGACCGACAACAAGATAGGTTACCATGGCGGATTCTTCATTTGGTTCGTGTTATCGTAGTATAGGTCATGGTGAGATTCAGACCTAATTAAGTTTGAGCGCATATACTATGAACACATGCATGCATGAATCCCCGTCGTTGGCTTGAAGTGTGGTGTAATATACATATGCATCGTCAACCTAACCCTCACTCAGTGTGGGGATTTCTAGTTCGAAATCACGGTGCCACATCAAAGTTGTTCCATTGTTACTCAAAAGCACACCTCTCCATACATATGTTTGGGCCACACGCATGCAGTGGTTGTCTTCGGGGAGTAGCTACTTGCGTGATTATTGGTGAGCTGGCCCATCTCCGGGGTTGCATGGACGGCCATCACTTTGACCAACAACAAGAGAGAGGTTGTACGACCAAGGTGGATTATTCTTGTTCCGTTTTACGATCCATCTTGGTGAGAGATGCCTCTCTGGCCCGCCGACTGAAAGTGTGTGGGGGGCTGCTACTTCGCACTTTGCTAGGTGAACCTCGGTTGGGGGGGGGGAATGCATTCATAGCTTAGGATTCCCTTCGTGGCAACACGAGGGGGTGGTGCTAGCTGCTACTTTGCACTTTGCTAGGTGAACCTCGGTTGGGGGGGCATGCATTCATACCTTAGGATTCCCTTCGTGCCGACACGAGGGAGGGGGGCTGCTAGCTACTTCGCACTTTGGTAGGTGAGCCTCAGTTGGGGGGCATGCATTCATAGCTTAGGATTCCCTTCGTGCCGACGTGAGGGAGGGGGGCTGCTAGCTACTTCGCACTTTGCTAGGTGAACCTCGGTTGGGGGGCATGCATTCATAGCTTAGGATTCCCTTCATGACGACACGAGGGAGGGGGGCTGCTATCTACTTTGCACTTTGCTAGGTGAACCTCGGTTGGGGGTGAGGCGACATGCATTCATCGCTTAGGATCCCCTTCGTGCCAACACGAGGGGGTGGGGGCAAGCAATACCGTGCACTTTGCGAGATAGGTGCCACATCAAAGTTGCATTTAGTATTTGAAAATCAAAGCACCCTTTTCATACATAAATTTGGTCCACATGCAAGTGTGTTCATGTTCTGACCCTCTCCCGCGTCATTTTTCGCCAAATTTATGAACATTAGACAAGTCGGATGACGCAATAGACACGGTTCACTCAAACTAACCGTGTGCCACGCCGGTGCTCCTATCACGCACACATCCGCACAGTACATTGGGCTCCACGAGGCTTCCCCTATCAAAAATATCTATCTGCCTGTAGCTTTTTCTATTTGATAACACACGGTTATTGTGTTTCGACCGTGTGGAATGTTTCTTGTTCCCAATCCCTCCCGCATCCCTAGAAAATATTTGTCTGCCTCGAGGGTTTTTCTGTTTCATAACACACGGTTGTTATCTCCGGACCGTGTGCGATGTTTCTTGTTCCCAATCCCGCCTGCATCCCTCGAAAATATCTGCCCGGCTCGAGGGTTTTTCTGTTTCATAACACACGGTTGTTATCTCCGGACCCCGTGCGATGCACCATCATAAAAAATTTCAATAGCCCCGACATTTCACTCCCGCGTTTGACTCCCGCGTAGTAAAATTTTCAGTACCCGCGTCATTTCCTCAAACACCCCCGCCCCCTCCTCCACACACACACACACACCCTCCCTCGCTCGAAACCCTAGCAAGGTCCCCGCCGCCGCCGCAAGGCCTCCCTTGTCAACATCTGCCGGTTTGCCCGTGTAGCTTACCCACCGATCTCCATACCCAGGCGGCCCTGAGTTCCTTAGATGACGCCTGCCAAATGCCCCCTTTCCCACAGATCCCCATCCCCATCCCCCACTCTAGAGCGTCGCAGCCTAAGCCCGGCTACGCTTCTCGAGGAGTGACTGGCCCAAAAGAGGTGTATCGCAGTCTCTTCGCCCGACGTCACCGAGGAAGCTGACGACCATTACTAGCAGCAGGAACTCAAGCAGCGGGCTAGAGTATGCGGGCATGTCTCGGCCGTCGGCTACGATATCGAGGTCATCGACAGCGACGGCCTGAGGCGGGCTATGTCACAGGTTAAGTGGCCCACCCCCAACCCCTCGGGTTCAACCGTCGTCGATCTCATCCATGGCCCCGCCGTTGATCTCCTCTGGCTCGCTGTCAACAATTTGCCATCCTACATCGCCATCGAGCCCCTTTTTTCATTTCTGAAGGACACGTTCTGCGACACTGGCTTGGGATCCACAGCTTACAAGTTAGACCTCATCGACGGCGACCACGAGGAGGGCACCCTCTCTGGCTCTTCCAAGGGGAAAGAGCCCATCTGCTCTTCCAAGGGGAAAGCGCCCGTTTGCGACATCAGGGAGGGCACCCTACAGTCGTGCTCTTCCAAGGGGAAGGAGCCCATCTGCGAGAACATGGAGCGCATCCAGGGTCCATGCTCTTCCCACGGGAACGAGCCCATCCGTGAGAAGTGAGGAAACCCATGATTTGTTTTGCCATGCCTCTTCATAGGGGAAAACCCATGATTTGTTTTGTCGAGTCCCTTTTGTAGTTAATTGCTATATCTGGTTGTTTGCAGCATGCCTTGTTTATTTCAGTTGTTCACAATGTGATGCTCTATATGTGCAATTATTTACTGTGCAGTACATTTCATTAATCCAGTTTTAAACATACCGATAGGAATGCATATATTTGCTTGCTGTTAAGCCTGTTATAGCTAGCATATGCCTCTTCTAAAGTTTTTTGATTGTTCGGTTGTTTGTAGTTAGCATATGTCCAGTTTCAAATGCTATCTTTGGTTGTTTGTAGTATGCCTTGTTTATTCCAGTTATTCACAACGTGATGTTCTATATGTGCAAGTATGAACTATGCAATTCAATTTCATCACTACCAGTTTCAACAATACCACTATGAATGACTACATTTGGTTGCTGCATCTTGTAGTTAACACGCCTTTCCATTTCTATTTAACAATAACCAGTGTACTTAGACCGGCACAATACCAGTTTGAATGACTATGTTTGCTTGTTGTTAAATGTTAGGCCTGTTGTAGTTAACACACATTTCCACTTGTTTTGCTTTACTAGCGTGCTTAAACCTGCACACTGAAGCTATCATTTGGAGATTATTTTGTCTGCCATGGATAATTTTGGTTGATGTTTAGCCTGTTGTGCTTAACATGCTTCTCGATGTACCTACACATGACAATTTTGGGAACGACTGTTGTTTTCCATCGAGGTTAGTTTCATCCCATGGCTTATATATGCTCACTGTTCAGGATATCGGTAGCTGGTACCATATAGGCCGGGGGCTGATAAGGGACTAATCGGTGAATCGGACTTTTAACTGAATATATCTGCAACCCATTTATCGTTAGGTTAACTAGGGCCATATGTAATATATCTGAGGCTACATAGCAACATGCACTGTACTTAATGTCTAAATATGCAATCCTAGGCTACATAGCAACAAGGAAGAGTGTTACATTAATGTTCTGATGATGTCTAGATATACGTAGAAGAGCAGCAAGCAACAACAACAACAACAACACACCCTGTTTGGATACTCAACTTAGCTAGAGGTTAGAGTTAGTTTCTAGCTCATGACTAACCCTGAACTAACTCCATCCAAAGAGTTGTTTGGATGGCAGGGTTAGATTGACAATAAATGCACTAGGAGAACTAGCTCCAATTAGCACCTCTTGGGTTGGATAGTTTTTTGGGTGGGTTATAGATGCAACTAGCTCAAACTAGCCCTCATGTTTAGATATACTTTAGGGCTATTTGAGCCCGAACTAGCTCAAACTAACTGTAACCCATGGATACAGCAGCAGTTAATCAGCCGATAATTTGTAAGAATGCACTAAACTCCTTCCGGCCCATAATATAAGATGTTAATTCATCTAATATGTGAGTATATTGGATGTTATAAGATATTATAAAAGAGTGTTGTACTACATCATTGTGCAATTGCTGTTTAGCTTCTAATATTAACTTGGTGCTTTTAGGTACATATGTCATTGGTAAAGATCCGCGCTTCGACCCTTTCTGCGTATGGGGCAATGAGATATCGATGAACCAGCATCAAGTGAGGAAGCTGATAAAGATTGTTAGTAAAATGGGTCCAAAGATGGCAATTAAACTATTTGTTTACACTTTATCCAAGACAACAGCGAACTGCAGGATGGTAAGTAAGAACTCTGCAGCCTTCTTTTTACTGCCCATAATGAGTTGTGTTAGATGACAATGTCTGAATCTTTTTCCTTTGCAGTGGTTGCCAAAGCAGTTTACTCAAGATTACCTCTCAAACTACATGATTGGTGGGCATGCAAAGGTTAAAGTATTTCTACCAGAACACGATGATTATCTAGATGTTTTCATGAAGACCGTGAAGGATGGGCGGTCGGCCATCACAAGGGGTTGGACTAGAGTCGTGCGTGCCTTCTGCATGGAGGAGGGCACAATATGGGCATTCCGCTTCACCTTGTTCAGCAACCAGAATGTATTTCGCCTCTTTCTTTACCGTCTTTAATAGTACAAGTATACAACTGTGGTTCATCATTCTTTATTTGGTTCTTATGTAATTCTTGAACATATGTACCTATGAATCGAATAATGCATTGGTTGTTTGAACTGATGGATATGAATAAAGCTGTAGCATACATTCATATTCAAATCCGGTACAATTTGAAATAGCAGCAATTAAATTACGGTGAAATTACGCTCTCCAGGTCGTTACGGCACACACGGTTGGTAAAACACAAACGTTTGCGATATACACCATAATCCGAGACGGTTCACAGAGAGGAAACGTGTGCAAGCGTGCGCACAGTTGCCGTTTGCAAAGCGTGTGCGATGTCAGACAATATCACAAACGGTGGCAAACTAAACGTTTGTGTTAGTTGCCTTATCGTACACGATTCGCAACCATGAACTTTTTCTGATGAAGTATGCATCGTAAACATTGCCCCACAGAATAGCGTGTGCGATATTTGTCGTGTACGACGATGTTATGACGGTCCGACGTTTCGTAATCCTGTCCGGCACTCATATGATGATTAGGTAATCTTCTTAATTAGTTATCGCATATGGTTTGGGAAAAGCAAATTTGTGTGATTGTATGCTTATCACACACGATCCTACACATAAAGCTGTGTGGGATGTACATACGAACGGAAACGTTTTCCCTGGATTGACTGTGTGGGATGTACATAAGATCGAAACGTATTCTTGGATTGACCGTGTGTGATATACATACGAACGGAAACGTTTTCCCTGGATTGACTGTGTGGGATGTACATAAGAACGGAAACGCATTCCTTGGATTGATTGTGTGTGATATACATACAAACGGAAATGTTTTTCTGGGATTCACTGTGTGGGATGTACATATGAATGGAAATGATTGGGTTTCGATGGCTCGCCCGATCGCACACGGCCCCAGCCTGTGTCCCAGGAGGGCCTATCCCCGACGATTTCTGGGTCGTGTGGGAAGGACCCCCGTACCCCCCACACTCACTTGGCGACGGTTCCAAATGCCATCGCGGAAAGGGGTTAAAAAACATTTGTATAGCACCGACGCGTACCAATGCGCACTTCTCCAATTTGGGTTCGAGCTTATCAGGCTAAAGCTTTTTCACATAAGCATTGCAACCCCAAAGTTTAAGAAACGACAGCTTAGGTTTCTTGCAAAACCATAGTTCATACGGTGTCATCTCAACGGATTTAGATGGTACCCTATTTAACGTGAATGCAGCTGTCTCTAATGTATAGCCCCAAAACGATAGTGGTAAATCGGTAAGAGACATCATAGATCGCACCATATCTAATAAAGTACGGTCACGACGTTCGGACACACCATTACGCTGTGGTGTTCTAGGTGGAGTGAGTTGTGAAACTATTCCACATTGTTTTAAATGAAGGCCAAACTCGTAACTCAAATATTTGCCTACGCGATCAGATTGTAGATACTTTATTTTCTTGTTACGGTTATTCTCCACTTCACTCTGAAATTCTTTGAACTTTTCAAATGTTTCAGACTTGTGTTTCATCAAGTAGATATACCCATATCTTCTCAAATCATCTGTGCAGGTCAGAGAATAATGATACCCGCCGCGAGCCTCAACACTCATTGGACCGCATACATCAGTATGTATTATTTCCAATAAGTCATTGGCTCACTCCATTGTTCCAAAGAATGGAGGTTTAGTCATCTTGCCCATGACGCATGGTTCGCAAGTATCAAATGATTCATAATCAAGGGACTCCAAAAGTCCATCTGAATGGAGTTTGTTCATGCGCTTTACACCAATATAACCTAAACAGCAGTGCCACAAACATGTTGCACTATCATTATTAACTTTGCATCTTTTGGCATCAATATTATGAATATGTGTATCACTGTTATCGAGATTCAGTAAACCATTTACATTGGATGTATGACCTTTGAAGGTTTTATTCATGTAAACAAAACAACAATAATTCTCTGACTTAAATGAATAACCGTATCGCAATAAACATGATCCAATCATATTCATGCTCAACACAAACACCAAATAACATTTATTTAGGTCCAAACACTAACCCCGAAGGTGGAGGGAGTATGCGATGGTGATCTTATCAAACTTGGAATCACTTCCAACACACATCGTCACCTCGCCCTTAACTAGTCTCTATTCATTTTGCAACTCCTGTTTCGAGTTACAAATCTTTAGCAACTGATCCGGTATCAAATACCCAGGGGCTACTATGAACACTAGTAAAGTACACATCAATAACATATATATCAAATATACGTTTGTTCACTTTGCCATCCTTCTTATCCGCCAAGTTTATGGGGCAGTTCCACTTCCAATGACCAGTCCCTTTGCAGTAGAAGCACTCAGTTTCAGGCTTGGGTCCAGACTTGGGCTTCTTCCCGGGAGTGACAACTTGCTTGCCATTCTTCTTGAAGTTCCCCTTCTTTCCCTTGCCCTTTATCTTGAAACTAGTGGTCTTTTCAACCATCAACACTTGATGCTCTTTCTTGATTTCTACCTCCGCAGCTTTGAGCATAGCGAAGAGCTTAGGAATCGTTTATTGTTATCCCTTGCATATTATAGTTCATCTCGAAGTTCTAGTAACTTGGTGATAGTGACTAGAGAACTCTGTCAATCACTATCTTATCTGCAAGATTAACTCCCACTTGATTCAAGCGATTGTAGTACCCAGACATTCTGAGCACATGCTCACTAGCTGAGCTATTCTCCTCCATCTTGTAGGCAAAGTACTTGTCAGATGTCTTATACCTCTTAACATAGGCATGAGTCTAAAATACCAATTTCAACTCTTGGAACATCTCATATTCTCTGTGGCGTTCAAAACGTTTTTGAAGTCCCGGTTCTAAGCCGTAAAGCATGGTGCACTAAACTATCAAGTAGTCATCATACCGAGCTTGTCAAATGTTCATAACATCTGCATCTGCTCCTGCATTGGGTTTGTCACCTAGCGGTGCATCAGGGACATAATTCTTCTGTGCAGCAATGAGGATAATCCTCAGATTACGGACCAAGTCCGCATCATTGCTACTATCATCTTTCAACTTATTTTTCTCTAGGAACATATCAAAAAATAAAACAGGGAGCTAAACGCGAGCTATTGATCTACAACATAATTTGCAAATACTATCAGGACTAAGTTCATGATAAATTAAAGTTCAATTAATCATATTACTTAAGAATTCCCACTTAGATAGACATCCCTCGAGTCATCTAAATGATCACGTGATCCATATCAACTAAACCATGGCCGATCATCACGTGAGATGTAGTAGTTTTCAATGGTGAACATCTCTATGTTGATCATATCTACTATATGATTCATGTTCGACCTTTCGGTCTCTAGTGTTCCGAGGCCATGTCTGTACATGCTAGGCTCGTCAAGTTTATCCTGAGTATTCCGCACGTGCAAAACTGTCTTGCACCCGTTGTATGTGAACGTAGAGCTTATCACACCCGATCATCACGTGGTGTCTCGGCACGACGAACTGTCACAACGGTGCATACTCAGGGAGAACACTTATACCTTGAAATTTTAGTGAGGGATCATCTTATAATGCTACCGCCGTACTAAGCAAAATAAGATGCATAAAAGATAAACATCACATGCAACCAAAATATGTGACATGATATGGCCATCATCATCTTGTGCCTTTGATCTCCATCTCCAAAGCACCGTCATGATCTCCATCGTCACCGGCTTGACACCTTTATCTCCATCGTAGCATCGTTGTCGTCTCGCCAACTATTGCGTCTACAACTATCACTAATGCATAGTGATAAAGTAAAGCAATTACATGGCGATTGCATTTCATACAATAAAGCGACAACCATAAGGCTCCTGCCAGTTGCCGGTAACTTTTACAAAACATGATCATCTCATACAATAACGTATATCACATCATATCTTGACCATATCACATCACAACACGCCCTGCAAAAACAAGTTAGACGTCCTCTACTTTGTTGTTACAAGTTTTACGTGGCTGCTACGGGCTTCTAGTAAGAACCGTTCTTACCTACGCATCAAAACCACAACGATGTTTCGTCAAGTTTGTTGTTTTAAACTTCAACAAGGACCAGTCGTAGTCAAATTCGATTCAACTAAAGTTGGAGAAACAAACACCCGCCAGCCACCTTTATGCAAAACAAGTTGCATGTCTGCCGGTGGAACAGGTCTCAAGAAACGTGGTCATGTAAGGTTGGTCCGGGCCGCTTCATCCAACAATACCGCCGAATCAAAATAAGACGTTGGTGGTAAGAAGTATGACTATCATCGCCCACAACTCTTTGTGTTATACTCGTGCATATCATCTACGCATAGACCTGGCTCGGATGCCACTGTTTGGGAACGTAGCATGCAATTTCAAATTTTTTCCTACGATCACGCAAGATCTATCTAGGAGATGCATAGCAACGAGAGGGGAAGAGTGTGTCCACGTACCCTCGTAGACCAAAAGCGGAAGCGTTTACTTAACGCGGTTGATGTAGTCGAACGTCGTCTCGATTCAACCGATCAAGTACCGAACGTACGACACCTCCAAGTTCTGCACACGTTTAGCTCGATGACGTCCCTCGAACTCTTGATCCAGCAAAGTGTCGAGGGAGAGTTTCGTCAGCACGACGGCGTGGTGACGGTGATGGTGAAGTGATCCGCGCAGGGCTTCGCCTAAGCAATACGACAATATGACCGGAGGAGTAAACGGTGGAGGGGGGCGTCGCACACGACTAGGAATAATTGATGTCTGTTCTAGCGGTGCCCCCCACATATATATAGGTGGGAGAGGGAGAGGGGCTCCAAGGGGTGCCCCAAGTAGGAGTAATCCTACTTGGGCGCCTCCTCCAAGTCGGCCTCCCCTTCCATATCCATCGGGGGGGAGGAAAGAGAGGGGGAGGGGAAGGAAAGGGGGAGGCCGAATCCTCCCCTTTCCTTCCTTTCCTTCTCCTCCTATTCATCATATAGGGGGCGCACACCAGCCCCTTTTGGGGATGGTCTATCCAACTCTTGGCCCATTAGGCCCATATAGCTCGTCGGGGGTTGCCTGGAACCCATTCCGGTGACCCGATATGTACCCGGTACCCCCAGAACACTTCCGGTGTCCGAATACTATCATCCTATATATGAATCTTTACCTCTCGACCATTTACAGACTCCTCGTCATGTCCGTGATCTCATCCGGGACTCCGAGCATGTAGCAACCCGGCCTCAAATGACCAAGCCTTTGTGTATCTGTGCCATCCCTGCATCAGTATGCTGGCACACACAGTACATCAATGTATATATCAAAGTGCAATCACATGTATAAATAACGTAAAACTGTATATACCTCGTAAGTCTCAGCGGAAACAATCGATCGGGTGTGGAGTCCCATCAACGCCATCGGCAGGTTGAGTGTAGACCGTAGCCCAACAACAAAACTCACTCGTCGTAGAAATAAGCCTGCAACATGATACGTTGCAGCCGTGTAGGTCAGTACATTGAATGTACCGGCAAAATCACTGTAAAAAACAGACGATAAAGTATACTATATGCAATATGGCTTTGTGGCTCTGTGTCTGAGTTTTTGCGTAAAAGATGGTTTTATTTTCCCTATAACAAAGGAATGTCCTAGAATTCACTACTACAAAACATATACCTATACATGACATGGTTCTGCCAACCGATGTCTCATAGCCCATATCATCATAAGTTGCCCACAATTAAGTTTTCGATCTGGTGTTGAGAGTTCCGAGATAGATCCAAGTCCAGAGGCTCAAATTGTCCGTAACCGGGGGCATGGCTAATCGATTAGTTTTTAACCCTCTACAGAGGTTTGTACACTTTACCCGCAAGATTCGATCCCTCCTTTTACGTTCTCGCACTTCAGGGTGTTTGAGAACAAGACGACCGAAACATGGTCTTCCGAAGAGTTCCCCTGACCACTGTCCGGTGCTCATCCAATCCTACAGTAGTTCTACATCTGCTAGCACCGTCCCAGCCAGAGTCACCACTAGGGTCAACCAAGCTAGAGCCCATAGTGACTTGCGGTTGCACAGGTAAGCTTCCGGGCATGAAGTATTCTTCCGTCTCTTTGAGTCTGGGTGAAGCTTTCCGCAAGATGCCATGGCGCTTCTCCATGCATCCCGGCCATCCACTAATTGCTTCAGGGTGCCCATCAAATCCGTCCTTCACCCAGTAGTGTGTATTGAATTCTTGTCTCGAGTCTTGAAGTCTTGAGGCCCTGAAGATGCAGTCCTTGCAGATGCCATCATGAAGTTGTCGTCATCGACGTAGAGTCCTCCATTTCTCACACCACTCTCGAACACTCATACCAACCCCGTCTACTATAGCGTAGCATTAAAATAAATAACGTCCTGGGCTTTGTAATAAGGAGATGGGTTCCTACCTCATGCATACTACTCAACTACAAGGATTCAATATCACTACTGGAGGGATGGTTGAAAGGAGTGCTACTACATGCAAATAAAACATAGGTATGAAAAACATGGTCAAAGTGAACTTGTCGGGTAAGTTGATGAAGATAATAACGATCTCAGAAACTTGATAAGACTATACGCAACTCTCCGATGAAATCTATAATAATAAACATGATATTCACATAAGCAATCATTCTAGCACTCAAAATAACAATCAAAACAACAAGGAAACTCAATAATAAAACTCAAACAAATTCCAAAGAACCCTCAAATAAAACTACAATGAAAAACTACTATGGACATTGTAAGACTTTACTACAAACAACTAATATAGTTTTGTCACAACAAAGAAAAAACACTAAACTAATAAATTAATAGAAAAGAAAATATAAAGCAACTAAGTTAACATAAAATATTTTTCATAAAAAATTATTTGCAAAAAGAAGCAAATAAAAAGCTACTATGAAACTCTAACTAGGACCTATACAAGTTTTCATACAAAACTAAAGAAAATAATTTTTTAAAATAAGAATAGAATTGTCAACTTTTTTATAACATAAGCAAAACTAAATTTGTCAAAAGTGACAAAAAAATAGTTTAAAAACAATTAAAACTATAAAGAAAAGATTAAAACAAAACTAGAACTAAAACAATACCATTTTGCCTAAAACCCTAATTTAAAATAAACTAAAAAAATCAGTACATGCTACTGGATTGACAAAACAATAACAAAACAGTAGCAAAAAGAATCAATCAAAAATATTTTATAAAACTCAAACTAGACCCAAAACAATGTTTGAAGAATATTTGAGATAATTCAAATTTAAACTACACAAATTTGAAAACTAAGTACACAAACAGAAACTTGAACAAATTTGTGACACAATGCAAAAAGAATCACTCAATTTGGATCTAAAACATAAAAGATATTGAATATCTAAGATTAAAACTTTTCTGTTTTTAAAAACAGAAACGAAAATACACAAACAAAACAAAAACGGACAAGTGCTACACGTTAGGCTGCTATTGGGCTAAACAGTGGGTGATCTGTACCTACATCGCGCTCGGCCGAAACTTAACAAAAACATGCACGCTCGTTTAATAAAAAGAAACCGGCGAACCGGTTCGATCTAACCCGTAACTAAACCATAAATAAATCGGCCTAAACAAAGAAAAACCTAACTGTTGGCGGTTCTAATCTAGGGCGTCAAATACAGATCGGACGGCGGCGGTGGCTTACAGCGGAGGAAGGGCGGTTCCGGCGAGGTGGCGACGGCGGTGGCGCTCTGGCCCGATGCGTCTGGCTGCTCCAGCGGTCCTCCGGCAGCGGCGGCTGCTCCAGGAGATGTGGACGTCGACGACGGTCACGCGGGTGGAGTCGGCGAGGATCGGGGACGGCGGAGTCGAGCAGGGCTACCTCAAATTTCACACAATCAAACAAACAATCAATCAAAACTATTTATTTAATATAACATTCCAAAATTTAGAATTTTGGAATGTTAGAGAACAACATTCGGTCACCAAATCACATAACTCATATAATACAAAATCGTCATCGAACGTTAAGCGTGCGGACCCTACGGGTTCGAGAACTATGTAGACATGACCGAGACACCTCTTCGGTCAATAACCAAGAGCGGAACCTGGATGCTCATATTGGTTCCTACATATTCTACGAAGATCTTTATCGGTCAAACCGTAATGACAACATACGTTATTCCCTTTGTCATCGGTATGTTACTTGCCCGAGATTCGATCGTCGGTACCTTCATACCTAGTTCAATCTCGTTACCGGCAAGTCTCTTTACTCGTTCCGTAATACATCATCCCGCAACTAACTCATTAGTCACATTGCTTGCAAGGCTTCTTATGATGTGCATTACCGAGAGGGTCCAGAGATACCTCTCCGATACTCGGAGTGACAAATCCTAATCTTGATCTATGCCAACCCAACAATCACCTTCGGAGATACCTGTAGAGCATCTTTATAATCACCCAGTTACGTTGTGACGTTTGATAGCACACAAGGTATTCCTCCGGTATCCGGGAATTGCATAATCTCATAGTCGAAGGAATATGTATTTGACATGAAGAAAACAATAGCAATAAAACTGAACGATCAATATGCTAAGCTAACAGATGGGTCTTGTCCATCACATCATTCTCATAATGACGTGACCCCATTCATCAAATGACAACACATGTCTATGGTTATGACACTTAACCATCTTTGATTAACGAGCTAGCCTAGTAGAGGCTTACTAGGGACACTGTGTTTTGTCTATGTATCCACACATGTATCAAGTTTCCGGTTAATACAATTCTAGCATGAATAATAAACATTTATCATGATATAAGAAAATATAAAATAACAACTTTATTATTGCCTCTATGGCATATTTCCTTCAGTGGCCCCATATGTTGGTGGTCTCCCCATCACCAATTCTTCGAATTATGCATTGAGCCAAAATATCACGGCCATCAGGAACCGCACGCCAAATTTGAGAAGGGTGCACGTCTAGCTCAGCCTTCAATAAAGAACAGCCCTTGAAGTATACTGTCCCCAATCCTCCCAAAATTTTCGTTCTAGTCATGAAGTACCATGCTACCCAACTCGGCTTCCTCCTCCCTTGCTTGCTACCCCATCAAGATTGTCGAATAATAGAAGTGACATTCTCACATCGAATAGACTAGGATGGCACGTGTCCTTTATTTTATCAAAACCTCTTTACCAACTGTTGATAGGAGTTTCTCCATCCATCCTCTTATCCTTTCCCATACCCGGACTCTCAAATACTTGAACGTCCCGTTCTTCGAGTGACCCACATTAGTTGGCACCCCCAAATAATGGCCGCTCAAAGATTCATTATAAACCCGCGGTGAGTTCTTGACACTATCTCTTACCCTCCGGTCCTTTTTACTCCTCGTACTAGATTTGTGTCAAGTTTGACCAAATTTATATTAAAAAATATCGGCATCTACAATGCCTAGCATATATACTGTGAAACTACATTTCATGATGAATCTAACAATATTAATTTAACATTGTGAATGTTGATATTTTTTCTATAAGTTTTGTCAAGTAGAGATACTTTGACTTCGGACAAAATTTATATGCAGACTAAAAAGGACCGGAAGGAGTACTATACCCTCATGCGCTTGTTTTTCTTTTTGGAATTTTCATTTTTTTTTAGAAAGGGAATTTTCATTGCTTGTACCACTCATGTGCGGCGCTCGTCTATTAAATTGGCCTAGTACTGTTTTTTTCAGGGGTATTGGCGTAGTACTGGTGAGCCAGGCCCATAATGAACGGTAACTTTGCCCTAGCCCACGGCGGTCGGAGATGGGGCAGTCAACGATCACATTTTTCGCTCAAAAGGAAAAAGAAGAAGAAGAGAAAAACCCGTCATTTCGCGGAAGCAAGGAACACGCGTCGCCCCGCTTCATCCGTCGGTCTGTCGGTCGGTTTCCGCGACTGCAAGCGTGTGACGGGTGACGGGTCGCTTGCTTCGCCACGAGGCTCAGCCAACCCAGCTTGACCCAATCAACTCGTCGCGCACGTCAACCATCCCAAAATCCCCAAATCCGCCGAGCTCTTGCTTCTTCTCCAGCCTTCCCCTTCCTTCCCACGCGAAAAAAGAGAATCCAAAATCCCCAAATCCCCCTCCCACTCCACGCCAGCTCCGCCCTCAATCCCCAATTCCCCACGCGGCCGGCCTCCCCACCAGCTCCCCCCAGCTCGGATCTCCGCCGCCAGCAGCTCCGCCATGGAGTGCGAGCCCGAGGAGCTGCAGTTCCTGGGCCCCGTCGGCATCTACCGGGAGTCGGTGGCCATCCTGCGCGCGCACCGCCCGCTCTACGCCCGCATCGCCGCCGCCTTCGTCCTCCCGCTCTCCGCGCTCTTCCTCGCCCACATCGCCATCTCCCACGCCCTCTTCTCCACCATCGACTCCGACGACTCCGCCCTCGAGTCCTCCGCCCCCGGGACCGCCTCCCAGCAGCGGATCCTCCAGCGGCTCGGCGCCGACTGGGCCGCCCTCGTCCTCTTCAAGGCCGCCTACCTCCTCGCGCTCCTCCTCTTCTCGCTCCTCTCCACCGCCGCCGCCGTCTTCTCCGTCGCCTCCGTCTACTCCGCCAAGCACGACGCGCTCACCTTCCCGCGGGTGCTCTCCGTCGTGCCCCGCGTCTGGCGCCGCCTCGCGGCCACCTTCCTCTCCGCCTTCGCGCTGCTCTTCGCCTACCACTTCGTCTTCGCCGTCGTCTTCATCGCGCTCCTCGTCGCCGTCGACAATGGCTCCACCCTCGCCGGGCTCCTCGCCTTCGTCGTCATCGTCGCCTACCTAGTCGGGCTCGTCTACCTCAGCGTCGTCTGGCACCTCGCCAGCGTCGTCTCGGTGCTCGAGGACTACAAGGGGTTCCAGGCCATGCGCAAGAGCAAGGCGCTCATCCAGGGGAAGCTCTGGACCGTCGTGATCATCTTCGTCACGCTCAACATCGTCTTCGTCGTCGTGGAGTTCGCCTTCCGCGCCTGGATCGTCCAGGGCGCGCGCCACGGTCTCGGCGCGGGAGGGAGGCTGCTCCTTGGCCTCGTCATCCTGGCTGCGCTGTGCTCGGTCGTCATGGTGGCGCTGGTGGTGCAGACGGTGGTGTACCTGGTGTGCAAGAGCTACCACCACGAGAGCATCGACAAGAGCAACATCTCCGACCACCTCGAGGTCTACCTCGGCGACTACGTCCCGCTCAAGGCCAGCGACGTGCAGATGCAGCACTTCGGCGACGAGGTCTGACCCCTCCCAAAGATCGACCTGCTTCTGTTTGCTCTCCTCTCTGTAATACCACTACTAGTCTAGTCACACAGGAATCACAATTCCATTGCTGGTCATTTACCCAAAACAAAATGAGATGGAAGGAAGCTGAAGAGAAGTAGGATCATTTGATCAGCAGTTTCTCAGTAATTATACTCAGCTTTGCTATGACACGAGGAACAGTTGGATGTTGCTTGTAGTAATTTGTAATGGAGGGATGGGATTGGTACTACACTACTACTAGTAAATGCTAGCTTGATCGCTTGTGCGTACACCGAAATGAATGAGGACATGTTGTGTTAATTATGGATAGTAGATCAATCGTTTGAGATTCTGCAATTAATTAATTGCACTTCCTTGTGATTATGAGTGAGCTGAATGTAGTAACTAGTAGCTCCCAGGCTATGAGATGAATTGAGATTACACTATCTGGAGAGTTTACTGGGTTTTGGTCTTTACACTATCTGAGTAATTAAGCATGCCTTTGAGTATTCATTTTGCCATGCAAATGACAGTTGGATTGCCTAAGAGCAACTCCGACGGGGCGACCCAAACGGACGCGCGCTTTGTCCGCTTTTTGTTGTTCGTTTGGGTCGGCCAGGCGGACGTGCGCGTTCGAATTTTAAAATGGGTCGGCTTGACCGCCCAACGGGGAGGCCGACCCAAATGTGCCGCCGTGAAAAAAAAATAAGTTGCACGCAATAAACATAATTAAACATAAAGTGGCCGGTCAAACGCTGGCCAAAGTCCACCTAAATCTAATAAACAATAATAAAAGTATGCGCCCGCCTGTTGCCGCCTGGCACGCTGCCCTAGACATCGTCGGCCTTGCTCTTGCCCTTGCCGTCGCCGTCGTCGGTGAGGTCGATGAAGACCGGAGCAGGGCCAGCCCACCCGAACGCCGCCTGGTACGCTGCCAGGGCAGGCTCCTCCGGCGTCTGCTGGGGTGGCGGCATTGCGGCAAGTCGCGCGCCAGTGGCGAAGCCACGTTATATCTGCGTAGTCGCTTGACGTTATAGCTGCGTAGTCGCTTGACTACACAGGATTTTCGTACCTAGTTGACCCCAGGTCTGGACAGGCCCATCTATACTGTTATTCTACTGGGCCATAACAGAAGTCCAAAATCCCTTGCCTCCGTTGATCCCCAAATTACGTGATCTCCTTCAACTTCCCATACTAACGCAAGACCATGGACAGCCGCCACGGCGCAGCGTCTTCAGATCTTTGGCCTGGACTCTGCACGTGAGGCGTCAGGCACGGCCACCTCCGGCCATCCGGCGAGCTGTTAGTGACGCACCCGCGGTTGCACACGCATAGTGTGCCAGAATCAATTGATCAGTACTGCTGTACTAGTCACCACACTATCCTATCCAACATCAGGACGAGGCCCTCCACTTCTATTTGTAAGTTTTATTTATCTGCCAACGCTGCAATACTCTTCTCTCTCTTCCATTTTTCTTTTCTCTCACTAGCAATATTAGGTTTCAGGAAAGTTCAAAATAATAATAATATTAGGTTTCAGGAAGCAAGAGATTGTTTTATTAAGAATAAGAATGACATATTCCGTTTTTCTTAGCAATATATTTATTTTGTCAGGTCTTTGGTTTGGTAAATGGATAAATTTGTAAGGAACTGGCAGTCCACGTCAAATGTTGCAAATTCCTCACAACAATCACCTGAAAATGGGGAAGAACAGACTCCTATTGATACTCACAGCATATCAAAGTATACATAATCACAAAAAACTACTATCATAGAAATATGTTTGTTTTTAATAAAGTATGATGTTTTTTGTTCCTTTTTATGATCTAAAAAAATTCATTAGTAAAGCTTGACATCACAAGATTTTGATCCTGGCACCGCCGCTGTCGCGCGCGCTCCTCCTCCTCCTCGAGCCGGAGCGCCTCCGCGTCGCGTTGGAGCATGGCGTCGTAGCGCATCTGCTTCTCGCCGTCGGCCTGCTCCTGGCAGAGCCAGTGCTCCTTCCATCGCTCGAGGTGGGCCGCCTCCTCCTCCGGCGTCGCGGCGAAGTGGACGGGAGGCGCGTTCACCCACTCGCGGTACTGGCCCGTCCACGAGTAGGCCTCCTCTGGCCAAGTCGGTGGAGGCTGGGAGCGCTTACGCGTCGGCTCCGGCTCGGGCTCTGGTTGGGCTGGACGGGCGGCGGCGGCACGAAGAGCGGGGTGTGGACAGAGTCCCCCGCTGCCGACAGGGCAAGGGCTTGCTCCAGCCCATCCCAGTGCGCGTCCTTCTCGAGGCGGCTAGCCTCCAGCGCATGCTGCAGGGCCTCCTCGAGGGCGGCTTGGTACTCCGCCTCCGCCTCCATGTCCTCCGGCTCTACCTACGGGGCCGGCGATGGAAACGGCGGCGGGACGGCGTCGACACCCGAGCGCCGTTGCTCCTCGTGTTCGAGGGCGAACCAAGCCTCCCAGTTGGGGGAGTCGGCGGCGTACTCTGGCAGCCGACGCTGCTCCGGCATGAGCTGCGCGCGGCGCCTGCGCACCTCGTCGTCGTGCGCCCGCTGGGTACGAGGAACCGCCGGCACCGGGATCCGCTGCGGATCCAGATGCCAACGATGCGGCAGCGTGACATCGGGGTACGGCAATGGCCACCTGTACTCCCAGTGCCACCGCGCTTGGTGCATCGGGATGTGCAGGCGCCGGCGGCCAGGGCGGAAACGCGTCGCCGCCGGAGGAGGACGAGGGGGAAGGGGAGCACGGGAGGACGAGGCGCCGGGGGTGCCCTTGCCCTTGCCATTGCTGCTGCCGAAGAGGCCCATGGCTAGGGTTTGCGGTCGCCGACGAAGAAGCAAAGGGAGTGGTGGGGGGGGCAGATGTGGACGGGAGAAGTGGATGAGGCCGACCCCGCTGCACGCGTGGTTAAAAAAGGACGCTTCCACTGGCTGGCACGTGGGCCCGATGTCGGTGGTCGTCATAAATAAGACGACCGGTGGCGGTTGGGTGGCCGCCAGGTGGGGACGCGGCGGACAGCGAGGAGACGCGCGGCGCGTCCGCTTCGCGTCTGCGCCGACGCATTCCAGGCGCAATTTTGGGCCGGAAATGGGTCGGCGCGGACGCCAGGCGGACACGATTTGAGTTTGGGTCAGCGCGTTGGGCCTTCACTTTTGTCCGCGCCGATTCAAACGAACGCGGGCGGACGAAATGGGTCGCCTCATTGGAGTTGCTCTAAAGAGTAGCAACTTTATAAGCTGGTATGTGCCCCTTTTGTTGCTTACTAGTGCTGAAGCTCCATAAAGCACCATAACTCTACAAGATATGAGATGAGTGATCCACAGAGGGAAGCCACATGTTCGCTGCTCATGGTCATGATGTTGAATCAGTAGCCTTCAGCTAGCGAAACACTTAGCACATGTGCATCCAACCAAACTGCTATAAAAGTTGACATGGAGCAAACATGATACTACTACCACCTATAGTAAGTCATTCGCAGAGCAGGAAAGAGGAACGGATGAGATAAACAACAACAACAACAACAACAACAACAACAACAAAGTCTTTAGTCCCAAACAAGTTGGGGTAGGCTAGAGGTGAAACCCATAAGATCTCGCAACCAACTCATGGCTCTGGCACATGGATAGCAAGCTTCCACGCACCCCTGTCCATAGTTAGCTCTTTGGTGATACTCCAACCCTTCAGGTCTCTCTTAACGGGTGAGATAGTTTTTGCAAAATGCAAATATGAGTGGAGGAGAAGGAAGCGAGGCAAAAGTGGGTTTCAGAGACGTCGGGAGCTTATTCCTCGCTTGTGCTCTGTCCTATGAATCCCGAGATTGCCATTGCCCGTCTTGGAGGGGAAAAGGGGAAATCAACAAGAACAGCAAGAGAAATCACTCAAACAAACCTAGGTCACACATCTACTAGCATAGCAACATGAGGTCCACAAGCATACAAGAACAATCAAGGGAAAATAGTTGTGACGCCCCCGATTCAATCGTACACGCAAACGTGTATGATCAAGATCAGGGACTCACGGAAAGATATCACAACACAACTCTAAAAATAAAATAAGTCATACAAGCATGATAATACAAGCCAGAGGGCTCGAATACAAGTGCTCGATCATAGACGAGTCAGCGGAAGCAACAATATCTGGGTACAAACATAAGTTAAACAAGTTGACATAAGATGGCTAGCACAAACTGGGATACAGATCGAAAGAGGCGCAGGCCTCCTGCCTGGGATCCTCCTAAACTACTCCTGGTCGTCGTCAGCGGCCTGCACATAGAAGTAGGCACCTCCGGTGTAGTAGGAGTCGTCGTCGACGGTGGCGTCAAGCTCCTGGGCTCCAGCATCTGGTTGCGACAACCAGGTAGAATGGAAAGGGGGAAAAGAGGGAGAAAAGCAACCGTGAGTACTCATCCAAAGTACTCGCAAGCAAGGATCTACACTACATATGCATGGGTATCTGTGTAAAGGGGCAATATCGATGGACTGAACTGCAGAATGCCAGAATAAGAGGGGGATAGCTAGTCTGTCAAAGACTACGCTTCTGGCAGCCTCCATCTTGCAGCATATAGAAGAGAATAGATGGTAAGTTCACCAAGTAGCATCGCATAGCATAAACCTACCCAGCGATCCTCTCCTCGTTGCCCTATTATAGAGTGATCACTGGGTTATATCTGGCACTTGAAAGGGTGTGTTTTATTAAGTATCCGGTTCTAGTTGTCATAAGGTCAAGGTACAACTCCGGGTCGTCCTGTTACCGAGGGACACGGCTATTCGAATAGATAAACTTCCCTGCAGTGGTGCACCACATTTCCCAACACGCTCGATCCCATTTGGCCGGACACACTTTCCTGGGTCATGCTCGGCCTCGGAAGATCAACACGTCGCAGCCCCACCTAGGCTCAACAGAGAGGTCAGCACGCCGGTCTAAATCCTATGGCGCAGGGGTCTGGGCCCATCGCCCATTGCACACCTGCACGTTGCGAGGGCGGCCGGAAGCAGACCTAGCCCCCTTAATACAAGCGTAGGCTTACGGTCCAATCCGGCGCGCGCCGCTCAGTCGCTGACGTCACGAAGGCTTCGGCTGATACCACGAGGTCGAGTGCCCATAACTGTTCCCGCGTAGTTGGTTAGTGCGTATAGACCAGTGGCCAGACTCAGATCAAATACCAAGATCTCGTTAAGCGTGTTAAGTATCCGCGAACGCCGACCAGGGTCAGGCCCACCTCTCTCCTAGGTGGTCTCAACCTGCCTTGTCGCTCCGCCACAAAGTAACAGTCAGGGGCTGTCGGGAACCCAGGCCCACCTCTACCGGGATGGAGCCACCTGCCCCTTCAGCCCCCATCTTCGAACAGTATCATAAGTAATGTAACAGTATAAAGTATATAGCATATGCCCGTGATCACCTCCCGAGTGATCATGACCCAGTAGTATAGCATGGCAGACGGACAAGAGTGTAGGGCCACTGATGGAACACTAGCATCCTATACTAGGCAGTAGGATAGCAGGTATGGGTAACAACTGTAGCAACAATGACAGGCTATGCATCAGAATAGGATTAACCGAAAGTAGTAACATGCTACACTACTCTAATGCAAGCAATATAGAGAAGGAATAGGCGATATCTGGTGATCAAGGGGGGGGCTTGCCTGGTTGCTCTGGCAAGAAGGACGTGTCATCAACACCGTAGTCGAACTGGGGGTCGCCGGCAGTCTCGGGGTCTACCGGAAAGAAGTAACGGAGGGGGAACACAATAAATAATAGAGCAATCAAAGCAACACAAAGCATAACATGGCAATACGCAGTGCTAGGGTGACCTAACGCAGTAGTAGGTGATACCGGTGAAGGGGGGGAAACATCCGGGAAAGTATTCCCGGTGTTTCGCGTTTTCGGACAAATGAACCGGAGGGGGAAAGCTGCGAGTTCGATAGGTTAGGGATGTGTGGCGGACGAACGGGCTGCGTATCCGGATTCGTCTCGTCGTTCTGAGCAACTTTCATGTACAAAGTTTTTCCATCCGAGGTACGGTTTATTTTATATTAATTTTAAAAGATTTAATCATTTTTAGAATTTATTTAATTATTTTAAATCAACATTATCCAGAATAGTGTATGCTGACGTCATCATGACGTCAGCAGTCAACAGGGGGTTGACTGGGTCAAACTGATGTGTGGGACCCACCTGTCATACTTTGTTTAGTTTAATTAGGATTTAGCTAATCTAATTATTGTTTAATTAAACTAACTAGTTAATTAGATTAATTTAAACATGATTAATTAACTTAATTAATTAATTATTAATTTTATTAATTAATTTTTATTTCATTTTCTTTTATTTTATAAAAAACGTTTTGGGGGCTGGGCCCCACTTGTCTGTGGCCCAGAGGGGCCATAGCGGTTCGGGCGGTAGCGGGCGTCGGGCGCCGCCCGTATGGCGCAACGGGCGCCCGCCCGCTGAGACGGAGGTTGGCCGCCTCCGGCGGCAGTGGCGAGGCCACGGCGAGTGGCCGGAGCGGCGAAAGCCAGGGACGGAGGCGAGCGAGGTGGCTGCGGCGGTGGTGCCGGCGGCAGCCGCAGGGGGAGGCGACAGGGGGCCGGAGACGAGAGCTCCGGCGGTGCGGGAGGTGCGTCGCGGCGCGGGGCGACTGCAGCGCAGGCAGAGACTCCGCGGGGCGAGGGCAAGCGACGGCGGGGCGCGGTGCGGCCGCGGCGATGCGAGGGCGGCCGCCGGAGGTCTGTGGCAGGGCGACGTCTGCGCTGTAGCGGAGGCAGAGGCGTAGCTGCAGCGGGGATGGGGAAGGGCAACGACGGCTGCAGACGGCGCAAGCGCGCGCGAGGGGCGCGAGCAAGCGCGAGGAGGGGAGCAGCGGCGACACACGGGGTTCCAGGGACATGGGCTCGCGCGCCCGAGCGCGTGCAAGGGTGCGCGGGGCGCCGACCATCGCGGGCAAGGGGAGGTGAGCACGGTGAGCGGGGGGAAGCGGAGGGAGGCGGGGCCTCACTGCGATTCGTAGGGACGGGGGCAGCGGGGGTCGAGGTGGGGAGATGGGGACAGTGCGGCGAAGAGGATGCAGGCCGGTGAGGAGGAGGAGGCAGTCCGGCGGGGAAGCTCCGGGCGCCGGCGAACGAGGACGAGGCGGCGGCGTACGGCGGCGCGGTTGGATCGAGCCCCCGATCTCGATCCAGATCAAGGGGAAGGAGAGGGCGACGTGGGGGGAGAAGTGGGAGCGAGTGGGATAGGGTTTCGGGTAGTGGAGGGGGTATGTGTAGGCCGGGGGAGTGGGGGTGGGCCAGCCTAGTCGGCCAGCTGGGCCGTGGCCCGGCAGGGGGGTTCCTTCTCCTTTTAATTTTCTTGTTTGTTTTTTCTTTTCTTTTTCCTATTTTCTTTTATTCTGTTTTATTTTACTTTTAGTTTTGTAAAATAGGACAATAGTTCCTAAATTAAGGTCTCTAAATAACTCACTGCCTTAAAAGTTTGGCCCCTAAATAAAATGTTTAAATAATTATAATTTATAAAAGGCATTTAATTAAATGTTTTAGCTACTATTTTAATTACATTACTGCATTGAATTATTTAATAAAAATGTGGTTTCTCCACCAACATTACCTGGGGATTATGTGTCACATGCAGAACATTTTAGTTTTAATATTTGAAAACTTTTGTTGTTTGCCTTTAATTAAATTTTGAATTTGTTTCCGTTTTGAATTATCTAGAGTTTATCAACAGTAACCGAGGTGACACGGCATCATTAGCGGGGGATCACTGTAGCTTAATTATCTGGGCGTCACAATTCTCCTCCACTACAAGAAATCTCGTCCGAAATTTAAGAGGTAGAGTAAGGGGGAAAAGTCTGGTTACGAAATTCTAACGGATCTTCTCGGTCTTGGCGGCTCTTCTCGAAGCGGTCGATCCATTATGTTGATGTCTTCATTTCTCTGCTTCAGGTCATCATCATGTAGTACACATCCTTTCTTCGGGATCTTCATCGTACTTACGGAAAGAATAAAGGGTGGGCATTCCGGGAGTATTGACCTCTGCAAGGTCGACTATCTGGTCGATAACATCGAGGAAGATGGCGGAAGTAACTCTCGAATTTAAACTTAAGAAAATATCGAGAGCAAAGTAAGGAGGTATCATGTGAAGTTTCGAGCAGATAGACAATCGTTCGTTGCCTGAAACAGTGTGTGAAAGGGGTTCAAGGCAACGGGAATAAGTATTGTGTCTAATACCAGAATTGATGGTCTCTCCAAAGGTGGCTCGTGAATTACTTACGAGGCCACGCGCGAGGAACAACCTTGGGAACAAGAGGTGTACAGGTGAGTCAGGTTTCGATCCTGTGGAACTGTGGGTTATGGGCCCACCATGTGGGTTAAAATTAGGAAAGGCAGTGACGTCTTGCACAATCATGTAAGCAAGGCATGTCAGAGGGTAGCCTGTCAGTTATGTCGGCAACAATGTCGGTACCAAGGGCGAGGGACGAAGAGAACCATTTTCCTACTTGTTGAACAAGGCGGACCATTGGGCAAAGTTCTCATCCATCGGTGGCTACCGGAATATCATCAACAATAGCAATAGGGCCTTGCTGACAGAATTATACACCGGGGTGTTTACATAAGCAGGAGAATATTACTACTTAGATCATATAGATCACAAGAAACATTAAATCAACCAATGGAAAGGAAAATATGATTATCAGATTAAACAGAACAATGGAAAGAAAATGTGTTTAAACACATATTTCAGGGGTATATCCTTTCCAAGGACAAACAGAACATGATATCCATGACAGGATACAAAGTAGAAAATCAATTAGGTAAGGGGGGAATCTCATGATATTAGCCATACAACGGTGTTTAGATAATTGATAAAGAAAATTTAGCATGGTGCTTCAAATGTTCTTATTGAAGATCGAAATACTACAGACATGCTTCGAGATAGCATTTGACATGGTCTTCAAGCAAAGGTCAGACTTGGATACTCCAAGGACTAGAAGAACGTTGCAACGGGGCTACATTAACTTTAAGAGTTCAATATTAATCATGTTAATATTACATTTAATATTCTCATATATATCAAGTGACATTGGCGACCTTTTTTACCATCAAATCCTCACACACACTCTCTTCCTCCCCCTCTCTCTCTCTAACACACACATCCATCTTATTGGGTACGGGACCATATCCATCTATTTCACACACACACGCTAGTGCATAACAATATTGATTATGTGTATTATATTTGCCACCACAACTGAGGGAATTAATTTCATGTAAATCGGCCAGCCACAGCTCCATAACAATCAGGACTTTAAGAGGCATCCCTCCCTCCCTCCCACTGAATACAAAATTCAAAAAACCTTGATATTATTTTACATAAAGAAAATAAAATTCAAGATATCTATCGTGGCCTTCTAGTTTAAAATGGAACTCAAATAGTCTTGTGCACATTGATGATTTAGTATATGTAGGACAAACATGGTATATCATTTTTTAGTGTTGAACGCAACTAAATGGTAAACCTTGTGTACCCTCAGGGCATCAAAACCAAAATACTGCAATGTAAAATAAAGGGAAGTTGATAGGTCACACCACTCAAATTTACAGTGGTATATTTTCTCATCACCAATAGGAAGGATGCAAAGAATATATAAAGATTTTCTCTCTATTGTGTATACATGATTATCTATTCTAGAACAAAAAAACAAGACGTGAAAATTACGATATCAACCACTTCAATGAATTCATGAAGTTGCTTCACCAAGGAATCACTCTTTACCATATTGCTCGTCTTCTCCTCATTGTCAACAAAGTACTTGCTTGTCACTCCCTTCAGCTGATATGGTTGAGCCCAGGCATAACATGTAGTTGTTGCCCCCTTCAAAACCAAAAAGCATATTCTTTTAGGTACAGTTAAATTCAGAAGTTATTACACAATAGTAAAGATTACGTACTTGAACACAAGATCATAAGAGTACGGAAGAAATAATTCATAACCTTGTGGAGAAATAAAGGCATGAAACTGTTGTATAGTTAGTCCAGGATGAACGCAATCAAACCGGGATGGTAGCTCCTTCCTTTTTCAGTAAACTTACATTTTATGGAACATCAGAGTAGTTGAGAAATTTTTAGACACTCCCAAGCTATGAACTCAGGCGTACCTTAGTCTCTTGGCCGTCTAGTTCATCAAAGGCTTTATCCGCCTCATCTATGTCCTTAAAAGAAATACACGTAGAGTAAAACTCGCCTCGAATCCTTGAATCACTCTGTTGAAAAGGAAAATGAATAAATCACTAATCTATGCATATAATTTTATTGAACAAGAAACAAAAATTCTCAGAAAACCTTCTCATCGATGCTCGGATTTCTAGAGAAAATTTGAAGTAGCTTTCGACAAAGAAGGTAGACTGGAATTCTATCAGCGATGCTCGGATTCCTAAAGAAAATTTTAAGTAGCTCTTGACAAAGAACATAGACTGGAATACTATGAGCATGCAACTTCATCTGATCAGGTTCAGGTACCTAATAAGAAATAAAAACAGACAAGTCATGTGGTAACTTGAATACCAACAATGACCGGATCGGCACCATGGCGCCTGCAGCCGCCTCTCATGGACACCATAGAGCGAATCCCCGCGTGGAGGCAGAGCCGTGCGGGGCGAACAGTGAGGAGTGACGAGCAGGGGAGAGATCGAAGGACCTGATGCATCGGCGGTTTACACATGTGTCCTTGTCCCCGGCGATAGAGACGGCTCTCTTGTACCCGGCGGCTACCCTATACCCGGATCTTATCAGAGATTGGGATTGTTGGAGGCGGTGGTGGCTACCCTGTACCCGGCTCTTGTCAGAGACGGGTGAGGCTAGGGATTTGGAGGGGCGTGTGGTGTTTTTTTGGCGATTGTGTGTGGTGCTTTTGTTCACCGTTTTTGACTCACCTCCCACCACCCCTCCCACCGAGCGTCGGGCTAGTTAATACCTCGTGTGTTGCAACAGGGCATGCATATTTAGTAGTTAACAAGGCAAATCATCTATCTCTATCTCGCATCCAGTGGACTCAAGCTAGATTATTCTAGATTTCAATTTCCACAACATGTGCATTCTTTTCCCTTACGTGACAGTCTATCAATTAGCAACGCAATCTTGTACCACTAAAATGCAGAACACGAAAATAGCTACAAAGTAAACTTGAGCATGCTGCACTTACCAAAAGCTAGTTGTCTACAAAGTCAAAATTGAATGGATGAAGCCTTATCATCGGGGTTGGGGAGTCGCCTTATCATCATGATGGAGGGATCACCATCAGCAAGCACAACCCCCATGCCACAGCCTGGACGATCATGGTTGGTTGGTGATGCGGCGGTCGCGACCAGCGCCACAAGCCCACAACTGACTATTTGCATGGCTCCCTCTCTTGCAGTGGGAGCACCATCTCGTGCTCCCCGTCAACTCGACAAGGGGATGCAGAGTGGAAGGCCTCACAGACGGCTCTGCTCTCCCTCAGGGACTCCTCCGCGGACTGCAGTGCCGCTACGGCCGCTCGTTGAGACTTCTCAGTGTTGCTTTCGTCAAGAATAAGCACATGGTAGTAATACGCCGCAGCCTGCATCATATTATTACTTTTTTACTTAGTGACCAAAATTCAGTCATTTAATCATTTCAGAGTTCAGAGATATCATCAAAGCCTGCATATGTACTTTTGCTTCCATGTGCTTCCACTTTACAAAGAGCCTGTGCTTTTCGCCCCAGCCGTCGAGCAGAGGTATGTCCGCGATGCTTTCATGTGCCTGCGGATGAAACCATCATGATTGTACATATTTTAAAACTGGGATAGATTATATTTTTTCTATGTTTTATTTGTTTATGAAATTATATTATGCTTCATGCGGAGATGAACAGTACATATACCTGGCATTTTCAAGCATAAGCAGAACTCTGACATATATACAAATATCATTATCCAAATAGAAGACGCAAAATAACCAGAAATCGATAGAAATGAATCAATGATGATGCCTACCTGCTGCCAGCACTTGACCATCTCACATGCCAGACTCCTTTTGACAGCTAGGGTAGCCTTTGGACTGTCAATTGCCAACCCAAGTCGAATATCAATTGCCTGGCAAACAAGCACAGACATAGATAGCATAATCGATGAACTAACCGAGAAGCCGACATCTCAACTGCATGCTATCTTTCTTGCACCATGCATGATGAATCATGTGACCTCTGTCTGACTCTCTAGGTAGTTACTATCAGATAATAACAAGAAAAAAGCATTATTGTTACCTGACCAAGTGCTTGCATGCAGGTAGCTTTCAGGACCCCTTCAGACAGGTCCACAGGAAAACCTTTCCTACACAATGGAAGTCAGTACTCAGTCCTTACTGAACAATAACTGAAGAAAAATGGAAGCTTGGAGCATTGCTCATCATGCCGGGCTGGCTAGGGCAAGTGGCAAGATCAGCACCTCTTTTAGGACGACATCCTAGGAAGAACATGCTGCATAGCGCACTCCAGGTGCCCGGCCGCCTTAAGGAATATCTCGATAGAAGCGCATTTGTTCTCTGAAAAGTGGAAAGTACAAGAGTAAAGACATTCAGAAAGATTGAAACATATACTACTTGTTTGATTCAGTCGCAGTGGGAATTAGCCTTCAGATACTTTGGCATGGTATCCTTCAAGAGACGTCTTTGGCAGGAGCAGAGAATTTGCTCGTGATAAACGGAGCATTGCCATCATGTGCAGCACCGACGGCACCTCGTACCAGGCGCTGGGCAGTGCCGTCTCCTGGCAACACAGAGACATGTTAATCTTCAGGTTTATCCATGCAACAAACAAAGATTGACTATACCTCTGCATCATCTTCTTGATTCATCCATGCAAACTATATCTTGTCTTCCAACTGAGTCCCTTCAAATCAAATAATTAAACAAATGAATGGTGTGAACAAGATATGGATCAAGCACGAGGTCGAGGTGTACAGATCAAAGAGTTGAGTTACCATCCTTTGCCATCCCTAGAATGTCTGGCAAATACTCCTCCAAGGCCTGCACAAGATCAGCGGACAACAACTCACGAAGCAGTATAGCAAATCACCTGTGGAGTCCTTAGGTGCCATCAGAGAGCCGTTCCCGCCGACGCCCGTGGCAGCCATGACAGGCGACCTCAGGCAAAGCGATGGTCCGTATGGCCGTGCAGAGAACGCGACCACGCTTTGCACTGGTCGGCGGCGTCTGGGGCGTACGTGGGGATCGGCGGCGGCGGCGGCGTCAATGTTGTCCATGGGGATCTGTGGCGTCCGTGGGGATACGCGGCGGCGATGGCGTGTGTGGATCCGCGGTGGCGGTGGCGACGCCCCTGGGATCTGCGGCTGCGGCGGCGTCTGGGGAGCCACCGCGAAGGTGGTGGCAGTGGCGTCGTGCGGAGGGGGCGGCGGAGAGGCCGAGGAGGTGATGGGGGCGGGAGAAGAGGCGGCGGCGCGGGTCTGGTGGACTGCGAGGGAGATCGGAGATCGCGGCAACGAAGGATGGGATCGACAGGAGCGTTTTTTGTGCGGGGGTGGGGTTTTTTGCCTGCCTGGGATGGGGTGGAGCGAGGGAGGAGACGAAAAAAACCGACGAAATTGGGAGGTGGGAGGAGAGACGAAAAAAACCCAGCGAAAATAAATTCATCAAGTCGTTCATTAGGAGTAGAGATTCGTCAGGAACAATTTATAGAATAAGTCTAACAATTTTCTCATGAAAGAATGGCTAACCTTGGTAAAGAAGATACTGTATCAATAGGTCATCCGGCCAGGTGTGCTAGGCATGACATCATCTTACCGGGTTATATAAAGACCAATATTATAACTCTTGGAATTATGTTCCAACCATCATTTCTGACCAAGATTCAGATCAGATTGGTATTAGGATACCTCAAACTCATGATGCCCGAGGAGAAAAGGCGCGACACAAATTGATGAGATGACATCGAAGATTCTCGGGAAATGAACTATGGAAGCGAGTTCCGAAACAAGAGTTCAGCATTAAATTAAGGAGGTGAGGAGGTGGCTGATTGACTCAGCGACAATTCATTGAGATTTCCAAAAAGATGGATTTCCACAATTATGTGAACAAGGAGATATCATTAGTCAGATCAATGATATAATGACATATGCTTGAGGAAAACATACACACTTTAACAATGATAGAAGGGTGCACCCGGAAATCTGGACTAGGTAGCACGATCAATGTTTGAATTATGATTCAATAAGCAATAGACTTAGAATGAAACTATCGACCATTAACTTCAAAGCAATAGGGTTGCTAAAAGTTTTGAAGTCGCACATCATAGTTTAATTGTTGGTTTTCCGGTTAGAAACAACACGGGGACCAAGGAATGAACGAATATGGCAAGAAGTATCACCTGTATCAAGAATTCTCAAGAGGTGGAGCAATTCTCACAATATCCTTGACATAAAAGATGGTAATACTCCAAGGTAGAACATAACATAAGCTGGTTAGCAAGGAGCTCCATAACATGATCAAGTTTGTGATGGAGGGAAGGTAAGGATGTTGTCGATGGTAACTCAAATTACCAAGGAACAAGGATGGCACTTATCATCAAGAATTCCATTGATATCCTGGAAGGAGTCAAAATGTTGATGATGATCACGACAATTTGTTGTCGAGAGGATCCACGAAGAAGCAATTGATCAGCGACTGCATCAAGCAAAAGGACTAATGCAGCAAAAGATTATTGGAGCCACAAATACGACACAAACTCGGGGCCAAGTTTGTTGTTCGAGGTCAAACGATAAGACGAGGAAAATCAACGTAAGATTAGCTCATCATCGAAAATTGTGCTCTGAGAAGAAGGACCAGGTAGCACAGTTAAAAGTTTGCACGATAATGATATAGCCGATAAGGCTTGGAAATGACTTGAAGGATTATTAAACTCGTAAGCAACGAGAATTACTTAGAGTTACTGAATCAGAGTGCGGAATCGATTCACTTATCGGTGTTCTCGAGTGACTAATAACTCAGAACCTGGGGGAAATCTGAGATCGGTGAGAAGCAATACTAGATGAAGACTCGCAGGAAGCAACACAGTTCTCGAGATACCAGAGGTTAATACTCGAGGAAGATCAAAACAAAGGTTGCAAAGATGTATCGATCAACAGAAGACAAGTGCTTTAACTTGTCTGAGAAATGGAATCAAGGAGAAAATGTGGTCGGGACCGCGATTGCAAAGGATCAATACATAGATACCAGATGATATCATATCAAGGAAATAGTTATTATTACAAGAAGCTTTTATGATAAGTTCCACATCGGGTCCATGGGAATGCATAACCTTTCATTCATTTCACATTTTCGAAGAAGTTGTAGTGTTGAAATTTTATCTAGCGAAGCACCAGAAGAGTACGACTAGTGAAAACTTTCGGGTTCACACGGTTTAGAAAAGGCATAGGTTCAACCCATCAGGGTATCTTAGAAACATATACCACAAGCTTCAAGAGTAAATATCACCAGCTCGAAAGCAGAGCAAGGTTGAGAAAGTAGAGGATACAATTTACAAAAGGCATTATGTATCCGAGGGAAGGCTCATAAGGTTATTGGATATGAAGGACACTGTCGGATAAAATCCATTAAAGGATCTGCCGGTCCATAACAGAGCTGATGTGAGCATCGGCACACAACCAGAGGAAGTAACAATGCAAAGGCATTGTATTATAGAAACAACTGACTAATCCAGAGCTCAAATGCAAAGGAATTATGATTTTCAAATAAAGGGATCAGAAGCAATGTTCTGATTAGGGATGGATAAGTTGAATAGCCTTAGGGGTACAATCGACGGCAATTGGATTGGTTGAGAATCAGCTCAGTCTGAGCCGGAAAGATAATTTAAAAGGATCAACTGATGATTGCGTGCATTCGCACTCATGTTGAATCAATAGGATCAAAATCACGGTGTCTAAGGATACTAACGAATATTGCCAGACATATGGAAAGCATCCATAATGCAAGCAGACAAGTATTGCAGACCAATAAGCTACTGAGGAATTTTGGAGGATCGAATAGTATTTCGAAGACAATTGTGAAACACATGAACAACTGGGGATGAGCGGATACTCGATAAGGGCGAGAAATTATCCGTAGGGGTATTCAGGTGGCAAGGAACTGCAAGGCAGTAGGCACAAAATATTCTCGGAACAATAGAGGGGATTTCAGGGTATCTTGTTATAACAAGATCAACTGGGAATAAAAGTAAGAACGGCAAGTGTATGTAATTATCCATAGGGATATTTCGGTGGTAGGGAATTGCGAAAGCAACAGGCTCAAAGTCTTGAGAGAACATCGGAGAGTTTCTTCGAAATCCTTCGGTGGACCAAGTAATCATCTGGAGTAAGGGGCTCTCTGGGTGAAAGTAGTTACGAGAACCTAGAGTCGGCGCTAGTAAAATCATTTAACCTGAATAGAAGAGAGATTAGAGTCCCAGAGTATAGACGAGGAGTAAAAGATCCTAATACCACCCAATGACGACATGGGCCCGTAAGCCGCACAGCCATGTTAGTAAAAAAAATGAATGACTAGACTCGACTTCGGCCAAGGAGTTGGAAAGGGGGATTCCTACAGGCAGTCGGCTCTGATACCAACTTGTGACGCCCCCGATTCAATCGTACACTAATCATACAGGCAAACGTGTACGATCAAGATCAGGAACTCACGGGAAGATATCACAACACAACTCTAAAAATAAAATAAGTCATACAAGCATCATAATACAAGCCAGGGGCCTCGAGGGCTCGAATACAAGTGCTCGATCATAGACGAGTCAGCGGAAGCAACAATATCTGGGTACAGACATAAGTTAAACAAGTTGCCATAAGATGGCTAGCACAAACTGGGATACATATCGAAAGAGACGCAGGCCTCCTGCCTGGGATCCTCCTAAACTACTCCTGGTCGTCGTCAGCAGACTGCACATAGAAGTAGGCACCTCCGGTGTAGTAGGAGTCGTCGTCGACGGTGGCGTCAAGCTCCTGGGCTCCAGCATCTGGTTGCGACAACGAGGTAGAATGGAAAGGGGGAAAAGAGGGAGAAAAGCAACCGTGAGTACTCATCCAAAGTACTCGCAAGCAAGGATCTGCACTACATATGCATGGGTATCTGTGTAAAGGGGCAATATCGATGGACTGAACTGCAGAATGCCAGAATAAGAGGGGGATAGCTAGTCCTGTCAAAGACTACACTTCTGGCAGCCTCCATCTTGCAGCATGTAGAAGAGAATAGATGGTAAGTTCACCAAGTAGCATCACATAGCATAAACCTACCCAGCGATCCTCTCCTCGTTGCCCTGTTAGAGAGCGATCACTGGGTTATATCTGGCACTTGAAAGGGTGTGTTTTATTAAGTATCCGGTTCTAGTTGTCATAAGGTCAAGGTACAACTCCGGGTCGTCCTGTCACCGAGGGACACGGCTATTCAAATAGATAAACTTCCCTGCAGGGGTGCACCACATCTCCCAACACGCTCGATCCCATTTGGCTGGACACACTTTCCTGGGTCATGCCAAGATCAACACGTCGCAGCCCCACCTAGGCTCAACAGAGAGGTCAGCACGCCGGTCTAAATCCTATGGCGCAGGGGTCTGGGCCCATCGCCCATTGCACACCTGCACATTGCGAGGGCGGCCGGAAGCAGACCTAGCCCCCTTAATACAAGCACAGGCTTACGGTCCAATCGGGCGCGCGCCGCTCTGTAAGGCTCCGGCTGATACCACGAGGTCGAGTTCCCATAACTGTTCCCGCGTAGTTGGTTAGTGCGTATAGGCCAGTGGCCAGACTCAGATCAAATACCAAGATCTCGTTAAGCGTGTTAAGTATCCATGAACGCCGACCAGGGCCAGGCCCACCTCTCTCCTAGGTGGTCTCAACCTGCCCTGTCGCTCCGCCACAAAGTAACAGTCGGGGGCCGTCGGGAACCCAGGCCCACCTCTACCGGGATGGAGCCACCTGCCCCTTCAGCCCCATCTCCGAACAGTATCATAAGTAATGTAACAGTATAAAGTATATAGCATATGCCCGTGATCACCTCCCGAGTGATCACGACCCAGTAGTATAGCATGGCAGACGGACAAGAGTGTAGGGCCACTGATGGAACACTAGCATCCTATACTAGGCAGTAGGATAGCAGGTATGGGTAACAACTTTAGCAACAATGACAGGCTATGCATCAGAATAGGATTAACTGAAAGCAGTAACATGCTACACTACTCTAATGCAAGCAATATAGAGAAGGAATAGGCGATATCTGGTGATCAAGGGGGGGGCTTGTCTGGTTGCTCTGGCAAGAAGGACGTGCCGTCAACACCGTAGTCGAACTGGGGGGTCACCGGCAGTCTCGGGGTCTACCGAAAAGAAGTAACAAAGGGGGAACACAATAAATAATAGAGCAATCAAAGCAACACAAAGCATAACATGGCAATACGCAGTGCTAGGGGTCACCTAACGCAGTAGTAGGCGATACCGGTGAAGGGGAAACATCCGGGAAAGTATTCCCGGTGTTTCGCGTTTTCGGACAGATGAACCGTAGGGGGAAAGTTGCGAGTTCGATAGGTTAGGGATGTGTGGCGGACGAACGGGCTGCTTATCCGGATTCGTCTCGTCGTTCTGAGCAACTTTCATGTACAAAGTTTTTCCATCCGAGGTACGGTTTATTTTATATTAATTTTAAAATATTTAATCATTTTTAGAATTTATTTAATTATTTTAAATCAACATTATCCAGAATAGTGTATGCTGACGTCATCATGACGTCAGCAGTCAACAGGGGGTTGACTGGGTCAAACTGACGTATGGGACCCACCTATCATACTCTATTTAGTTTAATTAGGATTTAGCTAATCTAATTATTGTTTAATTAACTTAATTAATTAATTATTAATTTTATTAATTCATTTTTATTTCATTTTCTTTTATTTTATAAAAATGTTTTGGGGGCTGGGCCCCACTTGTCTGTGGCCCAGAGGGGCCATAGCGGTTCGGGCGGTAGCGGGCGTCGGGCGCCGCTCGTATGGCGCAACGGGCGCCCGCCCGCTGAGACGGAGGTTGGCCGCCTCCGGCGGCAGTGGCGAGGCCACGGTGAGTGGCCGGAGCGGCGAAAGCCAGGGGCGGAGGCGAGCGAGGTGGCTGCGGCGGTGGTGCCGGCGGCAGCCGCATGGGGAGGCGACAGGGCGCCGGAGACGAGAGCTCCGGCGGTGCGGGAGGAGCGTCGCGGCGCGGGGCGGCTGCAGCGCAGGCAGAGACTCTACGGGGCGACGACAAGCGACGGCGGGGCGCGGTGCGGCCGCGGCGATGCGAGGGCGGCCGCTGGAGGTCTGTGGCAGGGGCAACGGCGGCGCTGTAGCGGAGGCGGAGGCGGCGCTGTAGCGGAGGCGGAGGCGTAGGTGCAGCGGGGATGGGCAAGGGCAGCGGCGGCTGCGGACGGCGCAAGCGCGCGTGGCAATGGGCGCGCGAGGGGCACGAGCAAGCGCGAGGAGGGGAGCAGCGGCGACGCACGGGGTTCCAGGGACACGGGCTCGCGCGCCCGAGCGCGTGCAAGGGTGCGCGGGGCGCCGGCCATCGCGGGCAGGGGAGGTGAGCACGGTGAGCGGGGGGAAGCGGAGGGAGGCGGGGCCTCACCGCGATTCATAGGGACGGGGGCAGCGGGGGTCGAGGTGGGGAGACGGGGACGGTGCGGCGAAGAGGATGCAGGCCGGTGAGGAGGAAGAGGCAGTCCGGCGGGGAAGCTCCGGGCGCCGGCGAACGAGGACGAGGCGGCGGCGTATGGCGGCGCGGTCGGATCGAGCCCCCGATCTCGATCCAGATCGAGGGGAAGGAGAGGGCGACGTGGGGGGAGAAGTGGGAGCGAGTGGGATAGGGTTTCGGGTAGTGGAGGGGGTATGTGTAGGCCGGGGGAGTGGGGGTGGGCCGGCCTAGTCGGCCAGCTGGGCCGTGGCCCGGTAGGGGGGTTCCTCCTCCTTTTAATTTTCTTGTTTGTTTTTTCTTTTCTTTTTCCTATTTTCTTTTATTCTGTTTTATTTTACTTTTAGTTTCTTTAGTTTTGTAAAATAGGACAATAGTTCCTAAATTAATGTCTCTAAATAACTCACTACCTTCAAAGTTTGGCCCCTAAATAAAATGTTTAAATAATTTATAATTTATAAAAGGCATTTAATTAAATGTTTTAGCTACTATTTTAATTACATTACTGCATTGAATTATTTAATAAAAATATGGTTTCTCCACCAACATTACCTAGGGATTATGTGTCACATGCAGAACATTTTAGTTTTAATATTTGAAAACTTTTGTTGTTTGCCTTTAATCAAATTTTGAATTTGTTTCGGTTTTGAATTATCTAGAGTTTATCAACAGTAACCGAGGTGACGCGGCATCATTAGCGGGGGATCACTGTAGCTTAATTATCCGGGCGTCACAATAGCACAAGGGTAATGTTCTTCCCACTCGATAGGAGGTGAGGTCTTGATCTCTAAAGGAGTGGTAGATAAGCAAAACACTCTATAATATCTCAATATACTTTGCTAACTCTAGCTAGGAGGAGGTGAGGGTGTATATATATATATATAGTGTGTGTGTGTGTGTGTGTGCCACGAGATAAGAGAGGAGGTGAGGGGGGTACATGGGCCTCTGGCCCGGTTAAGCACGCGTTGGTGCCAGATATCCGGGCTGGGGGCCGGATGTTCAGGGCTTCGCGGGGCGCCGGATGTCCGGCTTAGGCGCTGGTCGCGGTACTGGTAACCGGGAGCCGGATGTCCGGGGCTGTCTGGTCGGATGTCCGGGGTGGGGTCGGATGTCCGGCTCCTGGAGTCCTTTAGGCACTGCTCTGATGTTGTTGCTGCGGTCTTCAGGCGCTGGATATCTGGGCCAGGGCCCAGATGTCCGGCTGCTATAGCATTTCAGTGGTCTCCTTCGTCGTGCTTCTTTGTTCGTGTACTTGGGGACTTGGTCTTCATTCCGAGCATCTCCGGAGTGGTCTTCCTCGTACCTAAGCACACATAGCATTCCAGATTAAGGTAGTAGCCATGTCTCATGTGGATCATATGGAAGCTCATTAAGAAGAGATGTCACCTTGGTCGCGATAGCTCTTGCACGTGCTTGTGTCATCAGTCCACTTGGCACTTGGGGGGACAAAGGTAGGTCCATGGGGATGACCATAGGATGCTCCGCATCACCCCCCGGGGAAAGATCCATCCTCGGGTCGAAATCCGCATCACCATGGAAGGGAGATAGGTCCTTGACGTTGAAGATGTCGCTCACGTTGTACTTGTGTCGTGGAATGTTGATCTTGTAGGCATTGTTGCTGTAGCATGCTAGCACCTTAAACGGTCCATCGGCTTGTGGTAGTAGCTTGGACTTGTGCTCGTTGGGGAAGCTGTCTTTGCGTAGGTGTAGCCACACAAGATCTCCGGGGTTGAACACTATCGGGTGCTTGTTGATGTTGAGCTTGGTTGCGAGGCATTATACTTGACGCTCGATTGTTTGCCTTGTATCTTCATGCACGTTCTTGAGGAAACTTGCTTGTGCACTTGCGTCCATGTTGATGTGCTCTTGTAGCAGTAGTGGTAGAATGTCCAGTGGGGACAATAGCTCGAAGCCATAGACGACCTGGAAAGGGAGCTTGCCAGCAGTAGAGTGTCTTGCTCAATTATAGGCGTACTCGGCGATGGGCAAGCATTCTTCCCACTACTTGATGTTCTTCTTCATCAACACTCGGAGAAGTGTAGAGGGTCCGATTAGTGACCTCCGTTTGGTCGTCGGTTTGTGGATGGTATGCCGATGAGAAGAGTAACTTGATGCCAAGCTTGGCGTATAGCATCTTCCAAAAGTAGCTAAGGAACTTGACATCATGGTCTGACACAATCGTCTTGGGCACTCTATGTAAATGCAAGATTTTCCTACAAAAGAGATTTGCAACACGTGAAGCATCGTCTTTCTTGTTCTATGGAATAAAATGTGCCATCCTAGAGAAATGGCACACAACGACAAATATTGAATCCTTCTCGTTTTGTGTTCTAGGCAAACCAAGCACAAAGTTCATACTAATTTCTTCCCATGGGTGATACGGAATAGGAAGTGGCATATATAAGCCATGGGATTGAGCGGTAGGCTTAGCTTTGCGGTATATGGAGCACCGGTTGGTGTAGCGTGATACGTCACGGAACATCTTTGTCCAAAAGCAATTTTTGGAGAGCGTGGCGAAGGTCTTGTCGCGACCGAAGTGTCCCGTAAGTCCGCCATCGTGAGCTTCTTGCAAAAGTAACAAACAGAGAGAAGACTCGGGTATACGAAGTTTGTTAGTCTGCATAAGATAGCCATCCTTTAGATAATATCGCTCCCAAAAGTTGTTAGCTTGACATTTGGCATAAGGAATTGCAAACGAAGAATCGTGCTCATACAAGTCTTTAATGTGCTAAAATCCAATAACATTCAATTCACGTTGAGTAACTAACATGCATTTGCGGGAAAGAGCATCCGCTACAACATTTCTTTACCCTTAATGTACCTGATGACATAAGGAAAAGACTCAATGAATTCACTCCATTTGACATGCCATTTATTCAACTTTGTTTGGCCTTTAAGGTACTTAAGCGTTTTATGATCCGTATGTAGGACAAATTCATGAGGTCGAAGATAATTCTCCCACACATGAAAACCTCTCACCAAAGATAAAACTCTTTGTCATGTATGGGATAATTAAGTTGTGCACCGAAAAGTTTTTCACTAAAATAAGCAATGGGTCGCAATGCACTTCAAAAGTTTTATCAAAATTTGGTAAGGCAAGTAATGGAGCATGTGTAAGCAAGTTCTTAAGCTCATTAAATGCGCTAGCTTAGGAGGTCCCCATATGAAGGGTGCATTCTTCTTACTCAAAGCATGTAATGGTGATGCAATAGTGCTAAAATCCTTAACAAACCGATGATAGAAACCCGACTAGGCCAAGGAAACTACACACTTGTTGCAAATTGGTTGGTTGTGGCCAAGTTTTAATAGCGTCAATCTTAGACTCATCAGCGTGAACACCCTTAGAAGAGAAAACAAAGCCCAAGAAAACAAGCTTATCAACATCAAAAGTGTATTTTTTTTTCATGTTAGCATAAAGTCACTCATTTCTAAGAACTTGCAAGACGTCGCTAAAAACACAAGTATATCATCAAAGTATACAACAACACAAATGGCAATATATTTGTGAAGAACATAGTGCATGACGCGCATAAAAGTGTGAGACGCTTGAGATAAGCGCATTGGCATGACTAACCATTCATATAAACCAAACTTAGTTTTGAAAGATGTTTTTCATCCGTCACCCTCCTGCATGCAAATTCGATAGTAGCCACATTTAAGGTCAATTTTTAAGAAAATGATGGCTCCACTAAGTTCATCTAGCGTGTTCATCAAGGCGTAGAATGGGGTGTCTATACCGAATGGTGATAGCATTGATGGGACGGCTACCGGAACACATGCAAAAATTACCATTTTTCTTAGGCACAAGAATGACCAGATCGACACATGGACTTAAGCTCTCGCATACATACCCATTTTCCATGAGATATTGTACTTGCCTTTGTATCTCTTTTGTCTCATCGGGGTGTACGCGGTATAGAGCCTTGTTCGGTAGAGGTTCGCTGGGAATGAGGTCGATGTGGTGTTCAATTTTGCGAAGTAGAGGAAGTCCCAGAGGTAGCTCCTCGGGGAACATGTCCGCGGATTCGTACAACAAATGAGACAACACCAAAGATAGATGTTGTGAAGTATTAGTCCGCACCACTTCATCTTTGCACACAGGTACAAAGTGAAGAACACTTGATGGGCTCTCACTCATATCCATCATGTCTCTTTTGGTGGCTAAAAGCACTAGGTTTTTCTTGTTGCTCATCGTGGAGTCGCTCAATTTTAGCTTGTGATGGGCTCTCACTCATATCCATCATGTCTCTTTTGGCGGTTCGCTCGCTCACTAGTCTCTCCATGATGGGTTGAAGCTTGCTTGTCGGCCATGACTTCACTTGGCGACATGGGTTGAAGCATGTACTCCTTGCCCTTCATCTTGAAGCTTTAGTGATTGGTCTGTATTGTGGATGACACCACGGTCGAATTGCCAAGGTCGTCCTAGAAGGAGATGGCGCACGGACATGGGAACCACATCATACTCCAATGTGTCTTCGTATGCACCAATCTTAAAGGACACTTCAACGGTGTGCTCCATTTGAATGGTGCCGGAGTCACTTAGCGATCTTTAGGGGCAAGAGTGCTTCTTCTTGACCAATTGTAGCTTGGAGCATAACTTGTCGCTTGCTAAATTGTGGCAACTTCCACCGTCGATGATGACCTTGACGGAACGTCCATTGATGCCCGCTTTGGTATGGAAGATATGGCATCGTTGGTCTTCATCTTGTTGGTGTTGAAGTGTTAAGACCTTGGAGACAACGATAGCGGGGCTCGAATCATTGTCACAAAAGACTTGAGCGTCTTCATCTTCATTCACTTGGCGATGCATGACCACATACTCAGTGATTCCATTTCTTCTTCGCTCATGGAGTTGTAGGTGCTATCATCATTGACGATCATGGTGCATCGTGTGGGGCATTGGTATGTCTTGTGGCCACGGCCTTGGCAAGTAAAGTATTGGATGGAACTTGTCCTGGTGGTAGCATCCATTGGAGTAGTAGATGATGAAGCTCTTGGCTTGTAGTTGCTAGTGGTAGGACAGACTCGAAGAAGTCATTGGTTGCTTGGAACTTGATTTGTCGCCGTAGTTGTTGGAGGGGCCGTGGTTGTGGAAGCTTGAGTATATGAACCATAGGTCTTGGAAGAGTACTTGAAGTCATCTTGTACTTGTCGCTCTGATACGTCTCCAACGTATCTATAATTTTTTATTGTTCCATGCTATTATATTATCTGTTTTGGATGTTTAATGGGCTTTAATATGCTCTTTTATATTATTTTTGGGACTAACCTATTAACCGGAGGCCCAGTGCCAGTTTCTGTTTTTATTTGCCTATTTTAGTGTTTCGCAGAAAAGGAATACCAAACGGAGTCCAAATGGAATGAAACCTTCGCGATGATCTTTCTTGGACTGAAAGCAATCTAGAAGACTTGGAGTTGAAGTCTGGAACGCCACGAGACGGCCACGAGGCAGGAGGGCGCGCCCAGGGGGGTAGGCACGCCCCCACCCTCCTGGGCCCCTCGTAGCTCCACCGACGCACTTCTTTCGCCTATATATACTCTTATACCCTAGATCGATCAGAAAGAGCCACAAAACCACTTTTCCACTACCGCAACCTTCTGTACCCGTGAGATCCCATCTTGGGGCCTTTTCCGACGATTTGCCAGAGGGGAATCGATCACGGAGGGCTTCTACATCAACACCATTGCCTCTCCGATGAAGCGTGAGTAGTTTACCACAGACCTTCGGGTCCATAGTTATTAGCTAGATGGCTTCTTCTCTCTCTTTGATTCTCAATACAAAGTTCTCCTCGATGTTCTTGGAGATCTATTCGATGTAATACTCTTTTGCGGTGTGTTTGCCGAGATCCGATGAATTGTGGATTTATGAACAAGATTATCTATGAATATTATTTGGTTCTTTTCTGAATTCTTATATGCATGATTTGATATCTTTGCAAGTCTCATCGAATTATCGGTTTAGTTTGGCCTACTAGATTGATCTTTCTTGCAATGGGAGAAGTTATTAGCTTTGGGTTCAATCTTGCGGTGTCCTTTCCCAGTGACAATAGGGGCAGCAAGGCACGTATTGTATTGTTGCCATTGAGGATAAAAAGATGGGGTTTATATCATATTGCTTGAGTTTATCCCTCTACATCATGTCATCTTGCATAATGCGTTACTCTGTTCTTTTGAACTTAATACTCTAGATGCATGCTGGATAGCGGTCCATGTGTGGAGTAAAAGTAGTAGATGCAGAATCGTTTCGGTCTACTTGACACGGACGTGATGCCTATATTCATGATCATTGCCTTAGATATCTTCATAACTATGCGCTTTTCTATCAATTGCTCGACAGTAATTTGTTCACCCACCGTAATACATGCTATCTTGAGAGAAGCCACTAGTGAAACCTATGGCCCCCGGGTCTCTTTCTTATTATATTGCATCTCTTTTATTTACATCGCATCTCGTTTACTATTTAGCAATCTTTAGTTTCCAATCTATACAACAAAAATACCAAAAATATTTACTTTACTATCTTTATTAGATCTCACTTTTGCGAGTGACCGTGAAGGGATTGACAACCCCTTTATCGTGTTGGTTGCAAGGTTCTTGTCGTGGAATTATCACGGCAGATGTCCTAGCGAGAGGACTTAGTCGTGAGGCCAATGCATCTATGTGGTAGCTTGAGAGGGGTTGATCGGGACGAGAGACGCAATACACAAGACAAGGATTTAGACAGCTTCAGGCCCCGGGAAACATCATCCGGTAATAACCCTACATGCTGTTTGTGGCTAGATCTCATTATGCTCATGAGGGAGACGCCGCATAAGCCGGCTCCCCTTTAGTTGTGTCTAGCCCTAGAGATTGTTTCTTCTTTCCTGTCCCTCTTTGGGGAGTCCTATTAGGATTAGGACTAGTCTACCTTCTAATACAAACCGGATACAAGTCCGGGTCTTAACTCCTTGTAAGGTAAATATTCTTCACGCCTTTCCTCTTAAACCGGCCCACCATTAACATAAACCGGCCTTTTGGGCCTTGGGCCTTGTCATCCGTTTGTCCCGCCCGCCGGGTTACCAGTCAGTCATAATGTTCAGGCAGGTTACTTATAAACCGTCTGGTCAAGGCGGGTCGCCAGTGAATCGCCAAGTGTCAACCAGGTCTCAAGTAAACCGCCAAGTCCGGCCGGTTATACTTCCGGCTGGGTTACGCCGCGGGGTATATCCCCGACATTAGCCTCCAGTTTAATTTGGATTTATCCATGTTAAACTGATCTGCAACATAAACACAAGAACAAATTTGGCGGGTTGTGCTCCGGGTTAAATATTCTTATAAACCAGCACTTGATCATCCTTAAATCCTTGTCATTTCTTCCTTCTAAAAAATCTGAGTCAATAGACCAGCTTCATAATCAATCTGAGTTTCAGCCGACTAGAAGATATAAACTTGCCGGTTTATCATTACCAAAATTGCCGGGTTATAAAACAGACGATGCCGGGTCATAATTGTTGTTGACATCGGGTGTCGGGGGGATGGACCCCGGGCAGGCAACGGAACCCGGATACTCTTTGAAAACAATGGGGCTGGCACCACCCCTCAATACCGGCACGCGCTTGGCCGGGTCGCTCGACCCGGCCAAGCCCCGCAAGTCGGCCAGACTAGCCGACCCGGCAAGACACATCGACTCGGCCTCAACAACTGGCGCAAGACAGCCAAACCCGGCACGACCGAAGCCTCCTCAACAAGCTAGCGCCACCCATGGCGTGCTACGCAATCCAGCCGCGGGTCAACTCCCGTCCCCTCCAGGCCGTGTGATGGGGACGAGACTTCAATCAACGATGACCGAGGCAACAGTGCCCCGCCCGTGCCTCTGGTCAGCAGGAACGTGGCAACAGTGCCCCTCACCTACCCGCTGACCAGGGCCGGCGTGGCTACAGTACCCCCACCCTCGCCGCTGACGACAGCAAGCGGCAACCTGACGGAGAGCACTGTATGCGATCCGACTCGGCCACGCCCTGACGATCGACAAGACGGCGCACAGTCCCCCTAGGCTTGCAGGGCCCGCACCTAGGGGAACCCGGCGAACCAAAAGCCCTCAGCGGGACCCAGCCCGAGTCCTCGGACATCGACAACACGGACCCACCAACTTATAACATCACCATTGTACCCCCGGGGGTTGGACTATAAAACCCTTGGTAGCCCACGATCATAGGGGCGGGCGGGAAGACTAGCCACAAAACAGCAACACCGGAGAGAAGGAGCAGCCCAAGCCTTGGCCAGCTTCCTTCCTCCTCCATACAGCTCTAGGAGCAACATTGTTCTATCGATCATCCAACTACACTCGGCAGGACTAGGGGTATTATCTCTCCGGAGAGCCCCGAACCTGGGTATGTCCGGGGTCCCGCGCCCGCTCATGCCAACCTCGCCTCTAGAGTCCACCAGCGCCCTCGAGCCTCCTCCTCTCTTTAGCCATCCCTTGGCATCTGTCGTGCGCCCACCACAACAGTTGGTGCCCATCGTGGGGCAGCTCGAGGAGCTGGCCGGGAGCATGCTTCAGACGGGGCCCTTCCCCTACGCCGACGAGTCCGTCGTGCTGGCGGACGACGTCGGTGGCGCGCTTGTCGCCTCCTTCGCCGCGCTGCGCATCTCCGATGCGTTCGCGGCCGACGAGTACCCCAGCGAGGTGCTCAAGTAATCCGACTCTCCCCTCTCCCTCGGCGGGGGCGTTTCAGCCGGGGCAATGGACGCATGTGGAGATCTTCGTCACCGGAGACAGCGCCTCCTCCTCGTCGAGCAAGACGAGGAAGGCTGCCGAAGCCAGGGCCGTAGCGGATCGGATCGAGCCGTCCGACCCATTGCGCGCCGCGATGCAGAGCCTCCGCATTCCCATCGGCACCGACGTCGACGCCACCAACGTCGCTGAGGCCCGAACCCAGCTCGAGGAAAGGCGCCAGCAGATGCTGGACCTATCTGAGACGCACGCCGCCACTCAGCGTCGCCTGGACGCCGCTCAGCTAGAACTCGACGCCGCCTACGGATTCACGCCCGCCGCGGCCGAGTCAAGCCGGGTCGCCGATGTGCGTGCCCGGGGAGGAGCGATCGGCCGGGCCCTCGGCGCCGTCCCAACCGTCTACGAGACCCCAGCGAAGAACATGCGCGCTGCCCAGGCAGCCGCAGTCGGCCTGGACCAGCTCGCGGGTGAGGAGCTGAAAGAGCGCATCGGGCGGATGCGTGAACTCCTCCACGCCGCCAACACCCAGCAGGACCGCCTCAACCAGCTCGCCAAGCCGGCGGGATCCGGCTCCGCCCGCCTTGGCGGGCCTGGCGAACTTCTGCACACTGCTTCCTCGCCACCCGATGAGGCGCACTCCGGCCGAGTCCGGACTCGGCACGACCAGGCCGCTACAGCCGCCGGCGGATTGGGCGACGAGCCCGTCCTAGAGACCCAGCGCGGACCCGGCCAGCATGGCCTCCGTCCGGCTCCAACCGACCTGCCCCCCCCGTGGCCTGGCCGCAAGTCGACTCGGCCCGCGCGCCATCGACGACGCCGACGCTCGCCACCGCCTCGATCAGCTCGCTCGCTCCCTGGAGGTGGAGGAGAGCGGCGCTATCGGGCCGGCGTGCTTCGGCCCGCGCATCCGGGAGGAGCCCTTCCCCAAAGGATTCATGCTCCCCCGCGACACCCCCAAGTACAACGGGACGGTGAAGCTAGAAGACTGGCTCACCGACTACACCACGGCCATTGGCATCACCGGTGCCAATCGTCGTCTCGCCGTGCGCTACGCACTGCTCATGCTCCAAGGGTCGGCCCACACGTGGTTGAACAACCTGCCGATGGGCAGCATCAACACGTGGGTGGACTTCGAGGAAGCCTTCGTCCGCAACTTCACGGGGACCTACAAGCGACCCGGCCGCCCTAGCCAGCTCGCCATGTTTGTGCAAGGGCCTACGAGACCGGTCGCGAGTACCTCGCACGCTGGACCGAGCTCCGGAACAGCTGCGAGGGCGTCCATGAAGTCCAGGTGATCCAGTACTTCGTCAGCGGGTGCCGAGACGGCACCCTCCTAAAGCACAAGCTCTTACGCTCCGAGCCGGCCACCATGGCCGCGCTCATGGTGACGGCGGACAAGTATGCCAATGCCGACTCCGCCATGAAGATCCAGGTGGCGCTGGATGAAGCCGGCAAGGCGAAGCTGGTTCCCCCTCCGAAGCCGGCCGGCGAAAGCAGCCCGCAGCAGCATCACCAGAACAACAAGCGCAAGGCCGACCAGCTGGCGCCGCGTCACGACAACCGGCTCGTCGCGGCCACCGAGCCCGCGGCGGACCCGGCGGCGAAGCGCCGGCAAACCAGCAAGACGGCATGGCAATCCGCCATGAGCTTCGAGCAGATGCTCGATGCCCCCTGCAAGCACCACTGCGGCGCAAGACCCTCCACGCACACGCTTCGGCAGTGCGCCATCACCAAGCGCATCATGAGGGGCGACGTCCCACCCCCTCCGGCTCCGGCTCCAGGCGCGGGACAGCCGCCTCCGCCACCACCGCTGCCTCCAGCTGGTGGCGTGATGCGTGACGATGCCTATACCCGGACCAGAGCGCGGCCTACGTCGTCTTCACCAGGCTCGGCGACGACAAGCGCAGCGAGCGCCTCCTTCGGCAGGAGGTGAACACCGTCGTCCCGGCCAAGCCGGAGTTCATGCATTGGTCGGATCGCTCGATCACCTGGACCCGGGAGGATCACCCGGCAGTCATGCCGAGCCCGGGTGGTTACGCCCTCGTCCTCAACCCCACCATCGTCGCGCGGCGCACATGCAAGTTCTCCCGAGTCCTCATCGACGGTGGCAGCAGCATCAACATCCTCTACCGCGACACGATGACCAAGCACGGCCTCAAGACCGAGGACCTGGAGCCAACCCGAACGATCTTCCACGGCATCGTGCCCGGCCTCTCCTGCTCCCCCATTGGCCGGGTCCGGCTAGATGTCCTGTTCGGTGACAGCAGCCACTTCCGGCGCGAACCGATCTGGTTCGAGGTGGTGGACCTGTCCAGCGCGTATCACGCGTTGCTGGGCCGGCCCGCGCTCGCCAAGTTCATGGCAGTTCCCCACTACGCGTACCTGAAGATAAAGATGCCGGGTCCCAAGGGCCTCATCACCGTCACCGGCGATTACCGCAAGTCCCTGGAGTGCGCCCGAGACGGCGCCAAGTTGGCCGAGTCGCTGGTCATTGCCGAGGAGCGGCGCCAGCTCGACCGGATCGTCGCCCTGGCAGGCGAGGCCTCCGCCGCGTCGATCCCGACCCCGGACCCGACCGACGAGGCCGCCTTCAAGCCCTCCAAGGAGACCAAGAAAGTGAAGCTCAACCCAGAAGACCCCAACTGCAGCAAGTACGTTGCTCGTCGACTTCCTCTGTGAGAATCGGGATATCTTCGCATGGACCCCCAAGGACATGCCGGGTATCCCGAGTAAGTCGCCGAGCACAAACTTCACGTCCGCAAGGACGCCAAGCCTGTCCGTCAACCCCTACAACGATTTTCCGAAGAGAAGAGGAGAACCATTGGTGAAGAGGTTGCCAAGCTTTTGGCGGCCGACTTCATAATGGAAGTGTTTCACCCCGAGTGGCTGGCCAATCCAGTCCTCATCCTGAAGAAGAACAAGACCTGGCGCATGTGTATCGACTACACCAGCCTCAACAAAGCCTGTCCCAAGGATCCGTTCGCCCTCCCGCGGATCGACCAAGTCATCGACTCGACCGCCGGGTGTGAGTTCCTGTCCTTCCTGGACGCTTACTCCGGCTACCACCAGATCAAGCTGGACCCGGCCGACGCCCTGAAGACGTCCTTCATCACGGCCTTTGGGGTGTATCGCTACATCACCATGTCGTTCGGCTTGAAGAACGCCGGCGCCACCTTCCAGCGCTGCATGCAGAAATGCATGCTGCCGCAACTCGGCCGCAATATCCACGTATACGTGGACGACATCGTGGTGAAGACCAAGCAGCACCTCACGCTCCTCGACGATTTGAAGGAAACCTTCGCCAACCTCCGCGAATACAAGGTCAAGCTTAACCCGGAAAAATGCGTCTTCGGCGTCCCGGCCGGAAAGCTACTCGGCTTCCTCGTCTCGGAACGCGGCATTGAGGCGAACCCGGAGAAGATCAAGGCCATCGAGCGCATGCGCAAGCCGGCTCGGCTGCGCGATGTCCAGAAGTTCACCGGATGCTTGGCCTCGGTCAGCCGGTTTCTAAGCCGGCTGGGCGAGAGGGCGCTACCCCTGTACCAGCTGATGAAGAAGACGAGCCCGTTCGAATGGAACGGCAAGGCAGACGAGGCCTTCCAAGACCTCAAGCGCATGCTCTCCACCGCACCAGTCCTGGCCGCGCCGACCGACAAGGAGCCGCTGTTGCTCTACATAGCCGCGACCTCGCGGGCGGTCAGCACGGTGCTGGTGGTCGAGCGACCAGAGAAGGGCAAGATCCAAGCCGTCCAGCGCCCAGTCTACTACCTGAGCGAGGTGCTCTCCATCTCCAAGCAGAACTACCCGCACTACCAGAAGATGTGTTACGGCGTGTACTTCACCGCCAAGAAGCTGAAGCAGTATTTCCAAGAGCACGTTGTCACCGTGGTCAGCACGGCGCCTATCGGAGAAATCATCGGGTGCCGGGATGCCTCTGGCCGGGTTGCCAAGTGGGCGATCCAGCTAGCCGGCCACACCATCTTCTACGAGCCCCGCACCGCGATCAAGTCTCAAGCCCTGGCCGACTTCCTCGTCGACTGGACCGAGACCCAGTACTTGCCGCCGCCTCCCGACTCAACGCATTGGCGCATGCACTTCGACGGATCCAAGATGCGACTCGGCTTGGGAGCCGGCATCGTACTGTCGTCCCCGAAGGGCGACCGGCTCCGCTACGCGCTCCAGATCCACTTCGCCGCCTCCAACAACGTCGCCGAGTATGAAGCCCTTGTGCACGGCCTCCGGCTTGCAAAGGAACTCGGCATCCGGCGCATCCTGTGCTACTGTGACTCGGACCTGGTGGTGCAGCAATGCTCCGGCGAATGGGATGCCTGCGACTCCAACATGGCAAGCTACCGCTTCCTCGTCCAGAAGCTGTCCGGATCCTTCGAGGGCTGCGAGTTCGTCCACGTCCCGCGCGCGGAGAACGAAGCAGCTGACACGCTCGCCAAGATCGCTTCGTCATGACAAGCCATCCCGTCCGACGTCTCCCTCGAGCACCTGCGCAAGCCGTCCGTCAAGCCATCGCCGGACTTCAAGTCGATCCACGTTCCAGACGACCCAGCCGCACCTCAACCCGGCCCGGGGACTGCTGAACCTGGCCCGGGGGCTGCTCAGTTTGACCCGGCCACCATCGTCCCGGACCCGGCCGTCGCCATCCCCGACCCGGGGGCTGCTCAACCTGGCTCGGGGGCTGCCGACTCGGAACCCACCCTGGTGGCCGTCTTCGCCGTGGTTGCGGCTCCATCTTGGGCCCTCCCAATATCAGAATTTTTGGAGAACGGAGTTCTCCCCATGGACGAGACCGAAGCTCGGCAAGTGCAGCGCCGGGCGTCCGCCTACAGCATCATCAACAACGAGCTCATCAAGCGCAGCTCCACCGGCGTGTTCCAGCGCTGCGTCGAGCAGGAACGGGGCATCAACATCCTCCTCCACATACATCAGGGCGAGTGTGGGCACCACGCCGCATCACGATCCCTGGTGGCCAAGGCGTTCCGCCACGGTTTCTCCTGGCCCACGGCCCTCCAAGATGCCGAGTCGCTCATCCTCAAGTGTGAGGGATACCAGCGCTTCAGCAAACGCAGCCACCAGCCGGCGTCAGCACTCCGCACCATACCGATCGCCTGGCCCTTCGCGGTCTAGGGACTCGACATGGTAGGACCCTTCAAAACCGCTCGAGGCGGCATGACGCACTTACTGGTGGCAGTGGACAAATTCACCAAGTGGATCGAGGCAAGACCAATCAAGAAACTGGACGGGCCAACAGCCGTCCGGTTCATCAAGGACATAGCGGTGCGCTACGGCATGCCGAACAGCATCATCACCGACAACGGCACCAACTTCGCCAAGGGCGCGCTCGAGCAATACTGCCCCGTCTCCGGCATCCGCCTCGACCTGGCCTCCGTTGCGCATCCGCAGTCCAATGGCAGGTAGAGCGGGCCAATGGACTCATCCTGTCCGGCGTCAAGCCGCCACTCGTCGAGCCCCTCATCCGCTCACCCGGCAGCTGGCTTGACAAGTTGCCAGCCGTTCTCTAGAGTCTACGCACCACGCCGAATCGGTCGACCGGGTTCACCCCGTTCTTCCTCGTCTACGGGGCCGAAGCCGTCATCCCGACTGACGTCGAGTTCGACTCGCCGCGCGTCACGATGTACACCGAAGCAGAAGCCAGAGAAGCCCGCGAAGATGGCGTCGACCTGCTCGAAGAAGCACGCCTCCTGGCGCTCAGTCGCTCGGCCATCTACCAGCAAGGCCTGAGGCACTACCACAACAATAAGATCAAGCCCCTCGCATTCCGCGAGGGCGACCTCGTCCTCCGACTCGTCCAAGAGCAGGCAGGCCAGCACAAGTTGTCCCCTCCATGGGAGGGCCCATTCATCGTGAGCAGGGCCTTGCGCGACCGCAACGCCTACTACCTCATCGACGCACGCAAGTCAAGGAAGCGCAAGAAGGACACCGCCGGTGAAGAAATGACCCGGCCGTGGAACGCGGAACTCCTCCGCCCGTTTTACAGTTAGCCGCACGAGCGTATGTATCATCGCCTTTTGTAAACGCATGAAACTATGGGGTCCCCGAACGAGACTCGGGGGCTGCCTTTTGTCGACCAATTTATTGTGTCCCTATTTTCTTGCATCACTATACCACTGAACCCGGCCACCGGTCCGACTCGCTCGACCCGGGGGCTCGGGGGCTGGCCGGCTCGGTCGCCACCCCGCCGCCTTACTTGGTGATTCCTGATAAAGTTAGGATGCCGCGGTCCCCCACTTCGCCCTAAAGCCACAGATCCAGCTTTGGCTGTCGGCTGGCAAGCACAACGGGCCAAAGCTCCTTTACGCTTCATACACTAAGTCAAAGGCTGCCGGGTCGATCAACCCGGCCCACCATTCATCAAATGAACAGCCGCACGACCGGCTGCTCGCCAACCGGCTTCGCCGGATTGCCGCCAGCCGGCCCAGTGGGTGTTTCGCTCGCGCTCAACGTTTCGAGGGACCCAAGTCCTGCGCGCTCCTCTCAAAGAACCGAACTCCTTGTCACGGACCGGAGCCTCGGCCGTCTGACTCGCGGGGGGGGGGGGAGGTTTGAGAAAGGAAAAGCGCATGAAATCGGTCCAAAAACGGAAGGCAAAAAGCAAAAGCACCCACGACATCTACACAAGTATTTAAGAAAAGGCCCACGGCCCGAGTTCATTACACCCTAAAACCCCCAGTGGGTGGGTGGACCTGCTATTTAACAAATTTTACACAAAGTGTCTCAGGCATCTCCAGCGCCGCGTCGCGACGTCGACGGCTCTCCCCTGGCGGCCTCCGGGTCCAGCGAGGTGCCGGTGTCCTCCTCAGCACCCGCGTCGCGGTAGACGCCCGTCTCCTCCGAGCTCCCCTCCGGATCGTGGAGGAGCAAGCCGTAGTCGTCGCCGTCCACGGCCCTGCCGTCTTCCGTCCGCTCCGGATGGAACTCGTCGTGGAAGGCGAACTCGGCGATGTAGCTGGCCCGGGAGGCGATCCGGCCGGCCTGCTCCTGCAAGAGCTGCTCCGAACCGGCCCGCTGGCCCATCAACGCGTCAGCTGTAGGTCCGGATGCCAGGATAGCGCGAATCGGAGCGCCATCTCAGCACTGGCATGAGCGGCGGAGACGCGCCACTCGCCAAGCCGGTCCGGCCCCATCTCCAACCAACGCGCTAGGCGCGAGAAGCTGCTCGGTTGGACGGAGTCCGGCCATAGGGCCGCCGTCATTGCGGTGCCAGCCTGGGACAGCCGCCCCAGCTGCGTTCCCAGGACCTGCAGGCGGGCCTCAGTGGCGGCGATGATCTCCAGGAAGGTCCAGGCCACCCGCGGATCCGTCCTGGACCCAACGACGCCGGTCGGGTCGCGCTGATAGCGGACGACTTCCTCCGCCAGCCGCTGCGTCTCGGGGGAGGCCCCTGCCGCAAAGGAAGAAGCGAGTTAGAAGAAGAACAACCAGGAAGAAAGGCCGGATCCCGACCCGGCAAACAACAAGAAAAAGCACTTACTGGAGAAGGACTCTTCCAGGTGCTGCGCCTCAAGCAACGTAGCACGCCGCTCCCGCTCAGTGGCACGGTCGCGCTCCTCGAGCGCCTTCTCCAGATCGGCCGCCTTGGCAAGGGCCGCCTTCAGCTCGGCGTCCTTGTCTTCGGCCGCCTTCTCGGCCTCCTCGCAGTGACGGGACTCGTCCTGACGGGCCCCCTCAGCCGTGGTGACCTGCCCCCGCAGGCGATCCACCTCGGCCTGGAGCCGGCCCTTGTCGTCGGCCAGCTGGCCGCGCTGCTGGTCCGCCTCCACCAGGGCCTGCTGCGCCTCTGCCACCTTGGCGGCTTCCGCCTTAAGGAGCTCCACCTCGGCCTCGAGGCGGCTCTTGTGACCTGCCAGCTGCTCATGCAGCCGGTTGGCCTCGTCGAGAGACCGCCGAGCCGCGGCCGCCTCCGCCCTCGCCTGCGCCGCCTCGACGCCAAGACGGCCGGTGTCGGCAACGAGTCGGTCGTAGTGATGACCGGCCCGGAGCAGACGAGTCCGCCAGGACAGCACCTCGGCTGCGAAAAAGAAGGACTCAGCAGAAGAAAAAAGCAGGACTTAAGATTTGGCCCAACTGTTACACAGTTGGCCCGAATCTCGGGGGCTACACCTAGTGGGTGCGCTAGCGCGCCCCCACTAGAAAAGAGCACAAGAATACCTGCGGCAACGCGGAGCTCCTCCTCCTTGGCGGCAAGCTGCTCCACGAGCTCCCGGTGCTTGCCCAGGAGACTATTGTAGGCGGCGACCCGGAAGGCGTCGAGATGCTGAAGAAAGCAGAAATCAGAACAAGGACAACACTCTAAAGATTCGACCCAACTACTACGTAGTTGGCCCGAACCTCGGGGGCTACACCCAGTGGGTGCGCTGGCGCGCCCCCACAAAGAAGAAAATTACAAGAAGACTTACCCGAACGGCGCGCTCCAGGTCGCGCGTCCGCTCCACCTCGGCCTGGGCGAAGGCTTTGAGACGCTCCGTCCGGCCCCGCAGGCGGCGACTGATGGCGTCTAGCGCCGCCTCCTCCTGGGTCTGAGGCCCGAAGACAATGGCGCCCCCGCTCCGCGCCGGCTGCGGCACGGCAGCTCAGCGTCCTCCCTGCCGGGGCACCAAGGCGTGCTCCCTGCTGGCCGCTCGTGACACGGCCAACACCTCCTCCGACGCCCCTCTCGGCGCCGACGACGACCCGGACGCCGGGACGCCCTGCGTCGCCGTCTCGGGCCCGGCTGCCGGGGCGGCCTCCGGCACCACCGCCCGCGGTGCCTCCTCCAAAACCGGCGGCGCCTCCGGCACCGCCGCCCGCAGCGTCTCTTCCAAAATGACGCCGCCTCGACCACCATCAAACCCCGCTCACTCGACCACGTCGGCCCGCGGCGGGGTGTCATCCTCCACCTCCACGACCCCCCGGTCGGGGATCACCACCTCAGCCCGGCCTCCACGGCCGCGCTACCTCACCGACGATGGCTCAAAGACCGTCGCCGCCACCACCGTGCCCTCCGGCATCTCGCGCCAGGCCGGCTCCGCGCCGGGTCGCGCCCATGCCGCTGCCGCGTTGGTCCAAGCCCGGACCGACGCCGCCTCCAGCTCCGCCTCGGCCCGGTTCCTGTCCCGCCAGGCCTAGGCTTCGGCGTCGTTCGGATCCAGGCCGAGGTCCGAGTCGGCCCATCCCTCCACCTCGGCTGGGTCAGCAAGGTCGGACCGGCTCCTGCGGAACACGGCCCCTTCGGCGGTCGCAGCTTCCGCCGCCGCCCTCGCCAGCGCGATTGGCGACCTGGAGAAGAAGACAGAATGAGCAGAAAAGAAACAAGACTAGCTCAAGGAAAAAAATCTGAGCGCAAGCGAGAGATGAAGCTTACCCTGCCAAGACCAGGACCGGAGTTGTCCTCCCGTGCCCGCCGCCGCGCTTCCTCTTGGCCGGCCTCCCGGCCCCGGCCGGGTCCGCCATGCGCTTCGGGGCCCGGGGTCGCGGCGCGACGCTGTCTTTCCCATGCGGGCGGCTCCGCGGGGACCCGGCTCCGCCGCGTCGCCGCCTCCCCCGCCCAACGCCACTACACCAACAACTGGCGTCAGCACCGACCGTTCCATACCGCAGTCAGCAATTCGAAACACGTGAAGAAAAACACGAGACTTACCCGCGCGACGCCCAGCGCCGGCGTCGGACTCGGCCTCCTCCTCTCCGCCATGAGCCGCGGGCTCCTCTGGCGCCACCGGTGCCACCTGCGACGGGGCCCGGGCGTAAGGATGCCGAATCACGTTCAGAAGTACCCCCCGCGTCGCGTCAGGACGGATGAGAAGGTGCGCGGCAGCAAAGTAAGGAGACCAGACACTCACCTGCGACGCCGGGCTCGACTGGCTGTACGGCGCCTTGCCGAGCCGCCAGTCCTCCCCAAGGTTGGCCTTGGAGATGTCATTCACGCCGCGCGCGACATGCTCCGCGGACAGCCGCGTCGACCCCATGCGGTTGGGGTCTTGAAGGCCGACCATTTCGCCGATGAGGCAGGAGCGCCCCTGAAGCGGAAGGACCCGGCGCATGATGAACGCGGCGAGGAGGTCGGTGCCGGTGAGCCCCTCCTGCGTCCTCATCACCATCACCCGCTCGCAGAGATTAACGATCTCCTGCGACAGGCGCCTGGGCGAGTAGCCCCAGTTCGTCTTCGCCCGCGGCGGTGCGATGGCGAAGGCCGGAAGGTTGATGCGATCCGCACCAATGTTGCGGACGTAGAAGAAGGAGTTCTGCCACTTCTTGGCAGAATCCTCCAGCGGGATCTTGGGGAAATCCGCCCCCGACCGCTTCGAGATGACGGCGGCGCCGCAATTGGCGAACTCCCCGGCCGACGGGCCCTGCTGCTTCAAGGAGAAGAAGCGCGCCCAGAGGTCGATCGTCGGCTCGACCCCCAGGTACCCCTCGCAGAGGGTGACGAAGCCGGAGAGCTGGACGATGGCGCCAGCGCCAAGATGATGCGGCTGGAGCCCGAAGAACTCCAGGAACGCGCGGAAGAAGGTGCTCGCCGGCAGCCCGAACCCGCGCTCGAAGTGCGTGAGGAAGACCACGCGCTCCTGCCCCTCGGGCCGAGGCCTCTGCTCGCCGCGCGGCAGGCGGAGGCCAACGTCCGTCTCCCGTGGCAGGCGCCGCGTCGCCCGGAGCTGGGTGATGTCCTCGGAGGTGACATTCGAACCCATCCAGGAGCTTGATGGCAGCGACATGATCGAAGGAAGAAGAAGGAAGATGGACGGCGAAGGAGTTCTGCTCGGAGCAGCGGGCGCCGCAGTGCGTCAGTTGCAAAGAGCGGAGCGAGAGCAAAGGGACAGGAGGGCGCGAGCGAGAATAATGTCCGCCGCCCCCTGCCCCCCGATTTATAACCCTCGTTTGAACGTGGGGAAGTGGGAATGGGATCGTCTGCATGCACCCGTTCCACTACCCCGCAATAAGTGCGCACGTACACGCGCAGTAACTGCCCGGGGAAGAGCAACTGGCCCCCAGACGCCGCAATAAATCCGTGCGCTTGGGCCAAGGGCGCGCGGCGGTGGGCCCCAGCCCGTCGCCCGGTCCCGTCACGCGCGTGGCCTGTCAGGCCCCTCCGACTTCCGGGCACCACGTGGCGCCCGCGCGAAGCCCGAGGGATTGCCCCAAGATTCGGCGGACTTCTCGGTCCCCGCCACGGCCGGGATGCCACGATCCGGTTTCCGAGAAAACCGGCACACAGTGGGTGTTGCCGGACCCGGCGCTCGCAGAATCCACCTTGCTTAAGGGGGAAACTGCGAAGGCCCACTCATCCGAAGACGGCGGACCTTCACAGCTTCGGGGACTACTGTCGGGGGGATGGACCCCGGGCAGGCAACGGAACCCGGATCCTCTTCAAAAACAACGGGGCTGGCACCGCCCCTCAATACCGGCACGCGCTTGGCCGGGTCGCTCGACCCGGCCAAGCCCCGCAAGCCGGCCAGACTAGCCGACCCGGCAAGACACGTCGACTCGGCCCCAACAACTAGCGCAAGACAGCCGAACCCGGCACGGCCAAAGCCTCCTCAACAAGCCAGCGCCACCCATGGCGTGCTACGCAATCCAGCCGCGGGTCAACTCCCGTCCCATCCAGGCCGTATGATGGGGACGAGACTTCAATCAACGATGACCGAGGCAACAGTGCCCCGCCCATGCCTCTGGTCAGCAGGAACGTGGCAACAGTGCCCCTCACCTACCCGCTGACCAGGGCCGGCGTGGCTACAGTGCCCCCGCCTCACCGCTGACGACAGCAAGCGGCAACCTGACGGAGAGCACTGTACGCGACCCGACTCGGCCACGCCCTGACGATCTACAAGACGGCGCACAGTCCCCCTAGGCTTGCGGGGCCCGCACCTAGGGGAACCCGGCGAACCAGAAGCCCTCAGCGGGACCCAGCCCGAGTCCCCGGACACCGACAACACGGACCCACCGACTTATAACATCACCATTGTACCCCCGGGGGTTGGACTATAAACCCCCGGGAGCCCACGATCATAGGGGCGGGCGGGAAGACTAGCCACAAAACAGCAACACCGGAGAGAAGGAGCAGCCAAGCCTTGGCCAGCTTCCTTCCTCCTCCATATAGCTCTAGGAGCAACATTGTACTATCGATCATCCAACTACACTCGGCAGGATTAGGGGTATTATCTCTCCGGAGAGCCCCGAACCTGGGTATGTTCGGCGTCCCGCGCCCGCTCATGCCAACCACGCCTCTGGAGTCCACCAGCGCCCTCGAGCCTCCTCCTCTCTTTAGCCATCCCTTGGCATCTGCCGTGCGCCCACCACGACACCGGGTCATGTAATTGATCTTCCTGATTTACTCAAAACTGATAATTTGAAGACGTTTCTCCTTTATATGCATAATACCTATAGCCCCCAAGTCTTGAGTAGAGCAAAGTGATGACTTAAGACTTGCTTCAATATAAACATTACTACTTTGAAGAAATCCATGTTGTTCAGCTCAATCACTAGTCAGAACTGAGTATTCCACATATGTAGCCCCCAAGTGTCGGGTTGTCATGCTTGCAGCAACCTGGGACTTGTAATTGCCTTATGCTTATAACAACTTCACCCAGTGTAGCCCCCAAGGGCCGGGTCATTATGCAATAATGAGCAGGGACTTTGTAAATATAATCATGTAGATTTGAGCAGTGATGTGTAGCCCCCAAGGGCCGGCTCATTACAATGTGATGAGTCGAGTCTTCAATAAGGTAAGTAAAAATGTCTTTGCATTAGCCCCCAAGTGCCATGGTGCATGCTGGCAGTGACATGGGACTTTGCGTATTTGATGTAATATCAATCTGAATAATGTAGCCCCCAAGTGCCGGGTCGTAAGCCTGCAGCAACTCGGGACTATTCCTTCCATTGTAGCTTTGAAAACCTCAATCATAATATTGGTTATTGGTAACCATAATAAAAATCCAGCCATGTTGGTTATTAATGATTTGAATAATATACCCAATGATTTATAAGCGCATGATTCCAATGGCGCAATACAAATATATACTGATGACTTATGGTCCAAAGCCAGGTCGGATTAATAAACACCGGATAATTTATCATCATACTGGCGACTTATAGTCCAAAGCCAGGCCGGATTAATAAACACCGGATAATTTATCATCATACTGGCGACTTATAGTCGAAAGCCAGACTGGGTCAATAAACACGGATTGTAGCGGATCGTGTACTGACGACTTATAGTCGAAAGCCAAGCCGGGTCAATAGACACCGGTTATCTTTTAAATTTGTACTGGCAACTTATAGCAAAAGCCAGACCAGGTCAATAAACACCGGATTAGTATGAATCTCATCAAAACAAAGCTTAGAAAGAAAGATTTCAAAAGAAAACATGCAAGAAGCGAGGCTTTTCATGGGCTGCTAGGCCCAAAACGAGGCTTTTCATGGGCTGCCAGGCCACTGAGTTAAACCATTTTGTACAAACCTTATAAGATGGACTTCACATTAACCAAACGTCATTTTAATTAAGACAAGTTCAGGGTCTGTATAAGATTGACGTGTCAAACGTTCAACGGGTCTTACCAGGATTACCTGGACGGAGTGACTTACTTAAGAAGGCAGGATAACCCGGGGTTTTAGGTGAATACACCTGGCTTCCAAGCCTGGCTTTTATAGCCTATTACAAGGTTATAGACTCTTTGTTCTTTTAGAACAAAAGAACCCCAAGCAATATTTTGAGCTGTGCTCAGGGGGAACCTATGTTTGAGTTGTGCTTTTGCAATGGACTCTCTTTGGTCCCTTTAACTTTTCTGAGAACTCGAACTTTGCGAGAGATATTTCTTCTTGAACCAGTTGTTAAACCAGATTTTGAGAGCTTCAAAGCTTTGTGGGAGACATCTTTCCCTTGAACCGGATCTTAAACCGGAATCTTCATTTTCAGCCAGAATTTTTCTGACGGCCTTTAAACTCGAACTTGTGAGAGATTAATTCTTTTTGAACCGGAAATTCTTAAACCGGATTTGAGAGCTTCAGAGCTTTGTAGGAGACAGATTTCCCTTGAACCGGATTGTAAACCGGATATTTGAGAGCTTCAGTAAGACTGACGTCCCTTGAGCCGGATTTTGAACCGGAATCCTTTCTGATGACCCGGAACTTCTTCATTGAGCTAGGATTTTGTAATTGCCATATACTTTTTAAGCCGAAAATTTTCTGACGGCCTTTAAATTGTCATCAATATAGTAGTAGCCTCCAGGACCGGGTTATCTTTCCCTCCATCGTCCTGGGGTTCTTAAATTTGCTGAAACTGGCAAGATTTGCTAAGTCATGTCATCGTAGCCCCCGAGTCTTAAGACGACTCGAGGAGTTGTCTTGAGATTCTCCGTATTTGACCATAGCAGAAGGTGTATATCATTGGGGTTGATAGCGCGATGTGAATCCACAGAAGGTTGAGGTGACTGCGGCGGGTTATAAATGATCCGTATGAGCCGTGTCAGCAACTCGGCCAATGGTTCCTTCCAACTGGCTATTTGAAATTAACCAAACTGTAGTGGCGGCGACTTGCATGCCTACCCATTGATCCATCCAGTGCAGACGGTGGTTGATGATAATTTGCCTCCAATTTGAAAGAAAACCGGGCTACCCAAGCTGTGACTTGCTTTATACTCAATAAACATCTCATGCAGACAGGTGCGGCCCGGTGTGTTGATGTAGACCAGGCCGCGAGAGACGGATGACAAAGACAACCGTAGCATCAGAGGCGGCTCGGACAGATGAATCGGCCGCGGCATTGTAAGCCGGTGCGGACGGGCGAGTCGATCGCAGGCGCGGTAAGCTGCGCAGACGGGTGAGTCAACCACGTCATGTTGATGTAGTAAACAATTGTCCTGCCTCAAAAACATCACAAGCCGGAGTAATTGTTCCTTGACAAAAACAATATGTGCTAACAAAATAGTCCTTAGATGGATATCACCTGATATGTTAAGCCGGAAATTATTCACCACGGAGTTGATGATCACTATGGTGAAGCTAAAGCCAATCACGGGCGAGTTAGGCGCGGGAGCAGACAGATGAATCAGCCGCGGTGCTGTAAGCCAGTACAGACGGAAGAGTCGGCCACGGCGTTTGTAAGCCGGCGCGGACGAGAGAGCCGGCTGGCACGTTGATGTAGACCGGACCGCAGGGGCGACGGCTGTATATAACAACACTATAGGGCAGAGTGGTTGTTTTCAAAAAAATTAATAAGTACTGATAAAATTAAACTGGATGGATATCACCTGATGTATTCTGCGGGCTGAAGAGGCCTGCGGCGATCCGAAGCCTGCTCCTGCGGCTCGGAGACAGTGCGAGTCTGTGCCCCACAACCAACTCTCCTTCCGGGTCATGGCTGGTTTGACCATTCCCTTTTTTTCATAAGTTTGACTGTACATTGGCGTACATATCCGGACTCTGCATCTAGTGTCTCCTGATACAACCTGCTTTCTTGTGTGTACGCATAGCCATCAGAAATACCAAATCAAAAACTGAACTAGCACTCAAACCACATGAGAAGCACAGATCCTCTTGTCCTTTTGTGTGATGACGTGGAGTAGTAGTACGACCCGGAAGTAGTACTAGTAAGACTACCCATAGTGGGAGTAACATAGGTAGTAACATCACGCATATCTAGATAAAATAGATGACGTGGCAAGCAATAAATGAAGAAAGAGAGGCATGTAGTAACATAGCTAGTTACTACTAATATGAGTAACATCACACATATCAAGGCAAGATGAGTCTATAGCATAATAAATGAAGTGTTGCATGTTACCACACATGTGTTACTCCCCACTATAGAGGTAGTAACATAGAGTAGTAACATGGGGCATGTTACTACTCTATGTTACTACCCATTGTGGCTAGTCTAATAGCAACAGACCGCCTTGTAATAACTGCAGTGTTGATTAAAAAACAAGCAATAAAAACACCAGCAGTGCCTGAGCTCCTCGGGACTTGAAGCTTCCCTGCCGTATGGCTGTTATGGATGGAAAATATGTATCGCGCTTTCCGAACCCTTGGCAGCGTGTTATGGAAATCTAACCAGCGACGCGCGATAGCATCCTGAGAAATTGATCCGGTTTTGGATTAGACTGCTTGTCGGTCTCGTCAACTTGACAATTTTGCTGGATTCTTCATCGGAACGGACCTCCTTGGTCTTAGCGCCTTATGTGTCCAACCAATACTAGGTGCTGCAGAAATCGGCCGTCTTTGCTTTCTCTGGTATTTGACGTCTGTCAGTTTCAGCGGATCATCGGATGGCGGCGGCAGACGCGAATATCTTAACCCTAATTCTTATTAAACTCCAATCTCATAGATTATAAATCTAAACTGATGAACTTGAAGCTGGCGTAGATCTTTTCTTTATCTGAACAATCGTGAGCTTCTCGTAACCCTGGAAAAGATCCCTCCAAGAACTCAACACCACCGTGCGCATGCCCCACGATGGGCGCCAACTGTCGTGTAATTGTCACGACAGATGTCCTAGCGAGAGGACTTAGTCTTGAGGCCAACGCATCTATGTGGTAGCTTGAGAGGGGTTGATCGGGACGAGAGACGCAACACACAAGACAAGCATTTAGACAGCTTCGGGCCCCGGGAAACATCATCCGGTAATAACCCTACATGTTGTTTGTGGCTAGATCTCATTATGCTCATGAGGGAGACGCCGCATAAGCCGGCTCCCCTTTAGTTGTGTCTAGCCCTAGAGATTGTTTCTTCTTTCCTGTCCCTCTTTGGGGAGCCCTGCCCCTCCTTATATAAGTTGAAGGGGCGGGTTACATGTGGAGTCCTATTAGGATTAGGACTAGTCTACCTTCTAATACAAACCGGATACAAGTCCGGGTCTTAACTCCTTGTAAGGTAAATATTCTTCACGCCTTTCCTCTTAAACCGGCCCACCATTAACATAAACCGGCCTTCTGGGCCTTGGGCCTTGTCATCCATTTGTCCCGCCCGCCGGGTTACCGGTGGGTCATAATGTTCAGGTAGGTTACTTGTAAACCGTCTGGTCAGGGCGGGTCACCAGTGAATCGCCAAGTGTCAACCGGGTCTCAAGTAAACCGCCAAGTCCGTCCAGTTATACTTCCGGCTGGGTTACGCCGCGGGGTATATCCCCGACAGTTCTTGATTGTTTGTGTAGGTACTAGGTGACTTGTGCGTTGTCTCCTACTGGATTGATACCTTGGTTCTCAAAACTGAGGGAAATACTTACACTACTTTGCTGCATCACCCTTTCCTCTTCAAGGGAAAACCAACGCATGCTCAAGAGGTAGCAAGAAGGATTTGTAGCGCCGTTGCCGGGGAGATCTACGCCAAGTCAAGACATACCAAGTACCCATCATAAACTCTTCTCCCTCGCATTACATTATTTGCCATTCGCCTCTCGTTTTCCTCTCCCCCACTTCTAAAACGATTTTCGAAAACCTTTGCCTTTTCTTCGTCCCTCTTCCGTTTGTCTCTTTTTGCTTGCTTCTTGTGTGCTTGTGTGTTGGATTGACTGTTTGTCACGATGGCTCAAGATAATACTAAATTGTGTGACTTTTCCAATACCAACAACAATGATTTTATGAGCACTCCGATTGCTCCTACTAACCGATGCTGAATCTTGTGAAATTAATACCGCTTTGTTGAATCTTGTTATGAAAGATCAATTTTCTGGCCTTCCTAGTGAAGATGCCGCAACCCATCTAAACAACTTCGTTGATTTGTGTGATATGCAAAAGAAGAAATATGTGGATAATGATATTGTTAAATTGAAGCTATTTCCATTTCCGCTTAGAGATCGTGCTAAAACTTGGTTCTCTTCTTTGCCTAAAAATAGTATTGATTCATGGAATGAGTGCAAAGATGCTTTTATCTCTAAGTATTTTCCTCCCGCTAAGACCATCTCTCTTAGGAACGATATTATGAATTTTAAGCAACTTGATCATGAGCATGTTGCACAAGCTTGGGATAGGATGAAATTAATGATACATAATTGCCCTACACATGTTTTGAATTTGTGGATGATTATACAAAAAAATTATGCCGGATTGAATTATGCTTCTAGAAATATTTTAGATTCGGTCGCAGGAGGCACTTTTATGGAAATCACTTTAGGAGAAGCTACTAAACTCCTAGACAATATTATGGCTAATTATTCTCAATGGCACGCCGAAAGATCCACTAGTATAAAAGTTCATGCGATTGAAGAGATTAATGTTTTGAGTGGAAAGATGGATGAACTTATGAAATTGTTAGCTAATAAAAGTGTTTCGTCTGATCCTAATGATATGCCTTTGTCCACTTTGATTGAGAATAATAATGAATCTATGGATGTGAATTTTGTTGGTAGGAACAATTTTGGTAACAACGCGTATAGAGAAAACTTTAATTCTAGGCCGTTTTCTAGTAATTCCTCTAATAATTATGTTAATTCCTACAACAAATCTTATGGAAATTTTAATAAGATGCCCTCTGATTTTGAGACTCGTGTTAAAGAATTTATGAATTCGCAAAAGAATTTCAATGCTTTGGTTGAAGAAAAATTGCTTAAGATTGATGAGTTGGCTAGGAACGTGGATATAATTCTCTTGATGTTGATTCTTTGAATGTTAGATCTATTCCACCTAAGCATGACATCAATGAGTCTCTCAAAGCCATGAGAATTTCCATTGATGAGTGCAAAGAAAGAACCGCTAGGATGCGTGCTAAAAAGATTGCTTTGTGAAAGGGCGTTCTTCTAGTTTTCATGATAATAATGATGAAGATTTAAAAGTGATTGATGTGACTCCTATTAAATATTTGTTTTCCAATATGAATCTTGATAAAGATGGGACTGGAGATGAGTCAACTTTAGTTAAAAGGTGTCCCAATGATTCAGAGTTTTTAGATCTTGATGCAAAAATTAATAAAAGTGGGATTGAAGAGGTCAAAACTTTACGTAGCAATGAACCCACTATTTTGGATTTCAAGGAATTTAATTGTGATAATTGATCTTTGATATATTGTATTTCCTTGTTGCAATCCGTGTTAAATTCTCCTCATGCTTACAATCAAAATAAAGCTTTTACTAAACATATCGTTGATGCTTTAATGCAATCCTATGAAGAAAAGCTTGAACTAGAAGTTTCTATCCCTAGAAAACTTTATGATGAGTGGGAACCTACTATTAAAATTAAGATTAAAGATTATGAATGCTATGCTTTGTGTGATTTGGGTGCTAGTGTTTCCGTGATTCCAAAAACTTTGTGTGATGTGCTAGGTTTCCGTGAATTTGATGATTGTTCTTTAAATTTGCATCTTGCAGATTCCACCATTAAGAAACCTATGGGAAGGATTAATGATGTTCTTATTATTGCAAATAGGAATTATGTGCCCATAGATTTCATTGTTCTTAATATAGATTGCAATCCTACATGTCCTATTATTCTTTGTAGACCTTTCCTTAGAACGATTGGTGCAATTATTGACATGAAAGAAGAAATATTAGATTCCAATTTCCGTTAAGGAAAGGCATGGAACACTTTCCTAGGAATAAAATTAAATTGCCTTATGAATCTATTATGAGAGCCACTTATGGATTGCATACCAAAGATGACAATACCTAGATCTATTCTTATTTTTATGCCTAGCTAGGGGCGTTAAACGATAGCGCTTGTTGGGAGGCAACCCAATTTTATTTTTGTTCTTTGTTTTTTGTTCCTGTTTAGTAATAAATAATTCATCTAGCCTCTGTTTAGATGTGGTTTTATGTTTTAATTAGTGTTTGTGCCAAGTAGAACCTTTGGGAAGACTTGGGTGAAGTCTTTGCGATCTTGCTGTAAAAAACAGAAACTTTTGCGCTCAATAGATTAGCTGCCATTTTTTAATGAAGAGTGATTTTAGGTTGATTCTTTTTTCAGATGATTATTAGACAAATTCCTCACGTCCACCAATTTATTTCAGAATTTTTAGAGTTTCATAAGTATTCGAACAAGTTAGATTACTACAGACTGTTCTGTTTTGACAGATTCTGTTTTTCGTGTGTTGTTTGCTTATTTTGATGAATCTATGAGTAGTATCGGGGGGTATGAACCATAGAGAAGTTGGAATACAGTAGGTTTAACACCAATATAAATAAAGAATGAGTTCATTACAGTACCTTAAAGTGGTGGTTTATTTTCTTACACTAACGGAGCTCATGAGATTTTCTGTTGAAGTTTTGTGTTGTGAAGTTTTCAAGTTTTTGGGTAAAGATTTGATGGATTTTGGAATAAGGAGTGGCAAGAGCCTAAGCTTGGGGATTCCCAAGGCACCCCAAGGTAAAATTCAAGGACAACCAAAAGCCTAAGTTTGGGGATGCCCCGGAAGGCATCCCCTCTTTCGTCTTCGTCTATCGGTAACTTTACTTGAGGCTATATTTTTATTCACCACATGATATGTGTTTTGCTTGGAGCGTCTTGTATGATTTGAGTCTTTGCTTTTTAGTTTACGACAATCATCCTTTATGTACACACCTTTTGGGAGAGACACACATGAATCAGGATTTATTAGAATACTCTATGTGCTTCACTTATATCTTTTGAGCTAAATAATTTTGCTCTAGTGCTTCACTTCTATCTTTTCAGAGCACCGTGGTGGTTTTATTTTATAGAAATTATTGATCTCTCATGCTTTACTTATATTATTTTGAGAGTCCTTTAGAACAGCATGGTAATTTGCTTTGGCTATAAAATTAGTCCTAATATGATGGGCATCCAAGATGGGTATAATAAAAACTATCATATAAAGTGCATTGAATACTATGAGAAGTTTGATTCCTTATGATTGTTTTGAGATATGAAGATGGTGATATTAGAGTCATGCTAGTTGAGTAGTTGTGAATTTGAGAGATACTTGTGTTAAAGTTTGTGATTCCCGTACCATGCACGTATGGTGAACCGTTATGTGATGAAGTCGGAGCATGATTTATTTTTTGATTGTCTTCCTTATGAGTGGCGGTCGGGGACGAGTGATGGTCTTTTCCTACCAATCTATCCCCTAGGAGCATGCGCGTAGTACTTCGTTTCGATAACTAATAAGATTTTTGCAATAACTATGTGAGTTCTTTATGACTAATGTTGAGTCCATGGATTATATGCACTCTCACCCTTCCACCATTGCTAGCCTCTCTTGTGCCGCGCAACTTTCGCCGGTACCATAAAACCACCATTTACCTTCCTCAAAACAACCACCATACCTACCTATTCTGGCATTTCCATAGCCATTCCGAGATATATTGCCATGCAACTTTCCACCGTTCCGTTTATTATGACGCGCTTCATCATTGTCATATTGCTTTGCATGATCATGTAGTTGACATCGTATTTGTGGGAAATCCACCTTCATAATTCTTTCATACATGTCACTCTTGATTCATTGCACATCCCGGTACACCGCCGGAGCCATTCACATAGAGTCATATTTTGTTCTAACTTTTGAGTTGTAATCCTTGAGTTGTAGGTAAATAAAAGTGTGATGCTACCTCTTGAGCATGCGTTTTGGTTTTCCCTTGAAGAGAAAAGGGTGATGCAGCAAACTAGCGTAAGTATTTCCCTCATTTTTTGAGAACCAAGGTATCAATCCAGTAGGAGGCCACACGCAAGTCCCTCGTACCTACACAAACAAATAAGAACCTTGCAACCAACGCGATAAAGGGGTTGTCAATCCCTTCATGGCCACTTGCAAAAGTGAGATCTGATAGAGATGATAAGATAATATTTTTGGTATTTTTATGATAAAGGTTAAAAGTAAAGATTGCAAAACAAACGGCGCCAGGAATAGCTAGTTGACGGAAGATTATTATAATGGAGAATAGACCCGGGGGCCATAGGTTTCACTAGTGCCTTCTCTCAAGATAGCATAAGTATTACAGTGGGTGAACAAATTAATGTCGAGCAATTGATAGAATTGAGCATAGTTATGAGAATATCTAGGCATGATCATGTATATAGGCATCACGTCCGCAACAAGTAGACCGACTCTTGCCTGCATCTACTACTATTACTCCACACATCGACCGCTATCCAGCATGCATCTAGAGTATTAAGTTCATAAGAACAGAGTAACGCATTAGGCAAGATGACATGATGTAGAGGGATAAATTCAAGAAATATGATATAAACCCCATCTTTTTATCCTCGATGGCAAGAATACAATACGTGTCGTTTCCCCTACTGTCACTGGAATCGAGCACCGCATGATTGAACCCAAAGCTAAGCACTTCTCCCATTGCAAGAAAGATCAATCTAGTAGGCCAAACCAAACTGATAATTCGAAGAGACTTGGAAAGATAACCAATCATACATAAAAGAATTCAGAGAAGATTCAAATATTGTTCATATATAATCTTGATGATAAACCCACAATTCATCGGATCTCGACAAACACACCGCAAAAGGAGTTACATCGAATAGAAGATCGAGGAGAACTTTGTATTGAGATCCAAAGAGAGAGAAGAAGCCATCTAGCTAATAACTATGGACCCGAAGGTCTGAGGTAAACTACTCACACATCATCGGAGAGGCTATGGTGTTGATGTAGAAGCCCTCCGTGATCGATGCCCCCTCCGGCGAAGCGCTGGAAAAGGCCCCAAGATGGGATCTCACGGGTACAGAAGGTTGCGGCGGTGGAAATAGGGATTTGTGGTGCTCCTGGATGGTTTCGGGGTACGTAGGTATATATAGGAGGAAGAAGTAGGTCGGCGGAGCCACGAGGGGCCCACGAGGGTGGGGGGCGTGCCTAGGGGGGTAGGCGCGCCTCCCTGCCTCGTGGCCTCCTCGGTTGTTTCTTGACGTCCACTCCAAGTCCTCTGGATCACGTTTGTTCCAAAAATAACTCTCCCGAAGGTTTCATTCCGTTTGGACTCCGTTTGATATTCCTTTTCTGCGAAACACTGAAATAGGCAAAAAAACAGCAATTTGCACTGGGCCCTGGGTTAATAGGTTAGTCCCAAAACTAATATAAAACTATAAAATAAAGCCCATTAAACATCCAAAACAGAATATATAATAGCATGGAGCAATCAAAAATTATAGATACGTTGGAGACGTATCAAGCATCCCCAAGCTTAATTCCTGCTCGTCCTCGAGTAGGTAAATGATAAAAACAAATGTTTAGATGTGGAATGCTACTTAGCATATTCTTCAATGTAATTTCCTTTATTGTGGCATGAATGTTCAGATCCGAAAGATTCAAAATGAAAGTTTAATATTGACATGAAAATAATAATACTTCAAGCATACTAACAAAGCAATCATGTCTTCTCAAAATAACATGGCCAAAGAAAGTTATCCCTACAAAATCATATAGTCTGGCTATGCTCTATCTTCATCACACAAAGTATTTAATCATGCACAACCCTGATGACAAGCCAAGCAATTGTTTCATACTTTTGATGTTCTCAAACTTTTTCAATCTTCACGCAATACATGAGCGTGAGCCATGGACATAGCACTATATGTGGAATAGAATGGTGGTTGTGGAGAAGACAAAAAGGAGAAGATAGTCTCACATCAACTAGGCGTATCAACGGGCTATGGAGATGCCCATTAATAGATATCAATGTGAGTGAGTAGGGATTGCCATGCAACGGATGCACTAGAGTTATAAGTGTATGAAAGCTCAACAAAAGAAACTAAGTGGGTGTGCATCCAACTCGCTTGCTCACGAAGACCTAGGGCATTTTGAGGAATCCCATCATTGGAATATACAAGCCAGGTTCTATAATGTAAAATTCCCACTAGTATATGAAAGTGACAACATAGGAGACTCTCTGTCATGAAGATCATGGTGATACTTTGAAGCACAAGTGTGGTAAAAGGATAGTAACATTGTCCCTTCTCTCTTTTTCTCTCATTTTTTATTTATTTGGACCTTTTCTCTTTTTTATGGCCTCTTTTTTTTCTTTTTTCTTTTTTATTTATTTTTCGTCCGGAGTCTCATCCCGACTTGTGGGGGAATCATAGCCTCCATCATCCTTTCCTCACATGGGAGAATGCTCTAATAATGATGATCATCATACTTTTATTTACTTACAACTCAAGAATTACAACTCAATACTTAGAACAAAATATGACTCTATGTGAATGCCTCCGGCGGAGTACCGGGATATGCAATGAATCAAGAGTGACGTGTATGAAAATTATGAACGGTGGCTTTGCCACAAATACGATGTCAACTACATGATCATGCAAAGCAATATGAAAATGATGGAACGTGTCATAGTAAACGGAACGGTGGTAAGTTGCATGGCAATATATCTTGGAATGGCTATGGAAATGCCATAATAGGTAGGTATGGTGGCTGTTTTGTGGAAGGTAACGGTGGATGTATGGTACCGGCGAAAGTTGCGCGATACTAGAGAGGCTAGCAATGGTGGAAGGGTGAGAGTGTGTATAATCCATGGACTCAACATTAGTCATAAAGAACTCACATACTTATTGCAAAAATCTATTGGTTATCGAAATGAATTACTACGTGCATGCTCCTAGGGGGATAGATTGGTAGGAAAAGACCATCGCTCGTCCCTGACCGCCACTCATAAGGAAGACAATCAATAAATAAATCATGCTCCGACTTCATCACATAACGGTTCACCATACGTGCATGGTACGGGAATCACAAACTTTAACACAAGTATTTCTCAAATTCACAACTACTCAACTAGCATGACTCTAATATCACCATCTTCATATCTCAAAACAATGATCAAGTATCACACTTCTCTTAGTATTCAATGCACTTTAAAGTTTTTATCTTGGATGCCTATCATATTAGGACTAAATTTATAACCAAAGCAAATTACCGTGCTGTTCTAAAGGACTCTCAAAATAATATAAGTGAAGCATGAGAGATCAATAGTTTCTATAAAATCAAACCACCGCCGTGCTCTAAAAGATATAAGTGAAGCACTAGAGCAAAATTGTTTAGCTCAAAAGATACAAATGAAGCATAAAGAGTATTCTAATAAATTATAATTAATGTGTGTCTCTCCCAAAAGGTGTGTACAGAAAGGATGATTGTGGCAAACTAAAAAGCAAAGACTCAAATCATACAAGACGCTCCAAGCAAAACACATATCATGTGGTGAATAAAAATATAGCTCCAAGTAAAGTTACCGATGGACGAAGACAAAAGAGGGGATGCCTACCGGGGCATCCCCAAGCTTAGGCTTTTTGGTTGTCCTTGGATTTTACCTTGGGGTGCCTTGGGAATCCCCAATCTTAGGCTCTTGCCACTCCTTGTTCCATAATCCATCAAATCTTTACCCAAAACTTGAAAACTTCACAACACAAAACTCAACAGAAAATCTCATGAGCTCCGTTGGCGAAAGAAAACAAAACACCACTTCAAGGTACTGTAATGAACTCATTATTTATTTATATTGGTGTTAAACCTACTGTATTCCAACTTTTCTATGGTTCATAAACTCCATTACTAGCCATAGATTCATCAAAATAAGCAAACAACACACGAAAAACAGAATCTGTGAAAAATAGAACAGTCTGTAGTAATCTGTATCTAACGCAAACTTCAGTAACTCAGAAAAATATACCAAAATAGGAAGACCTAGATAATTTGTTTATAGATGTACTGAAATTGGAATCAATATATTATCACGTTCTAGTGATTTTTAACAATTGTTTTCGTGAACAGAAAGTTTCTGGAATTTTCAGCAAGATCAAATAACTATCATCCAAGAAGACCCTATAGGTTTAACTTGGCACAAACACTAATTAAAACATAAAAACAAATCTAACCAGAGGCTAGATCAAAGATTTATTACTAAACAGAAATAAAAAGCAAGAAAATAAAATAAAATTGGGTTGCCTCCCAATAAGCGCTATCGTTTAACGCCCCTAGCTAGGCATAAAGGCAAGGATAGATCTAGGTATTGGCATCTTTGGCATTCAATCCATAAGTAGCTCTCATAATAGATTCATAAGGTAATTTAATTTTCTTTATAGGAAAGTGTTCCATACCTTTCCTTAACGGAAATTGGAATCTAATATTCCCTTCCTTCATATCAATAATTGCACCAATTGTTCTAAGGAAAGGTCTACTAAGAATAATAGGACATGAAGGATTGCAATCTATATCAAGGACAATGAAATCTACAGGCACATAATTCCTATTTGCAACAATAAGAACATCATTAATTCTTCCCATAGGTTTCTTAATGGTGGAATCCGCAAGGTGCAAGTTTAAAGAACAATCATCAAAATCACGGAAACCTAGCAAATCACACAAAGCTTTTGGAATCGTGGAAACACTAGCACCCAAATCACACAAAACATAGCATTCATGATCTTTAGTTTTAATTTTAATAGTAGGTTCCCACTCATCATAAAGTTTTCTAGGGATAGAAACTTCCAATTCAAGTTTTTCTTCATAAGATTGCATTAAAGCATCAACGATATGTTTGGTAAAAGCTTTATTTTTACTATAAGCATGCGGAGAATTTAGCACGAATTGCAACAAGGAAATACAATCTATTAAAGAACAATTATCATAATTAAATTCCTTGAAATCCAAGATAGTGGGCTCATTGCTATGTAAAGTTTTGACCTCTTCAATCCCACTTTTACCAATTTTTGCATCAAGATCTAAAAACTCCGAATCATTGGGACGCCTTTTAACTAAAGTTGACTCATCTCCAGTCCCATCATTATCAAGATTCATATTGCAAAACAAAGATTTAATAGAGGACACATCAATCACTTTTAGATATTCATCCTTATTACCTTCTAAATCTTCCGGTTTAGCAGCCATCTTATTTGACTAAGGTGGCCTGCTTATCCGAAATTTGGGCAATTAATTTTTCAAGATGAGCAAACTGAGATCTCAAACCATAAAATTCCTTAGACATATCATCAAGCTCTTTATTCATGTACTCCATAAAGCTTTTTTGTTCTTTAAGCTCGTTTCTAAAGAAATTATTATGCTCAAATTGGAAAGTCATAAAGCTTCTGACGTTGTTTTCAATTTCTTCCAACCTTTTAAGGTAAGGATCAACATTTTTAGGCAGCGCCATTAGGGCAAACATGCAACAAGAAGCAAGCGAAAGAAAAAGCGAACGGGAAAAGAGGGCGAATAAAACGGCAAGGGTGAAGTGGGCGGGAGAGGAAAACGAGAGGCAAATGGCAAATAATGTAATGCGAGGGATAAGAGTTTGTGATGGGTACTTGGTATGTCTTGACTTGTGTGTAGACTCCCCGGCAACGGCGCCAGAAATCCTTCTTGCTACCTCTGGAGCATGTGTTGGTTTCCCTTGAAGAGGAAAGGGTGATGCAGCAAAGTAGCGTAAGTATTTCCCTCAGTTTTTGAGAACCAAGGTATCAATCCAGTAGGAGGCCACACGCAAGTCCCTCGTACCTACACAAACAAATAAGAACCTTGCAACCAACGCGATAAAGGGGTTGTCATTCCCTTCACGGCCACTTGCAAAAGTGAGATCTGATAGAGATGATAAGATAATATTTTTGGTATTTTTATGGTAAAGGTTAAAAGTAAAGATTGCAAAATAAACGGCGCCAGAAATAGCTAGTTGATGGAAGATTAATATAATGGAGAATAGACCCGGGGGCCACTGAAGATAGCATAAGTATTACGGTGGGTGCACAAATTACTGTCGAGCAATTGATAGAATTGAGCATAGTTATGAGAATATCTAGGCATGATCATGTATATAGGCATCACGTCCGCAACAAGTAGACCGACTCCTGCCTGCATCTACTACTATTACTCCACACATCGACCGCTATCCAGCATGCATCTAGAGTATTAAGTTCATAAGAACAGAGTAACACATTAGGCAAGATGACATGATGTAGAGGGATAAACTCAAGCAATATGATATAAACCCCATCTTTTTATCCTCGATGGCAATAATACAATACATGTCGTTTCCCCTATTGTCATTGGGATCGAGCACCGCATGATTGAACCCAAAGCTAAGCACTTCTCCCATTGCAAGAAAGATCAATCTAGTAGGCCAAACCAAACTGATAATTCGAAGAGACTTGCAAAGATAACCAATCATACATAACAGAATTCAGAGAAGATTCAAATATTGTTCATAGATAATCTTTATCAAAAACCCACAATTCATCAGATCTCGACAAACACACCGCAAAAGAGTTACATTGAATAGATCTCCAAGAAGATCGAGGAGAACTTTGTATTGAGATCCAAAGAGAGAGAAGAAGCCATCTAGCTAATAACTATGGACCCAAAGGTTTGAGGTAAACTACTCACACATCATCGGAGAGGCTATGGTGTTGATGTAGAAGCCCTCCATGATCGATGCCCCCTCCAATGGAGCGCCGGAAAAGGCCCCAAAATGGGATCTCACGGGTACAGAAGGTTGCGGCGGTGGAAATAGGGTTTCGTGGTGCTCCTGGATGGTTTCGGGGTACGTAGGTATATATTGGAGGAAGAAGTAGGTCGGTGGAGCCACGAGGGGCCCACGAGGGTGGGGGGCACGCCTCCCTGCCTCATGGCCTCCTCGGTTGTTTCTTGACGTCCACTCCAAGTCCTCTGGATCACGTTTGATGCGGAAATAACTCTCCCGAAGGTTTCATTCCGTTTGGACTCCGGTTGATATTCCTTTTCTGCAAAAATCTGAAATAGGCAAAAAAACAACAATTTGCACTGGGCCTTGGGTTAATAGGTTAGTCCCAAAAATAATATAAAAGTGTAAAATAAAGCCCATTAAACATCCAAAACAGAATATATAATAGCATGGAGCAATCAAAGATTATAGATACGTTGGAGACGTATCATGTGATGATCTTCATTATTAGAGCATTGTCCCAGTGAGGAAAGGATGATGGAGACTATGATTCCCCACAAGTCGGGATGAGACTCCGGGAGAAAAAGAAAAAAAAAGAAAAAAAGAGGCCATAAAAAAAAGGAGAGAAAGGCCCAAATAAAAAAAATGAGAGAAAAAGAGAGAAGGGGCAATGCTACTATCCTTTTTCCACACTTGTGCTTCAAAGTAGCACCATGATCTTCATGATAGAGAGTCTCTTATGTTGTCACTTTCATATACTAGTGGGAATCTTTAATTATAGAACTTGGCTTGTATATTCCAATGATGGGCTTCCTCAAAATGCCCCAGGTCTTCGTGAGCAAGCGAGTTGGATGCCCACCCACTTTGTTTCTTTTTGAGCTTTCATACACTTATAGCTCTAGTGCATCCATTTCATGGCAATCCCTACTCACTCACATTGATATCTATTGATGGGCATACCCATAGCCCGTTGATACACCTAGTTGATGTGAGACTATCTTCTCCTTTTTGTCTTCTCCACAACCACCGTTCTATTCCACCTATAGTGCTATGTCCATGGCTCATGCTCATGTATTGCGTGAAGATTGGAAAAGTTTGAGAACATCAAAAGTATGAAACAATTGCTTGGCTTGTCATTGGGGTTGTGCATGATTTAAATATTTTGTGTGATGAAAATAGAGCATAGCCAGACTATATGATTTTGTAGGGATAACTTTCTTTGGCCATGTTATTTTGAGAAGATATGATTGCTTTATTAGTATGCTTGAAGTATTATTATTTTTATGCCAATATTAAACTTTTGTTTTCAATCTTGTGGATCTGAACATTCATGCAACAATAAAGAAAATTACATTGATAATTATGATAGGTAGCATTCCACATCAAAAATTCTGTTTTTATCATTTACCTACTCGAGGACGAGCAGGAATTAAGCTTGGGGATGCTTGACACGTCTCCAACGTATCTATAATTTTTGATTGTTCCATGCTATTATATTATCTGTTTTGGATGTTTAATGGGCTTTAATATGATCTTTTATATTATTTTTGGGACTAACCTATTAACCGGAGGTCCAGTGCCAGTTTCTGTTTTTTTTGCCTATTTTAGTGTTTCGCAGAAAAGGAATACCAAACGGAGTCCAAACGGAATGAAACCTTCGCGATGATCTTTCTTGGACTGAAAGCAATCCAGAAGACTTGGAGTTGAAGTCTGGAACACCACGAGGTGGCCATGAAGCAGGTGGGCGCGCCCAGGGGGTAGGCGCGCCCCCACCCTCATGGGCCCCTCGTAGCTCCACCGACGTACTTCTTTCGCCTATATATACTCTTATATCCTAGATCGATCAGAGAGAGCCACAAAACCACTTTTCCACCGCCGCAACCTTCTGACCCATGAGATCCCATCTTGGGGCCTTTTCCGGCGATCCGCCGGAGGGGGAATCGATCACGGAGGGCTTCTACATCAACACCATTGCCTCTCTGATGAAGCGTGAGTAGTTTACCACAGACCTTCGGGTCCATAGTTATTAGCTAGATGGCTTCTTCTCTCTCTTCGATTCTTAATACAAAGTTCTCCTCGATGTTCTTGGAGATCTATTCGATGTAATACTCTTTTGCGGTGTGTTTGCCGAGATCCAATGAATTGTGGATTTATGAACAAGATTATCTATGAATATTATTTGGTTCTTCTCTGAATTCTTATATGCATGATTTGATATCTTTGCAAGTCTCTTCGAATTATCGGTTTAGTTTTGCCTACTAGATTGATCTTTCTTGCAATGGGAGAAGTGCTTAGCTTTGGGTTCAATCTTGCGGTGTCCTTTCCCAGTGACAGTAGGGGCAACAAGGCACGTATTGTATTGTTGCCATCGAGGATAAAAAGATGGGGTTTATATCATATTATTGCTTGAGTTTATCCCTCTACATCATGTCATCTTGCATAATGCGTTACTCTATTCTTTTGAACTTAATACTCTAGATGCATGCTGGATAGCGGTCGATGTGTGGAGTAATAGTAGTAGATGCAGAATCGTTTCGGTCCACTTGACACGGATGTGATGCCTATATTCATGATCATTGCCTTAGATATCTTCATAACTATGCGCTTTTCTATCAATTGCTCGGCAGTAATTTGTTCACCCACCGTAATACATGCTATCCTGAGAGAAGCCACTAGTGAAACCTATGGCCCCCGGGTCTCTTTCTTATTATATTGCATCTCTTTTATTTACATCGCATCTCGTTTACTATTTTGCAATCTTTACTTTCCAATCTATACAACAAAAATACCAAAAATATTTACTTTACTATCTTTATTAGATCTCACTTTTGCGAGTGGCCGTGAAGGGATTGATAACCCCTTTATCGCGTTGGTTTGCAAGGTTCTTGATTGTTTGTGCAGGTACTAGGTGACTTGTGCGTTGTCTCCTGCTGGATTGATACCTTGGTTCTCAAAACTGAGGGAAATACTTACGCTACTTTGCTGCATCACCCTTTCCTCTTCAAGGGAAAACCAACGCATGCTCAAGAGGTAGCACGCTCCGCCTTGGTCACTTGGTGCACTAGCTCAAGGAGGTTGGAGTACGGCTGGAAATCCATAATTTTCTTGATAGGATGGTTGAGTCCATTCGAGAAATGCGCCATAGTTTGCTCATCTTCTTCCTTGACATTAGCTCGAATCATGGCAATCTCTATTTCTTTGAAGTAGTGTGCAACCTACATTGCGCCTTGCTTGAGGAGTTGTAGCTTCTTGAAGAGATCACGACTATAGTGTGTAAGCACAAAACGGGCTCTCATGACATCCTTCATTTTGTGTCCAAGTTGTGATTGGTGGTTCGGCTTTCTCTTGGAGCCGTTCGATGACTTGCTCCCACCAAATGAGAACATAATCTTGGAACTCCAAGGATGCCATGGCTACCTTCTCTTCCTCGTTGTAGTAATGAAGACGGAATATCTTATCCACTTTTAAGGCCCATGAGAGGTAGTCTTTGGGATCGGTGCCTCCGGGAGAAATTAGGCATATTGAACTTGAGCTCGCCGCAGCGTTGCTCGTCATCATGTCGATGGTGTCGTAGCTCTTGTCTTGGAGGAGGGTCTTCAACCTCGAGGTCCTCTTGCCGCACTTAATTAGCTTGTCATTGAGGCGATTGTTTCTTGCCCGGTTCCTCCTTTCATGGCGTTCCTCAAGATGCGCGGCTTGCTCTTGGCACACTTGAGGACGTGCCTCTTCTTCTTCGTGCGCATGATGGTTGTGCTCCTTGACGATGCGAGTTGCTTCTTGTAGAGCACGTTGCACTTCAAGCGCTTGTTCCTCATGGCGTTGTTGTTCTTGTCATAGTGCATCGTCGTCTTGGTTTTCTTGGCATTGACGTTGTCGAGCTTGCTCTTGGTCCATGGCATCTTGTTCTTGGCGACGATGTCGTTCACGCTCGCGAATGTGGTCTTGCAAACCATTGCCATGGAATGGATTTTGTGAATCTTGATGATCTTGATGGTCGTGTCGAAGATGAGAACGTGCTCATAGAAGACTTGCATCTGAAGATGTATTCGAAGAATGTTGCCTTGAGCGGCGTCCTCTTGACGAAGAATATGTGGAAGAAACGCAGTTGACCATCATGGCACGAAAGTCGTCTATTTGGGTAGTAAGCTTGGTGTCGAGGTAGTCTCTTGCTCTTGCTTCGGATTGTTGCAAGTCGGTGGCGATTTGCTCGATGCCGTCGCCCAAACTTCATTTCCTTGATGCAAGGCTTGTTCAACGCCAAAGAGTTGAACCTTTTATACATAGTCATTCGGTGCATCTTGCTCATCATAGAGTGGGTTGGAAGAGGTGCCTGGTCCATCCATCATAGTCAAGATTGTATATGTATCGAGTATCACTCAATGTAATGCTATAATAGGATAATTGGTACCGGGTTTGTTTCTCATACCTACAAAAGTAAAGCTTATGGAGTAGCTTGGTTAGGATAGTGGCACAAAATTTATGCAATTGTTAGGAAGATTCAATAATGTTGAAAGAGATTCACAAATTCACAGGTGAAACAAGTAGACCAATAGCAATGAGTGGCACACAGAAACACACACACACACACACACACACACACACACACACACTGATAGATAAGAGGGATCCATGGAAACCGCTCTTGTTGCACGTAGCACAGTTGCTCAATAGGCGGATACGGAACTTGTGCACAACAACCTATGAGAGACAAAACATATCGACTTTCTATCCCAATTATGCTATGTATGTATGGTTCCCGGTAAGCTCTCACGATGATCCAAGATGATCAAGTATGGCAATATGATATGCAATGTGGCGTGTGATGCTACGGCAATTGCTTCCAAGCTCTTTGTTTTCCTCTTTGCTTAAAAGCTTTCTCACTTTTGATATTTTCCTTTGGCCACTTATGCCACATGCTCGAACCAAGGTAGCAATTATGTATATGCGGGAACAATTTATGACACAAGAGACAATACGATGATATATGCACACTAGCTATGCGGAACGTGTATCACTAAAATGCACAAGTAGCGTTGCCTGGCAATACTCAATGGCTAGTCTCGATAGGAAAGTGATGCAAAAATTGGCTCAGGGGTAACAATGCAATGGCAAGGAGAATGTACAATGACGTCGTCGAGTTTACCATCCGTGCTTATGGTGAGGGTGTCAAAATGGTGAAGTGGTCATTGTCGATGTCGAGTGATACGTCCATTTTGCATCATATCTTCCTACTGTCATTTATAGTGTTTTCATTCAATATAACACCTTGTGGAGTAATTCTAATGCCTTTTCTCTCATAATATGCAAGGTTTACACAAAGAGGGAGATTACCGGCAGCTGGAATTCTGGACTTGAAAAAGCTATGTCAGAGATACTGATACGTCTCCAACGTATCTATAATTTATGAAGTATTCATGCCATGTTTACAACAATTTTATATGGTTTTGGTATGATTTCAATGGAACTAACCCGCAGTGACGCTGTTTTCAGCAGAACTACTGTGGTGTTGTTTTTTGTGCGGAAATAAAAGTTCTCCAAATGCAATGAAACTTTTTGACGATTTTTTTGGAACAAAAGAGGCACTAGAAGCTTCGTGGGAGAACCAGAAGGTGAAGGAGCTGAGTACAAGACACCTAGGTGCGCCAGGAGGCCCAGGCGCACCCATGTGGGTTGTGCCCACCTTGAGGCCCATCTTCGCGTGATTCCAATGCCAAAAAATCCTATAAATAGAGAAACACCCAGAAATAACCCTAGATCAGAAGTTTCGCCGCCGCAAGCCTCTATAGCCACGAAAAACCAATCTAGACCCCGTTCCGGCACCCTGCCGGAGGGGGAAATCATCACCAGTGGCCATCTTCATCATCCCTATGGTGAACATGATGAGGAGGGAGTGATCCACCCTCAAGGCTGAGGGTTTGTACCAGTAGTTATGTGTTTAATCTCTCTCTCTCTCTCTCTCTCGTGTTCTTGATGGCACGATCTTGATGTATCGTGGGCTTTGTTAATATAGTTGGATCATATGGTGTTTCTCCCTCTCTATCTTGTTATGATGAATTGAGTTTTCCCTTTGAGATTTCGTTATATATCGGATTGAACATTTTTATGGATTTGAGAGCACTTGGTATATGTCTTGCATATGAATACCCGTAGTGACAATGGGGTATTATATTGATTCACTTGATATATGTTTTGGCACTCAACTCGCGGATTCCCGAGGTGACATTGGGGTAATCTATGCATAGGGGTTGATGCACGTTCTCGTCTTTGTTTCTCCGGTAGAAATCTTGGGGCACTCTTTGAGGTTCTTTGTGTTGGGTTGAGTATTATGAATCTGAAATTGTTTGATGCGTATCGTATAATTAACTCATGGATACTTGTGGTGACATTGGAGTATCTAGGTGACATTAGAGTTAGTTGATGCGTATCATATGGTGTTATTTTAGTACGAACTCTTGGATGTATCGAACAGAAAGAATAACTTTAAGGTGGTTTCGTACCATACAAACAATTTCTTCTTATGTTCTCCGCTAGATAAGAACTTTGGAGTGATTCTTCATCACACGTTGAGGGATGGTTATATGATCCAATTAGATTAACATTATTGAGAGATTGCACTAGCGAAAGTACGGGCCCTAGGCTTTGTTTTCAAGCATTGCAATACTGTTTGTGCTCACTTTTGTTACTTGCTAGTTGCTACCTTGCTGTTTTTTATTGTTCCTATTACAAAAATCTATATCTACTATCATTACTTCACCTGTATCATCATCTCTTCGCCGAACTAGTGCACCTATACAATTTACCATTGTATTTGGTGTGTTGGGGACACAAGACACTTTTTATTATTTGGTTGCAGAGTTGCTTGAGACAGACCATTTTGATACGTCTCCGTCGTATCTACTTTTCCAAACACTTTTGCCCTTGTTTTGGACTCTAATTTGCATGATTTGAATGGAACTAACCCGGACTGACGCTGTTTTCAGCAGAATTGCCATGGTGTTATTTATGTGCAGAAACAAAAGTTCTCGGAATGACCTGAAACTCCACGAAACTTATTTTTCGAAAATATTAAAAATACTGGAAGAAGAATCCACGTCGGGGGGCCACCACCTGTCCACGAGGGTGCGGGGGCTCCTGCCCCCCTGGGCGCGCCCCCTGCCTCGTGGACCCCCTGGAGCTCCACCGACCTCAACTCCAACTCCATATATTCGTGTTCGGGGAGAAAAAATTAGAGAGAAGGATTCATCGCGTTTTACGATACGGAGCCGCCGCCAAGCCCTAAAACCTCTCGGGAGGGCTGATCTGGAGTCCGTTCGGAGCTCCGGAGAGGGGAATCCGTCGCCATCGTCATCATCAACCATCCTCCATCACCAATTTCATGATGCTCACCGCCGTGCATGAGTAATTCCATCGTAGGCTTGCTGGAGGGTGATGGGTTGGATGAGATTTATCATGTAATCGAGTTAGTTTTGTTAGGGTTTGATCCCTAGTATCCACTATGTTCTGAGATTGATGTTGCTATGACTTTGCTATGCTTAATGCTTGTCACTAGGGCCCGAGTGCCATGATTTCAGATCTGAACCTATTATGTTTTCATGAATATATGTGAGTTCTTGATCCTATCTTGCAAGTCTATAGTCACCTACTATGTGTTATGATCCGGCAACCCCGAAGTGACAATAATCGGGACCACTCCCGGTGATGACCATAGTTTGAGGAGTTCATGTATTCACTATGTGTTAATGCTTTGGTCCGGTACTCTATTAAAAGGAGGCCTTAATATCCCTTAGTTTCCATTAGGACCCCGCTGCCACGGGAGGGTAGGACAAAACATGTCATGCAAGTTCTTTTCCATAAGCACGTATGACTATATTCGGAATACATGCCTACATTACATTGATGAATTGGAGCTAGTTCTGTGTCACCCTATGTTATGATTGTTACATGATGAACCGCATCCGGCATAATTCTCCATCACTAATCCAATGCCTATGAGCTTTTCACATATTGTTCTTCGCTTATTTACTTTTTCGTTGCTACTGTTACAATCACTACAAAACCCAAAAATATTACTTTTTCTATCGTTACCGTTACTTCCATACTACTTTGCTACTAAATACTTTGCTGCAGATATTAAGTTATCCAGGTGTGGTTGAATTGACAACTCAACTGCTAATACTTGAGAATATTCTTTGGCTCCCCTTGTGTCGAATCAATAAATTTGGGTTGAATACTCTACCCTCGAAAACTGTTGCGATCCCCTATACTTGTGGGTTATCAAGACTATTTTCTGGCGCCGTTGCCGGGGAGCATAGCTCTATTCGTTGAGTCACTTGGGATTTATATCTACTGGTCACTATGAAGAACTTGAAAGATGAGAAAACTAAAATTTATCCCTCAACTACGAGGGGAGGTAAGGAGCTGCCATCTAGCTCTACACTTGATTCACCTTCTGTTTTGAGTAAGCTTGCGACACCTAAACCTGCTTCTGCTATTAATTCTGATATGTCACATGTTATTGATGATGCCACTTCTGCTATGCATGATACTCATGATGAAACTACTTCTACGCTTGATACTACTGTGCCACTTGGTGAATTTCTTGATGAACAACTTGCTAGGGCTAGAGAGAATGAAATATTGAAACTGATAATATTGATGATAGTGATGATGAAGACTCTCCCCCTAATAAATATGAATTGCCTGTTGTGCCTGAGGGCTACGTTATGGATGAACAAACTAAAAGAGACTTTCTTGCTTGCAATGATAGAAGTGATCTTAAGAAATTATTAGCTAAGCTTAAACAAAAAACTCTGAAAGCTAGAATGAAATATGATCCTGCTTATGCTACTTCACCTATCTTTGTTACTGATAAGGATTATGAATTCTCCATTGATCCTGATATAATTACTTTGGTTGAGTCCGATCCATGCTTGCTAATTACACTTTCAAGGGTGGAATACCTAAGAAGTTAGGAGATCCAGGAGTACCCACTATACCATGCTCCATTAAAAGAAATTATGTTAGAACTACTTTATGTGATCTTGGAGCCGGTGTTAGTGTTATGCCTCTCTCTTTATATCATAGACTTGATTTGAATAAGTTGCACCTACTAAAATATCTTTGCAAATGGCTGATAAATCAACTGCTATACCTGTCGACATTTGTGAGGATGTGCCTGTTGTGGTTGCAAACGTTACTATTTTAACGGACTTTGTTATTCTTGATATTCCCGAGGACGATAGTATGTCTATTATTCTTGGAAGACCCTTTTTGAATACTGCAGGGGCTGTTATTGATTGCAACAAAGGCAATGTCACTTTTCATGTTAATGGCAATGAGCATACGGTACACTTTCCGAGGAAACAACCTCAAGTTCATAGTATCAATTCTATTGGAAAAATTCCATCGATTATTTTTGGAGGTTTTGAATTTCCTCTGCCTACTGTCAAGAAGACATATGATATTCTTATTATTGGGGATGTGCATATCCCCGTTGAGGTAACATAGTGCTATTCGAAAATTCTCCGGTTCCATGTTAGTCGGAATGAGTTTGTTAACAAGACCTGATCAACCTTGTTAGTGGATTCCTTTTGATGAGCATGAGATGGATGAAGTTAGAAGGCACAACCTTCTGTACCCTCTCTCTACTTTCTGTTATTTAGTTGAAATAAAGTAAAAATAGTATTTTCATGTCAGTTTTCTGAATTATCCATGCAATATAAAAATACCCCGAAAATAAAAGTTATCCAAATGCCCTGCCAATTTAATATGATTTTTTCTGGAGTATTTGAGAATATCTGGCACTGAGAACACAGCAGGGGGAGCAAGCACCGGGCCACGAGGGTCCAGGGCGCGCCCACCCCTACAGGGCGCGCCCCCTGCCTCGTGGGCCCATGGTGGCTCCCCTCCACTTATTCCTGCACCCACACACTCCTTCTTCCCCCCAAAAAAATCACCATCCAGCTCAAGCACGAGTTCTAACTCATTTTGCTGCGATTTTCGATCTCCTTGCTCAAAGCACCTCTCTAAAAACTGCTTTGGGGATTGTTCCTTGGTATGTGACTCCTCCATTGGTCCAATTAGTTTTTGTTCTAGTGCTTTACTCATTGCAAATTTATGCTGCCTAGGTGACCATGTTCTTGAGCTTGCATGTCAAATTTATATGGTTCCAAGTAGTTCTAATGCATGATATAGTCTCTAGGCACTTGTAGGAGTAGTTGCTATCAATTTTGTTGAGCTTGGTTCACTTTTATTTGAAGTTACTAAAAATTTCAGAAATTTTTCAGAGGAAGAAATATGTTTAGGAAAATGTACCAAGGTGGCCCTTCAAGGAAGCAAGGACCCAGGCTTGCAATGCGTGATGCTGACGATGAACCACCAAGGGATGCTCCAGTGCGGCCTTGTGAATGGCCTTCATAAGACTTTATGGATCGAACAGGAATCAAGGAAGAATTTAACGCATATTTGCGTAACGCTGATCTTGAGAGCTTTGAGGCAGAAAAGTGCCATCAGTACCACTATCTCACTAGTTCCTTTGTGAGGAGGTTTGAATTTTCATCTTCACGCAATTCTCAAACTGTCCTGTTTGATCTTTATGAAAATTCTTACACTATGGACTTTAAGAATTTTACCACTGCTTGCAAACTTCCATAATGGGGTAGTACTAGTGAACCTCGCAAATCTGAATTTAGATATTTTCTTGCTAGTATAACTGTGGGGGAATCTAGAGACATAGCACAAGCTACCATAGGGAGCATTCATTTTCCTGCTATACATTATTTTGGTCTCTTCATAGGTAGGTGCATAAATGGTAAGGATGAAGCATGTCACATGTGTGTCCCTGACCGCAGTGTTCTCAGGAGTGCTGTGTTAGGAGATAAATCTTATAATTTGGGAGCCATTGTTGCACCTAGGTTGCATCATAATAGATTTAATGGAGATTTCTTTGGTGAAATTTATGCAACCCGTATAGCTAATTTTCTTGGTATAACCATACATGAGGATGATATTGAGTTGCCTCCTGCTTATTTGGATTATGAGGCCATGGTTCGCCATCATTTTGTTGAGAGGAACGATCAGTTCCTCCGGTACCAACTAATCTTTGACAGACGATGCACCTATCACGTCGCTCTCCCTGCTTCTACTTTCTTTGACTTTCAAGCAAAAGGGAGATATTACATAACCAGAGAGGAGGCAGATGAGTATAAGAGGAGGGCTGAGATAGCTCGCCTCCAAGCTGCAGCCCACGATGCAATCACTGCTGCATCTCAGTACGACCCCAGCTACAACTTTGGATATCCGCCAGGCCATCCATGGCAATAGACCAACTTAGGCCAAAAGCCTAAGCTTGGGGGAGTACGTATTTCTCACCGACATTACATTCATGTTCACACACACTCATTGCTAGATGTCGGTGCTCATACTTTTTCACTGTAATATCCATGCTAGTTTATTTTCTTTTTACGCTCTCTTCTTGTGTGTTTAATAAACCTTAAGAAAACCCAAAAAAATTAGTTGTAGCTTTTAGTTAGTTTACTTTTCTTGCTGTAGTAATAATCAAAAGAAAACCCAAAAAGGTTTCCTGTTCTTCTTTTGCTTGTTGGGAGCTTTCCCGTGTAAATAGTTTTATTTTCCTTTCTTTTCTTTGGGGGTCGATAGGAGAAGACCATGATAAAATTGTTGAAGTGGCTCTTATATGCATTATTGTTGATTTAACCAAGAGCCCGTATTGCCTTGTCTTCTCCCGTTTATTGAATGCTCGCAGATTCCAGCTTAGTCCAATGCACGTGCACTATTATTATTATTCACATCATTCGGGCGTGCAAGTGAAAGGCAATTATGACGATGTATGATGGATTGACTGAGATGAGAGAAGCTGGTATGAACTCGACCTCTCTTGTTTTTGTAAATATGATTAGTTCATCGTTCTTGATTCAGCCTATTATGAATAAACATGTTTGCAATGACAATTAGAGATTATAGTTGCTTATGCCATGCTTAATTAGCTAGGAGTTTATAATGGTTTACCTTGCGTGCCAACATGCTATTAAAATGGTTGTGATGTGGTATGATAGGGTGGTATCCTCCTTTGAATGATTTAAGTGACTCGACTTGGCACATGTTCACACATGTAGTTGAAACAAATCAACATAGCCTTCACGATATTTATGTTCATGGTGGATTATATCCTACTCATGCTTGCACTCAATGTTTATTAATTTTAATGCATGTTCATGACTGTTGTCGCTCTCTAGCTGGTCGCTTCCCAGTCTTTTGCTAGCCTTCACTTGTACTAAGCGGGAATACTGCTTGTGCATCCAATTCCTTAAACCCCAAAATTATTCCATATGAGTCCACTATACCTTCCTATATGCGGTATCTACCTCTCGTTCCAAGTAAATTTGTATGTGCCAAACTCTAAACCTACAAATGAAATTCTGTTTTGTATGCTCGAATAGCTCATGTATCAACCAGGGCTGTCCGTATCTTCCATGTTAGGCGGGTTATTCTCAAGAGGAGTGGATTCCACTCCTCACTCACGAGAAAATGGCTGGTCACCGGGATGCCCAGTCCCATGCTTTATGCAAACCAAATCAAAATAATTGCAACAAAACTCCCCCTGGGACTGTTGTTAGTTGGAGGCACTCGTTGTTTCGAGCAAGCCATGGATTGATGCTTGTTGGTGGAGGGGGAGTATAAACTTTACCATTCTGTTTGGGAACCGCCTATAATGTGTGTAGCATGGAAGATATCGCCATCTCTTGGTTGTTATGTTGACAATGAAAGTATGTCGCTCAAAATATTATTTATCTCTGCTTTAAAATCAAGCTCTCGCACCTCTACAAATCCCTGCTTCCCTCTGCGAATGGCCTATCTATTTACTTTTATGTTGAGTCATCACCCTCTTATCATAAGCACCAGCTGGAGAGCACTGCTGTCATTTGCATCCATTACTATTAATTTATATTGGGTATGACTATGACTGGATCTCTTTTACCATGAATTACAATGTTTAGTCGGTCCTTGATCTTTAAAGGTGCTCTGCATTTATGTTTTGCGGTCTCAGAAAGGGCTAGTGAGATACCATCTTGTTATATCATATTATGATTGTTTTGAGAAAGTGTTGTCATCCGAGATTTATTATTATTGCTCGCTAGTTGATTATGCCATTGATATGAGTAAACATGAGACCTAAGTGTTATTGTGAATATGGTTAGTTATAATCTTTGCTGGCAACTTGAATGCTGGCTTTACATATTTACAACAACAAGAGCAAGCAGAGTTTGTAAAAGTTTTTCTTTATCACTTTCAGTTTGTCAATTGAATTGCTTGAGGACAAGCAAAGATTTAAGCTTGGGGGAGTTGATACGTCTCCGTCGTATCTACTTTTCCAAACACTTTTGCCCTTGTTTTGGACTCTAATTTGCATGATTTGAATGGAACTAACCCGGACTGACGCTGTTTTCAGCAGAATTGCCATGGTGTTATTTATGTGCAGAAACAAAAGTTCTCGGAATGACCTGAAACTCCATGAAACTTATTTTTGGAAAATATTAAAAATACTGGAAGAAGAATCCACGTCAGGGGGGCCACCACCTGTCCACGAGGGTGGGGAGCGCACCCCCCTGCCTTGTGGGCCCCCTGGAGCTCCACCGACCTCAACTCCAACTCCATATATTCATGTTCGGGGAGAAAAAAATCAGAGAGAAGGATTCATCGCGTTTTACGATACGGAGCCGCCGCCAAGCCCTAAAACCTCTCGGGAGGGCTGATCTAGAGTACGTTCGGGGCTCCAGAGAGGGGAATCCGTCGCCATCGTCATCATCAACCATCCTCCATCACCAATTTCATGATGCTCACCGCCGTGCGTGAGTAATTCCATCATAGGCTTGCTGGACGGTGATGGATTGGATGAGATTTATCATGTAATCGAGTTAGTTTTGTTAGGGTTTGATCCCTAGTATCCACTATGTTCTGAGATTGATGTTGCTATGACTTTGCTATGCTTAATGCTTGTCACTAGGGCCTGAGTGCCATGATTTCAGATCTGAACCTATTATGTTTTCATGAATATATGTGAGTTCTTGATCCTATCTTGCAAGTCTATAGTCACCTACTATGTGTTATGATCCGGCAACCCCGAAGTGACAATAATCGGGACCACTCCCGGTGATGACCATAGTTTGAGGAGTTCATGTATTCACTATGTGTTAATGCTTTGGTCCGGTACTCTATTAAAAGGAGGCCTTAATATCCCTTAGTTTCCATTAGGACCCCGCTGCCACGGGAGGGTAGGACAAAAGATGTCATGCAAGTTCTTTTCCATAAGCACGTATGACTATATTCAGAATACATGCCTACATTACATTGATGAATTGGAGCTAGTTCTGTGTCACCCTCTGTTATGATTGTTACATGATGAACCGCATCCGGCATAATTCTCCATCACCGATCCAATGCCTACGAGCTTTTCACATATTGTTCTTCGCTTATTTACTTTTCCGTTGCTACTGTTACAATCACTACAAAACCCAAAAATATTACTTTTGCTATCGTTACCGTTACTTCTATACTACTTTGCTACTAAATACTTTGCTGCAGATATTAAGTTATCCAGGTGTGGTTGAATTGACAACTCAACTGCTAATACTTGAGAATATTCTTTGGCTCCCCTTGTGTCGAATCAATAAATTTGGGTTGAATATTCTACCCTCGAAAACTGTTGCGAACCCCTATACTTGTGGGTTATCACATCTTCATCCTACACCTCCCACAGATTGATAAATCTTAGGTCATCGACTTGATGGAAAATTGCTACTGTCCTACAAAACTCCGCGCTTGGAGGCCCAACACGAGTCTACAAGAATAAAGTTGCATAGTACACATCAAGCTCTTTTCTGGCGCTATTGCCGGGGAGGTGAGTGCTTGAAGGTATATCTTTAGATCTTGCAATCGAATCTTTGTGATGCCCCCGATTCAATCGTACACTAATCATGCACGCAAACGTGTACGATCAAGATCAGGGACTCACGGGAAGATATCACAACACAACTCTGAAACGTAAATAAGTCATACAAGCATCATAATACAAGCCAGGGGCCTCAAGGGCTCGAATACAAGTGCTCGATCATAGACGAGTCAGCGGAAGCAACAATATCTGAGTACAGACATAAGTTAAACAAGTTTGCCTTAAGAAGGCTAGCACAAAATTAGCAACGATCGAAAAGGCAAGGCCTCCTGCCTGGGACCTCCTAACTACTCCTCGAAGCCGAACTCCATGTAGAATCATCCTCGGGATCTCTAGCTCCCGGACTCCAGCATCTGGTTGCGACAACCAGGTATAGAAAGGGGAAAAGAGGGAGAAAAGCAACCGTGAGTACTCATCCAAAGTACTCACAAGCAAGGAGCTACACTACATATGCATGGGTATATGTGTAAAGGGCCATATCGGTGGACTGAACTGCAGAATGCCAGAATAAGAGGGGGATAGCTAATCCTGTGGAAGACTACGCTTCTGGCCACCTCCATCTTGCAGCATGTAGAAGAGAGTAGATGGTAAGTTCACCAAGTAGCATCGCATAGCATAATCCTACCCGGCGATCCCCTCCTCGTCGCCCTGTTAGAGAGCGATCACCGGGTTGTATCTGGCACTTGGAAGGGTGTGTTTTATTAAGTATCCGGTTCTAGTTGTCATAAGGTCAAGGTACAACTCCGGTTCGTCCTTTTACCGAGGGACACGGCTATTCAAATAGATAAACTTCCCTGCAGGGGTGCACCACATAACCCAACACGCTCGATCCCATTTGGCCGGACACACTTTCCTGGGTCATGCCCGGCCTCGGAAGATCAACACGTCGCGGCCCTACCTAGGCACAACAGAGAGGTCAGCACGCCGGTCTAAATCCTATGGCACAGGGGTCTGGGCCCATCGCCCATTGCGCACCTGCACGTTGCGAACGCGGCCGGAAGCATACCTAGCCTAGCAGGCGTACCAGTCCAATCCGGCGCGCGCCGCTCAGTCGCTGACATCACGAAGGCTTCGGCTGATACCACGACGTCGAGTGCCCATAACTGTTCCCGCGTAGTTGGTTAGTGCGTATAGACCAAATGGCCAGACTCAGATCAAATACCAATATCTCGTTAAGCGTGTTAAGTATCCGCGAATGCCGACCAGGGCCAGGCCCACCTCTCTCCTAGGTGGTCTCAAGCTGCCCTGTCGCTCTGCCACAAAGTAACAGTCGGGGGCCACCGGGATGGAGCCACCTGCCCCTTCAGCCCCCATCTCCGAACAGTATCATAAGTAATGTGACAGTATAAAGTATATAGCATATGCCCGTGATCACCTCCCGAAGTGATCACGGCCCAGTAGTATAGCATGGCAGACGGACAAGAGTGTAGGGCCACTGATGGAACACTAGCATCCTATACTAAGCATTAGGATAGCAGGTAAAGGTATCAACGATTGTAGCAACAATGATAGGCTATGCAGCAGAATAGGATTAACCGAAAGCAGTAACATGCTACACTCTTCTAATGCAAGCAGTATAGAGAAGAATAGGCGATATCTGGTGATCAAGGGGGGGGGCTTGCCTGGTTGCTCTGGCAAGAAGGAGGGGTCGTCAACAACGTAGTCGATCGGGGCACCAGCAGCGGCGTTAGTCTCGTAGTCTACCGGAGAGAAGAGGGGGAAGAAACAATGAATACAATGCAAACATATGCATCACAACATATAACAAGGCAATACGCGGTGCCAGGGGTGATCTAACGCAGGGATAGGTGATACCGGCAAAGGGAGGGAAACATCCGGGAAAGTATCCCCGGTGTTTCGCGTTTTCGGACAGATGAACCGGAGAGGGAAAGTTGCGTGTTTGTTATGCTAGGGATGTGTGGCGGACGAACGGAGAGTGTATCCGTATTCGTCTCGTCGTTCTGAGCAACTTTCATGTACAAAGAATTTGCATCCGAGTTACGAATTATTTTATATTAATTTCTAAAGATTTAATATCATTTTTAGAATTAACGAAATTAATTAAATCGAAAAACATTTTATCACGTCATCATGACGTCAGCATGACGTCAGCAGTCAAAGGTTCTGTTGACTGGTCAGACTGATGTGCGGGTCCCGTTTTTCATTGACTATTAACCTAATTAACAGATTAATTAGCTTAATTAGATAATTAGGTTAATTAAGTTTAATTAAACATGACTAGTGAAGTTTTAATTAAGTGATTAGGCTAATTTTAAAGACTTAATTAAGTTAATTAATCATTTACTAATTAATTAATTAATTATTTTCTAAATCCTTTTTCTTATAAAACAGGGGCGTGGGCCCCTGCGGTCAGTGTCACATGGGAGGAACGGGGCGGGTTAGCGGGCTCCCGGCAACGAAGCCCCGAGGCGAACCTAGCGCGGCTAGCAGGCGCAAGGGCGCGCGTGCGCACGGCGGGGGGAGGCGGGGCTGCGGCAGCAGCGGTGGAGGGCGGCAAAGGGGCGCAGCGGCGCGATGCGACGCGTGCGGGACAAGCACTACAAGCGCGGGGCAACGGAGGCGCGGGCGCGGCCTCAACTGGGTGAGCGCGTGCGGGCGCGAGGGGCAGGGCCGTCGCAGGTCTGACGAGCTACGGCGCGGACCGAGCGGTGCGAGCGGGGTCGACGCGTGGTGACCGGACGGGAGGAAAGAAGGGGCAGAGGGGGCCTCACATGCGGCGTCGATGCACGGGGCGGCGAGGCTCGTAGGAGCCAAGTCGAGGGGGAGGTTGAGGACGGGGCGACGACGGTGGGGCGGTCCGGCAACGGGAGGGGCTCCGCGCGATGGCGACGTCGAGGCAGAGGAGCTCCGGTGGGGTTGCCCTGACAATCGGTGACGGTGTTGGTGGAGATCCGACGAAGGTGCGACGGCGGCCGCAGGGGAGGGGGACGATGCGGGCGTCGCGGCGGTGGGGGAGTCCGGCGACGGGGTCGGGGCGCTGGCGATGTGGGGCGATGGGGTCGGTGCGCTTGCCCGATCCAGATGGGGAGGAAAGGGGGGAATGAGTGCGAGGGGTGGGGGTTCGGTCTAGGGTTAGGCTGTGGTGGGGGGTTATGCAGTAGGCGGGGTGGGCCGACCTGGTGGCCCAGTTAGGCCACTTGGCCCAGTGGGGTGGGGGTTTATTTTACCTTTTGCCTTTAGTTTTTATTCACTTTATTTCTTTTCTGTTTTTATCTTATTTACGCTTTTATTTTAGTTTTGCAAAATTATAAGACCAGTACCTAAATTGAGCTTGCAAACTAGCCCACTGCCACAATATATTTTGGTATTTTAAAATATTTAGTTCGCATTTTTATAAATCAAAAGGGCATTTATAATAGGTTTAGCTGCAGTTTTATTTATTTTAGTGCATTTGAATACTTTACAGAAGTGTGGTTTCTTCTCCATAATTACCTACGCATTATTTGGCACAACCCGAACATTTTAGTTTTAATATTTAAAAACTTTTATTGTTTGCTTGATTTTGAATTTGAATTCGAACCGGTTTCAAACTAACACGAGATTAGCAACAGTAATCGAGGTGACGTGGCATCATTAGCAGAGGTTCACTATAGCTTAAATATCCGGGCGTCACAATCTTTTAGTTTCTTGTTTTATTACTAGTTTGGTTTATAAAAAGAAAACTACAAAAAAATGGAATTGAGGTGGTCTCATGTTGTTCATCTTTATAATGTCTTTCTTGAAAATGATGGAAAGGAAAATTTTGCTCCAATTGATAGAAGTAGAATTCAAAAAAATGTTTGACAAAAAAAACCTTTGAAAGATGAGCATGATTGCAATGTTGTTGGTATGAACTATTTGAATATCCAGGATGTACGATATGCAAAGCCATAAGCTTGGGGATGCTATATTTGATGAAGATGATATTTTAATCCCCAAAGTTTTGATGAGAAAATTTATTATGATGGTTGCATGCCTCCTATTTATGACGATTATATTGATGAAAGTGGATTTGGAGACGTCATGACTTTATTTAGTGATGAATCCACTATTTTTGGAAGAGATTTCAATTGATTATGATAACAAAGTTCCTATCTATGATGATTATGGTGATGAAATGTAGCTACAAAAGAGTAATGATAACTATGAAACTTGTCATCATGATTTTAATTTTCAATATGATTATGCCAATCAAGTATCACATGATAGGTATTTTGTTGAGTTTGCTCCCACTACTATGAATGAGAATAAATTTGCTTATGTGGAGAGTAGTAAAATTTCTATGCTTATGAATCATGAAAAGAATGCTTTATGTGACAGCTATATTGTTGAATTCATTCATGATGCTATTTAAAATTATTATGAGAGAGGAACATATGCATTTACATCTTGCAATAATATCAAGTTTCCTCTCTATGTGTTGAAAATCTTGAAGTCATGCTTGTTTTGCCTTCCTATGCTAGTTGATTCTTGTTCCCATGAATTGTTTGCTCACAAAATCCCTATGCATAGGAAGTGGGTTTGGATTAAATGTGCTAGTCATATGCTTCATGATGCTCCCGTTATGTTTCAATTCTTATCTTTTATGTGAGCATCATTGGAATCATCATGCCTAGCTAAAAGGCATTAAAGAAAAGCGCTTGTTGGGAGACAACCCTACACTATTACCTACTTTTTTGCATGTTCACATGATTAGGCTACTGTAGTAATCATGTTTTATTGCTTTTGTTTCAATAAACTGCCAAGTAAAGCCTTTGGGATAGTGTGGCTGATTGTTGATTTGATTTTGTTGAAAAACATCAACTTTTGCATCCAGTAGAATAATTTTGAAAATTCCAAGAAACGACGAAAAATTCTGATTTTTTTACACAAGATCGATATACAAATTTCCTACGTTGTCCTAATTTTTTAGAATTTGTGGAGTTACAGAAGTATGGTCAAAGTTCAGATTACTACAGACTGTTCTGTTTTTGACACACTCTGTTTTCCATGCATAGTTTGCTTGTTTTCTAGTTTCTATGGCTTATATTGGACAATATAAATTGTATAAATGATTGGGTACAGTAAGAATTGTGTGAGAACAATTATGAATCTTTTCTTGAGAATACCAAATAGAATGATTTGCCTTTATCACACTAACTATCTCACGAAGTTCCATTAAGTTTTGTGTGATTGAAGTTTTCAAGTTTTTGGTGAGAGAATAAGGAGTGACAAGACCCTAATCTTGGGGACGCCCAATGCACCCCAAGGTAATATTCAAGGAAGATCCAAGCAATTAAGGTTGGGGATGCCCCGGAAGGCATCCCTCTTTCGTCTTCAACATTATCGGTAACCTCACTTGGAGCTATGTTTTCATTCGTCACATGATATGTATTTTGCTTGGAGCGTCATTTTATTTTATTAGGATTTATTTTCTGTTATTTAGATTAATGTTTTGCATCTTTTACTTAAATACAAATTTCAAGTATAGCCTTTGCCATGCTTATTTTGCAAGTATATGAGTTGCTGTTTCAAAACAGAAAGTTTATCGCTGTTGCAAAAATTCTCTAGAAAATTCAGAATGTGATAAAAGGTTGAAATTTTTTGCACAATAACATATGATAAATTTTATACAGTGTGGTAAAATTTCTTAATTTTTTAAGTTAAATAAGTATGGATCTTCCTTCATCTTTTACAGACTGTTCTGTTTAGGTAGATTGCTGTTATGTTTGCGTTGTTTGCATATGTTTGCTTGTTTAAAGATTCTATTTGAGGATAGGATTATTAAATATACAGAGGCAATTAGTATGAAATGTTAAATTATAATTTTAGTGATTTGATACAGTAGAGAATGATAAGGTTATTTCATTGATTTGTACTAACTTATCTCACGAGTTCTTGTTGAGTTTTGTGTGGATGAAGTTTTTAAGATTTCGGGAAACCATGATATAAAAGGAATTAAGGAGACACAAAATCTCAAGCTTGGGGATGCCCAAGGCAACCTAAGATAATATTTCAAGAAGTCTCAAGCATCTAAGCTTGGGTATGCCCTGGTAGGCATCCCACCTTTCTTCATCAACAATTATTGGTTAGCCTCGGTTGAGCCTAAGTTTTTGCTTCTTCACATGATGTGTGCTGATAATCCCCAAATGCAGGGAATCATCGTAGCAATTCCCGATGGTGGAAGTGATAAGTATGGATTGTCGAACCCACAAGGAGCTAAAGGTAAGATCAATATTCTCTCAAGTCCTATCTGCCACTGATACGACTCTACGTACACTGAACGTTTGCTTCCAACTAGAAACGAGAAATAAAACAACGTTGTGGGTATGAAGAGGATAACTTTGCATGATATCGAGAGCTAAAACATAAAAGTAGGTGCTGTTATCATAAAGTTAGAATATATTACTTAATATTATAAATAGCGAGTGTGGAATAATGATGGGTTGGTGTGCGGAATTATCCTAGGCAATTGTTAACAAGACCGGTAGTCGTCATTGCAATTTCATATGAGGGAGAGGCATAAGCTAACATACTTTCTCTTCTTGGATCATATGCACTTATGATTGGAACTCTAGCAAGCATCCGCAACTACTAAAGATCATTAAGGTAAAACCCAACCATAGCATTAAAGCATCAAGTCCCCTTTATCCCATACGCAACAACCCCCTTACTCGGGTTTATGCTTATGTCACTCAAGCAACCCACTATAAGCGAATCATGAACGTATTGCAACACCCTACAGCGGGAATCCCTCACGCTTGCGCGACACGAAGGGCACAATAGGACAACACCAAAAAAAACATACAACTCATACCAATCTAGATCATCAATCAACCCAAAGACAAAGGATATCTACTCAAAACGTCATAGGATGGCAACACATCATTGGATCATAATATGTGGCATAAAGCAGCATGTTCAAGTAGGGATTACAGCGGGGTGTAGGAGAGTGGACCGCGTAAAAGAGATGAGGATGGTGATGTTGATGAAGACGATCACCGTGGCGATGATTCCCCTCCCGATGGCACTCCGGCGCCACCGAGAGAGAGGAGGAGAGGTTCTCCCCCTTGTGCTTGCTCCTTCATGGCCTCCCCCTGGATGGGGAGAGGTTCTCCCTCTGGATCTTGGCCTTCATGGCGATGATGGCCCCTCCGGGATCCTCCTCCATGGCCTCTGGTGATGATGGCCCCCTCCAGCAGGGTGCCAGAGAGGGCCTAGATTGATTTCTCGTGGCTACAAAGGCTTGCGGCGGCGGAACCTCCGATCTAGGTTATTTTCTGGAGGTTTGGGCACTTATAGGAGAGGTTGGCATCGAGAACAAGTCAGGGGGCCCCACGGGAAGTCCACGAGGCACAGGGGCGCGCCCTCCACCCTCGTGGGGCCCACGGGACTCCCCTCCAGTATCTCTTTGTTGCATTATTTTGTATATTTTCCAGAAAAATTCTCCGTTGATTTTCAGCGCATTCCGAGAACTTTTATTTTTGCACAAAAACAACACCACGATAGTTCTGCTGAAAACAACGTCAGTCCGGGTTAGTTCTAATCAAATCATACCAAATGGCATGAATACTTCATAAATTATAGATACGTTGGAGACGTATCGGCATGCCCAAGCTTAATTCCTGCTCGTCCTCGAGTAGGTAAATGAAAAAAGAAATAATTTATGAAGTGTGAATGCTAGCAAGTGCTTAAGTTTGATCAATGATAGATTCAATCACTTTTTATAGCATCATTATAGATCATAACAGTAGCTCAACTCATAAAACTTCTCATGATCAAGTAACAAGCTATTCACATGTTAAAGTATAGATCATAAACTTTCTTGAAACTAACAAACCCTGCTCTTAGTCACCAAATAATTGGAATTCATCTTATTTCGGGAAGGGTCTACGTAAGAGCTTTGATTCAGCAAACTCCACATACTCAACTATCATTTAATCTTTCACAATTGCTAACACTCACGTGATATTTATGGGTTCAAAGTTTTAATCGGACACAGAGAAAGATAGGGGCTTATAGTTTCGCCTCCCAACCTTTTACCTCAAGGGTAATGTCAACAATAATACTTTGTGAAAACCTACATCCAAGTGGATATATGTATCCGGATCGCTCCAACACAAAGTGCTTGCCAAAGGAAAAAGTGTAAAAAGGAAAGGTGAAAATCACCATGACTCTTGTATAAGGGTAGAAGGTAAAAGTAAAAGATAGGCCCTTCGTAGAGGGAAGCAGAGGTTGTCATGCGCTTTTATGGTCGGATACACAAAATCTTAATGCAAAAGAACGTCACTTTATATTGCCGCTTGTGATAAAGACCTTTATTATGCAGTCCGTCGCTTTTATTTCTTCCCTATCACAAGTTCCTATAATGCTTATTTTCTTCGCACTAATAGATCATACATATTTAAGGAGCAATTTTTTATTGCATGCACCGATGACAACTTACTTGAAGGATCTTACTCAATCCATAGGTAGGTATGGTGGACTCTCATGGCAAAACTGGGTTAAGAAATGTGTGGAAGCACAAGTAGTATCTCTACTTGGTGCAAAGAATTTGTCTAGCATGAGAGGGAAAGGCAAGCTCAACATGTTGGATGATCCAAGACAATATAACGTTTCGGATATAGGAAAACATAACCCATTAAGTTGTCTTCCTTGTCCAACATCAACTTTTTAGGATGTCATATTTTAATGAGTGCTCACAATTACAAAAGATGTCCAAGATAGTATATTTATATGTGAAATCTCTCTTCCTTCAATATTCTTTCATGAATTGTTCAAGTGACCAATTTTGCGTTTGCTAACTTTCAATAAGTTTACTACCTACACTTATTATGTGTGAAGTCATTACTCCCCATGTTATAAGCATATGAAATGTATATAAATTCAGATTTATGATATTCACTTCATTCAACCATTTACTCATAAGATATACATGAAGCACGTGAGTAAATGACAAACTACTCCAAAAAGATATAAGTGAAGAACACTGAGTAGTCAAATAATTAACTAGCCATGGGAGGATTCTTTTTCATTCAAGATTTCAGATCCAATGATTTTATTCAAACAATAAGTAAAATTGAAAATACGCTCCAAGCAAGACACATATCATGTGACGAATAAAAATATAGCTCCGTGTAAGGTATACCGATAATTTTGAAGACGAAAGAGGGGATGCCTTCCGGGGCATCCCCAAGCTTAGGCGCTTGAGTCTTCTTTAAATATTACCTTGGGGTGCCTTGGGAATCCCCAAGCTTAGGGTCTTTCCACTCCTTATTCTCCCCATATCGATATCTCACCCAAAGCTTGAAAACTTCAATCTCACAAAACTTAACGGAACTTCGTGAGATAGGTTAGTATGATAAAGAGTAAACCATTCACTTTGGTACTGTAAAAGACAAGGTTCGTAATTGTTCTCACACAATGCCTACTGTACCATATCATTTCTACAATTTATATTGAGAAATACAAGCCATAGAAACTAAAAAACAAGCAAACTATGCAATGAAAACAGAATCTGTCAGAAAGAGAACAGTCTGTAATGATCTGAACAGCAACCATACTTCTGCTACTCAAAAAATTATGAGATAACTTGGTGGACGTGAGTAATTTGTCTATTAATCTTCTTCAAAAAGAATCAACTAAAAAGAACTCTTCTGTAAAAAATGGCAGCTAATCTCGTGAGCGCAAAATTTCTGTTTTTTACAGCAAGATCACATTAACTTTCACCCAAGTCTTCCCAAAGGTCTTACTTGGCACTTTATTGAAACAAAAGCTATACAATATGATTACTACAGTAGCTTAATCATGTAAACACACAAAAACAGCAAGGGTAAATATTGGGTTGTCTCCCAACAAGCGCTTTTCTTTAATGCCTTTTAGCTAGGCATGATGATTTCAATGATGCTCACATAAAAGATAAGAATTGAAACATAAAGAGAGCATCATGAAGAATATGACTAGCACATTTAAATCCAACCCACTTCCTATGCCTAGGTATTTTGTGAGCACATAATTTACAGGAACAAGAATCAACTAGCATAGGAAGGCAAAACAAGTATAACTTCAAAACTTTAAGCACATAGAGAGGAAACTTGATATTATTGCAACTCCTACAAACATGTATTCCTCCCTCATAATAATTTTCAGTAGCATCATGAATGAATTAAACAATATAACCATCACATAAAGCATTCTTTTCATGACCTACAAGCATAGAAAATTTTCTACTCTCCACATAAGCAAAATTCTTCTCATTCGGAATAATGGGAGCAAACTCAACAGAATAACGGTCATGTGAGGCATAATCCAATTGAAAATTAAAATCATGATGACAAGTTTCATGGTTAACATTATTCTTTATAGCATACATGTCATCACAATAACCATCATAGATAGCAGCTTTGATCTCATAATCAATTGGAACCTCTTCCGAAATAGTGGAATCATTACTAACTAAAGTTGACACTCTTCCAAATCCACTTTCATAAATATCACACTAAGATTCAACTCCCTCCAAAATAGTGGGATCACTAATTCCTAAAGTTGACACTCTTCCAACCCCACTTTAGATTATAGTATTATTCATACTCCAAAAGATATAAGTGAAGTTCATGGAGCATTCTACAATTAATATAGACTAACCAATATCCAAGCTCAAAATATATAAGTGAAGCACACGAACCATTCTGTAAAACCATACTCAAAAGATTTAAGTGAAGTACATAGAGCAATTCTATAAGATCATACTTAAAAGATATAAGTGAAGCACATGAAGTATTCTATAAATCAATGAAGGGCTATCTCATACTAGCATGGTTCTTAAAGGAAAAACACAAAGGACACAAAGGACACAAATCATGTGAACAAAACAAAAACCAAGGTATACCGATAATTGTTGAAGAAGAAAGATGGGATGCCAACCGGGGCATCCCCAAGCTTAGATGCTTGAGTATCCTTGAAATATTTACTTGGGGTGCCTTGGGCATCCCCAAGCTTGAACTCTTGCCTCTCTTTATTATTCTCATATTGATAGCTCCTCGATCTTCGAACACTTCATCCACACAAAACTTCAACAAAAACTTTGTGAGATCCGTTAGTATAATAAAGCAAATCACTACCTTTAGGTACTGTTGCAAACTTATTCCAATTTCATACTAGAACTATATATACTGTATTCCAACTTCACCATGGTTCATACCCCCCGATACTACCCATAGATTCATCAAAATAACCGAACAACACATAGAAAACAGAATTTGTCAAAAACAGGACAGTCTGTAGTAATCTGGAAGTTTAGTATACTTTTGTAACTCCAACAATTGTAAAAAAAGTATGAGATTTTAAAAAAATTGTACATAAGTAATGTGCAAAAAGTTTCAGACCCATTTGACTTTCCAGTAAAAAATGTAAATTCACGCGCTACAGCCAAAGTTTCTGTTTTTGTACTGCACATAGTAAACAAGCAATCTAATCATCCTAAAACCAAAGCTTGGCAGATTATTTTTATAATGCAATGGATATATACAAGGGGATAATTATTTTCAGAGAACCTCCCATGATTTTTTTACATTGTTTCCATGAGCATGAACACAAGTGTTCAAGGTCGACCCTCACTTCTCCAATGCATAACCTTCCAATCACATCTCTTATTGAAAAACTTTTTAGGCATGAGAGGCAAGTATTTTTTTGTATCTTCATTCTTTTAATTTTTTTTGCATGTTTCACCCACAACTAAACAAAACTAAAAAGGGAAAACAAAAACTACTTAGTGAAGAAAGCAAACAAGCATACACGAAAATATCAACCCCACGCTATTGCTCCCCGACAATGGCGCCAAAAAAGAGCTTGATAATCCCCAAGTGCAGGGAATCATCGTAGCAATTCCCAGTGGTGGAAGTGATAAGTATGGAGTGTCGAACCCACAAGGAGCTAAAGGTAAGATCAATATTCTCTCAAGTCCTATCTGCCACTGATACGACTCTACATACACCGAACGTTTGCTTCCAACTAGAAACGAGAAATAAAACTACGTTGTGGGTATGAAGAGGATACCTTTGCATGATATCGGAGAGCTAAAACATAAAAGTAGGTGCTGTTATCATAAAGTTAGAATATATTACTTAATATTATAAATAGTGAGTGTGGAATAATGATGGGTCGGTGTGCGGAATTATCCTAGGCAATTGTTAACAAGACTGGTAGTCGTCATTGCAATTTCATATGAGGGAGAGGCATAAGCTAACATACTTTCTCTTCTTGGATCATATGCACTTATGATTGGAACTCTAGCAAGCATCCGCAACTACTAAAGATCATTAAGGTAAAACCCAACCATAGCATTAAAGCATCAAGTCCCCTTTATCCCATACGCAACAACCCCCTTACTCGGGTTTATGCTTCTGTCACTCAAGCAACCCACTATAAGCGAATCATGAATGTATTGCAACACCCTACAGCGGGAATCCCTCACGCTCGTGCGAGACGGAGTGCACAATAGGAGAGCACCAAAATAAAACATACAACTCATACCAATCTAGATCATCAATCAACCCAAAGACAAAGGATATCTACTCAAAACATCTTAGGATGGTAACACATCATTGGATCATAATATGTGGCATAAAGCACCATGTTCAAGTAGGGATTATAGCGGGGTGCGGGAGAGTGGACCGCATAAAAGAGATGAGGATGGTGATGTCGATGAGGACGATCACCGCAGTGATGATTCCCCTCCCGATGGCACTCCGGCGCCACCGAGAGAGAGGAGGAGAGGTTCTCCCCCTTGTGCTTCCTCCTTCATGGCCTCCCCCCTGGAGGGGGAGAGGTTCTCCCTCTAGATCTTGGCCTTCATGGCGATGATGGCCCCTCCGGGATCCTCCTCCATGGCCTCCGGTGATGATGGCGCCAGAGAGGGGCTAGATTGATTTCTCGTGGCTACAGAGGCTTGCGGCGGCGGAACTTCCGATCTAGGTTATTTTCTGGAGGTTTGGGCATTTATAGGAGAGGTTGGCATCGAGAACAAGTCAGGGGGCCCCACGGGAAGTCCACGAGGCACATGGGCACGCCCTAGGGGGGTGGGCGCGCCCTCCACCCTCGTGGGGCCCACGGGACTCCCCTCCAGCAACTCTTTGTTCCTTTATTTTTTATATTTTACATAAAAATTCTCCATTGATTTTCAGCGCATTCCGAGAACTTTTTATTTCTGCACAAAAACAACACCACGGTAGTTCTGCTGAAAACAGCGTCAGTCCGGGTTAGTTATAATCAAATCAAATCAAAATCATATAAAACAATAGTAAACATGGCATGAATACTTCATAAATTATAGATACGTTGGAGACATATCATGTGCTATCCTTGGTGTGTCATTTTATTTTCATTTTGCTTGTTGTTCTAATAAAATAATTAATATCTGAAAGTTTTTAAATAGGACAGAGTCCTCACATAGCTACCTATTTACTTAACTACTCATTTGATCTTCACTTATATCTTTTTGGGATAGTTTGTCATTTACTATCATGCTTAACTTAGATTGTTTTGAGAGTTGAAAATTTAGAAGAAATACTTATGCTCTCGTGCTTCACTTAAATTTATTTGAGAGCTTGTTAGTAGCAATGGTAATGTATAAATTTAGTCCCAAAGTGATGGATATTCAAGAGGGATATAATAAAAACTTCCATGTAGATCATTGGATATGATAAGTTTGATTCCTTGCAATAGTTTTGATATATGGAGATAATAATATGTGAGTCATGTTGGTGAGTAATTATGCTTTAGTACGAATATTGGTCTTAAGGTTTGTGATTCCCTATGCAAGCACGGAAGTCAATAGTTATGAAATGAAGTTACATCCTACTTGTGGTGCATTATTCGGTGTTAGTTATGTTTAATGCTCGTTTATGCTCGTTTTCGTTTCTTGGTTGGTCGCTTCTCAATCTATTTGCTAGCCTCCATTTGTACTAAGTGAGAATACTACTTGTGCATCCAAAAACATTAAACCCAGTTTTGCCACATGAGTCCACCATAACTACCTATATGCGGTATTTCCGTGTCGTTCTAAGTAAATTTGTATGTGTCATCTCTACTTTTCGAAATGAATTTCCTTTTTGCGTGCTTGTACCGCTCATGAAGCAGCAGGGGGTGGACAATATTTTCCATGCTAGATGTGTTATTCTCAAGATGAGTGTTTATTCACTTGTCATTGCACAAGAGTACGTCGGTAATAGGGATGCCGAGTCCCGAAATGAAAAAGAAATTTACTTTATGTTGTCAAATAATAAATTCCTTGGAAAGTGTTGGTATGGATGGCACCCGTGGATATGGCTAGTCGTGGAGTGTAGAAGTATGGTGGAAAAAGGAATCAACTTTATTTTATGTTTGGGAACCGCCTATGATATATCTAGCATGGAAAGTGTTGGGAATTACTCGGTCGTTTTCGTTGACGGGAAAAGTATGCCTCCCAAAATATTTTTTATCTCTCAATTTAAGCTTTGAGCTCTGGCACCTCTACAAATCTCTGCTTCCCTCTATGAAGGGCCTATCTATTTACCTTTATGCAAATTTTTATTTTTATTTTGAGTCTATGTCTTCTCTTATAAAGCACCAACTAGGGAGCACTATGATCATACTTGTGCATTGGACGTAGCTAGTATTTGACTGTGTTTTATGAATGGATTAATGATTGAGCATAATGGGCTAGGGATAGCTTTCTTGAGCGTTGATATTTTGAAAGACATGGTTGCTTGTTGATATGCTTGAGTATTGAAGCCTTCATGTCAAATAATAGACTATTGCTTTGAATCATTCAAGTCCAAATGTCCATGCTACAAAAGAAAGAGTATATGATGAATATGATAGGTAGCATTCCACAAAAAAAATTCCGCTTTCAATTGCTTCTTTATCATGATGAGTTATATGAGAAAGAGTTGCTGTTATGATGCTAGGAAAAGTGACTGAAATTATCATTGATCAAACTTATGCAATTTGCTAGCATTCACACTTCATAAATTATTTCTTTTATCATTTACCTACTCGAGGACGAGTAGGAATTAAGCTTGGGGATGCTGATACGTATCTATAATTTATGAAGTATTCATGCCATGTTTACAACAATTTTATATTGTTTTGGTATGATTTGGATAGAGCTAACCCGGACTGATGCTGTTTTTAGCAGAACTACTGTGGTGTTGTTTTTTGTGTAGAAATAAAAGTTCTCCAAATGCAACGAAACTTTTTGACGATTTTTTGGAACAAAAGAGGCACTAGATGCTTCGTGGGAGGACCAGAAGGTGAAGGAGGTGAGCACAAGACACATGGGCGTGCCAGGAGGCCCAGGCACGCCCAGGTGGGTTGTGCCCACCTCGAGGCCAATCTTTGCGTGATTCCAACGCAAAAAATCCTATAAATAGAGAACCCCCCCCAGAAATAACCCTAGATCAGAAGTTCCGCCGCCGCAAGCCTCTGTAGCCATGAAAAACCAATCTAGACCCCATTCCGGCACCCTGCCGGAGGGGGAAATCATCATCGGTGGCCATCTTCATCATCCCCATGGTTACCATGATGAGGACGGAGTATTCCACCCTCGGGGTTGAGGGTTTGTACCAGTAGCTATGTGTTTAATCTCTCTCTCTCTCTCTCATGTTCTTGATGGCACGATCTTGATGTATTGCGGGCTTTGTTAATATAGTTGGATCATATGGTGTTTCTCCCTCTCTATCTTGTTATGATGAGTTGAGTTTTCCGTTTGAGATTTTGTTTTATCGGATTGAATATTTTTATGGATTTGAGAGCACTTGATATATGCCTTGCATATGAATACCCATGGTGACAATGGGGTATTATATTGATTCACTTGATATATGTTTTGGCACTCAACTCGCGGATTCCCAAGGTGACATTGGGGTAATCTATGCATAGGGCACTACAAAAAAAAGACACATCCATGACATTTTGGGCCGAACGATTTTTTTCCTGTCATGCTTATGACACTTCTATGACGATAATTATGACAAAACTCGGTATCATCATAGATGTGGTGGGCTCCTACTTCTATGACAAAAAATCATGACAGGAAATAGGCTTTTCATCCTGGGCGGGCTGGAGACGCACCTGCATGACATTCTTTGGGCCGTCCATGACGGAAAAATCGTGGTAGAAGCAAGGGCGAGGAAAATTTTGGGGAGTTCCCGGTTACGGTGGGTGGTCGGGGCCGAGCGATGCACAGAGGGGTTTGCGCGTTTCTCTCGTACACATACTCGCGTGTGTGCGAGGCGTTGCACTCTAACTGAACCCGAGCGAGGCATTGGGCTCTAACTGAACCCGAGCGATTGCACTAGCTACGTTACCGAACCCCGATCGATCCCTTGCTATTAACTGAACCCGAGTGATTCCTTTGCTAAAGCTGCTAACTGAAGCCTATTGAAGCAGCCTCTCGATGAACAGTCCCCGGTGGGGGTTGGATGAATAGTTCCCGGTGGGGGTTGGATGAATAGGATCTCGTGGTAGTAGAGGCCGTTGCCGCTGGATGAACAGGACCCCGATCGAGGAGGTGGGGGTGAATGAACATTAGCCGGTGGAGGGACCCCGTGGAGGGCTGGTTGAATAGGACCCCGTGGAGGGCTGGTTGAACAGGACCCCATGGAGGGCTGGTTGAACAGGACTCCGTGGAGGCTGGATGAACAAGACCCCGTGGAGGGCTGGTTGAACAGTAGCCGGTGGAGGCTGGATGAACAGTAGCCCGTGGATGAACAGTAGCTGGTGGAGGCAGGAGGAAGACGCGGTGGATGAACAGTGCAGGTGGAGGCTGAAGGAAGTTGACGGTGGGTGAACAGTAGCCCATGGAGTCCCATTTTGCGGTACGCCACACCCCCCTGATGAACATGACCCCCATTTCGACCGTAGCGCTCCAACACAAGTCCGTTTCCTCCGTCTCCGATGAACAGGACCCCCGTTTCGACCGTAGTGCTCCAACACAAGTCCGTTTCCTCCGTTTTGCGGTATGTCACACCCCTCCCGATGAACAGGACCCCCGTTTCGACTGTAGCCGGTCGAACAAAAGGCTGTTTCCTCCGTACTGCAGTATGCCAGACCCTGTTTCGGCTGTTCCATCCAAGCCGGTTGGCTCCCGTTGAACAGGACGCATTCCGACCCAGTCTGTTGCCTCCCGATGAACATGACGTTGTTTCTCTGTTCTGACCCAGTCGGTTGGCTGCCCGATGAACATGACGCCATTGCTGCCGTCCGTTGCCTCTCCATGTACACGAGCCCTGGCCCTACGTATGCCCGAGTACGCGTTCGAGACCCCGCCCGTATGTACGTACGTGGCCGTATTTTTTGGCATGTGGCTATACGTACGTGTACATGGTTTAGAAGGGACTGCCTGAAGTGCTACATCGGGGGCTCTACTACTACACTTGCCACTACTTGCTCGGCCACGGTTCATCGTTGCAGAGAGACCAATCGACCAGTATGTACGTACACGTTCGCGACCAGAATGACAACACTACGTACGCTTCAACCAGGTGGGTCCCGGCTGTCAGGGAGGATAGCGAGGCACTTCCTTGCGTGCGAAGTTATTGATGGTGGGTCCGAGCTATCAGGGGGAGGATTCGTTTTTTCGCGCCTAATATGGAGACACTTTCCTTGCGTCCGAAGATATAGCTAGTGGGTCCCAGCTGTCAGGGGGGGAACGTTTTTTCGCAAAATACAGCTAAGCCAAAATACAGAGGCCCTTTCGGTAGGTCCCTGCTGTCAGGTGGAGGAATCATTATTTTGCGCGTAATAAGGAGGCACTTCCTTGCTGCGGTCGTGGACCCACCTGTCAGCCTCTTCACGTATAGTCCTCTTCCGATGTAAGTCGTTCCTTGACCACGTTGACCACGCCGCGTCGAGAGCACCAAGGCGGTGGGCGACGATGAGGCCTAGGAAGGGAATGACCTGGAGCCGGGGAAAACTCGATAGTTGTTTCCCATGCGGAGGGGCATACGAGGGTTTACTGGTTGGGTTGCAGTGTGAGGCTGCCGTTGCTGGAGAATAACAGCAGGTCTGGGTGAGTACAGGGATGGCCAGGCCAGCGACGGGAGTAGGGTGGGGCGGTGAGGCCTGTGCGGTAGCAGAGCCGGCCACGGGAGGCAGGAGCAGGCGGCACGACCGGTGCTGATTTGGGCGGCTAGAGCAAGAAGACCAGAGGTTGAAGAAGCACTACGGCCGTTGGATGGACATTATACGGTCACTGGTGCTAGAATCGTTCATGTTGACTAAGTTGATAAAGCCCTCCGTCTGTGACAACTTAGTAGGCCCACAAGTCAGCCTCCAACTATGGTGGGTCCTAGATAGCAGGGGGAGGATTCATTTTTTTGTGCGTAGCAAGGACGCATTTCCTTCCGTGCGAAGATATAGCTGGTGTGTCCGAGCTGTCAGCGGGAGGAACGTTTTTTCGCCGAATACAGAGGCCCTTCCGATGGGTCTCTGCTGTCAGGTGGAGGAATCATTATTTTGCACGTAATAAGGAGGCACTTCCTTGTGTGCGGCCGTGGACCCAGCTGTCAGCCTCTCCACGTACAGTCCTCTTCTGATGGATGTCGTTCGTTGACCATGTTGACCACGCCGCGCCGAGAGCACTAGGGCGGTGGACGATGGCGAGGCCTAGGAAGGGAATGACCCGGAGCTGGGGTAGACTCAGCAGTGGTTGCCCATGCGGTGGGAAGTATGAGGGTTTACTGGTTCGGCTGTTGTCGCCAGAAAATAACAGGAGGTGTGGGTGAGTAGAGGAATGGCCTGGCCAGCGATGGAGTAGGGTGGGGTGGTGCGGCCTATGCGGCAGCACAGCCGGCCACGAGAGGCGGGATCATGCAGTACCACCGGCGCTGAATTGGGCAGCTAGAGCAAGAAGATCGGATATTGAAGAAGCAACACGAATGTTGGATTAACATCCAACGGTCGCTGCTGCTAGAATCATTTGTGGACTAAGTTGACAAAGCCTTCCATACACGTCAACCTAGTAGACCCACAAGTCAGCCTCCAAATCTGTCCCAAACAGCATACAACCCGAAATTTCTAGCCAGATTCAAATTAATTTGAAAACTAAACATACCTTAATTTAAATCCAATGAAATTTTACCCGCACAAAAACAATGAAATTTAAATATCAAAATCCGCAAGAAAAAAGTATTTTGGAACTAATTGCCTGTTTGCTGTATTTTTTCATTTCACATCCCATTTCTTATTACTTATAACCCATTTCTTATTACTTATAGCCCATTTTCTGGGCAAGCCCAAATGCATCCCTCCTCGTCTTGAAAGATTTCCGGCCCAGCAGGTCGTAGAAAAGCAAGTAGTCCTATGTTGGTTATTCTGCAAAAAACAAAATAGCTGGGCTAGCCATTTTCAGAAAGGAAAAAGAACTGGGCTGGTCATCTGGTAAACATATGAAATAAAAGCCCGGGTTAGACGGGCCACAGCTCCCACACAACCCAGTTGATACCCTTCTCCGCCCTGAAAACAAAAAAAATACTGCGCGCGCTGTTGGGTCTTGGGTGTCTGCTGCTCCTTGTGCGGTTATCTCGCTTATTGACTACGTTGACAGTGGCGTGCGACCCAGATGTCAAGAAACCATCAGGAGGAACCTTTTTTTCTTGTAATAAAGGAGGCACTTGCTTGCCTACTGCCATGATCCTGGTGGGTCCCTACTGTCATCCTCACAATGTACAGTCATCTCCTTATTCCTCTCAGTTGTTGACCATGTTGACAACACCGGAGGACGGCGCCGTGGTGAGCGAACCAAGGCGGAGGACGATGCTGAGGCCTCGGATGGGAACGAACAGGAGTCGAGGAAAGATGTGCAGAATTTTAGGGTGCGATGTGGCCACGATGCATGCGCGGCAGCATAGCCAGCCGTGGGAGGCGGGAGCAGGCAGTCCCGCCGGCGCTGGTTTGGCTTTGGCGGCTGGAGGAAGATGAAACTGAAGAAACACGACAGACGTTGAATGTCAATCCAACGGTCAAGGTTGGCACAATCGTTTGTTGACTAAGACGACACCAAGTAGCATACTTTTTTATATATATGAAGAAAAGAAAAACCGGGCTCGTTCACCAGATAACATTCCTGAAACTGCAACCGTTTGATCTTGCATCACAACTAAAACTATGAGGAAAATGCATTCGTCTGCCATCCTCCTCCTAGGGAACGTTCGCCACATAAGTGACTAGCACCCTTGGTTTTCAACCGAGAGGTCTTGGGTTCGAGTCCCAGGATCCCTCAATTTTGTCATCCTTCCTTCCTCGCAAAAAAGGAAAGAAAATCAAAGACTTGAGAAGGCGTACAAAACAAGCTAGTGTACGAGTAAAGAGACGTTGCTAAGTTTTAGAAAAAAGAGAGACGTGCTCCTATAGCTGGTTCGAATCCAAACTTAGACTATGACTATATATGGCACTATGCTACTCTGCAAGTAATGAAACTGACATATCCAATGTTCGCTTCTCCTCTTCTCTACTTACTCTGCCTAGCATTAGAAGCTCTGGCCGCAACAACCATGTCCGCTGGCGGCTCATCCACCTGCTCTTCAGCAGGCAACAACCAGATATGCGCCAAGTAGCCACCCGTACCATCGCCTGTGGGTCTCATCACACCCCCGCCGGCACACACACCGCAGTCGGTTGCTCATCGCAACCCGCTGCCGTTGGTGTGGTGCCACTGCTGCAAATCACACAGAGTCATCCGTCACGTCTCAACCACAATCCTCAACCCTGACCGAGTCTTCTACAAATGCCCGAATCATGGGATAATAATATGTTTAAGTGTTGTTCCGCTGCTTTCAGTTGCCGATTTTTTAATAGTTTGGTTGATGATCTTCCAATTTGATTCGTGCAGAAAAAGGAAGATTCGTGTGATTTGTCTGGGAAGTTGCTGATGTGGGGGTATGCAACTACGCTGATTATCTGGTTAGCCGAGGAATCCCAATACTAGCAGGTTGGGGTGTTGGACAAGTAACTGAAGGAATGATAGAAGAGGAAGATGCAGAGTAGAAGGTCAAAGAAGCAGTTCCTCTGATCATGGCCAAGCAACATCTGCTGAACGGCCTTGACAACAATGAGGAGATGAAAGATCTTGTGTAGATAATGGGCAAAATCGATGTGCTCTGTAGGATGATTGTCTCTTTATTTGCAGTGTATGTAGCACTCGGGATGCATTCAGTGGCTATGACATGAGCGCTTTGCTGAAACTAGTAATGAATGAAACCTATTTGGGGGGTAGTGTTGTGAACATCTAATGAGTTCTATTAACGGAAATCGGGGGGGTATCCCCTTTTGCTCATTAATAAATAAATAGCAGAGGCCCTTTTGCTAATAAATAAATAAATTAGCAGAGGCCCTGTCGGGTCAGCTTTGTTCCCATTCGAAGACGTCGAGCAAATTGTAGTCCAACAACAAACTATGTCATCAAATACATGTTTCACAGCCAAATATGAGTACAACTAAACAACAATGTCATCATGTTTTAGTCGTCATACAATCACCAAACACAAATCAACATACATAATAAGTGATGTTCTCATAGCAAACTACTAAACAACAAGTTCATCAGGTTTCAGTTGTCATAGAAAACACAATTTCACATAGTAGATAAAAAACGTCTTCTGACAGGCAAATACGACAAAAGCAATCTAATCATCATCCGCAGCAGCAGTGTCAACATCTTCACCATGTGTATCAGTCTGAATCGTAATTCCCCCCAGTGTCATCTTCTTCTTCATCCTCAATGTACTCGAACGTTGGCGTCTTATTGATCAACTCTCGTATGTCCACAGCCCGACAAGCAATCTTTTCGCCAGCGTCATTGACGTGATGGTTCTCAAAGATATTAGGAACATCTGTGGAATATTCTACATCAGGAGCAGTGTAAGCATCATCTTATTGTGCAACTTCATTAAACGAATTCCTCTGCTCAAACCTTTACAATACTCTCCAGTCATCGCTACGTGCAAATGTGTCTTCCAAGAAAAATATCCTTGTTGCTTGATTTGCCAAAATAGAAGGCTCGTAGGTCTGGTACGCCGCCTTGACATTGATGGATTTGAAATAATCATCATCTCTGGGTTTTGCGATCTTGGAAAACAGGTTATACCAATGACAGCACAACAGAACCACATACCGATGAACCTCGAAACTGGAGATATACTGCAACTGAACAATGTCTGTTATGTTAGCATACATTTCAGTTGTCTCTTCATCGTACTTATCCATGCTCATAATGGCACTGTTTTGTGTCTTCCTACCTTCATCGCGTGCAAGGGTGTTGTAGCGCACATCTCCAACAACGCAAGATTCATAATGTCTTACCCTAGTATCAGGACCCATTGCTAGTGCGTAAAGGGCATCATTAACCTATGGTTAGAAAATAGACAAGCTGATCATCTTATGTACTCCATATATTAAAAAAACTGACAATGCAATTCAAAAGCTTACATGGCTCTTGAACCATTTCGCAAATCCTGCCATAACCAGTTTGTCAATGTTACTTGGATTTTGCGGCAGTAACTCCTTTTTGTAGATGCTGCACAACGTAATGATCGCGTCAAACATCTAAATATATAAGAATGTGCTGCAAGTTTAGTAGATTACGATGTATAAGCTGTAGTACTTAGCACTTACTCGATATAAGGTAGAATCTCAGGACAGTTATTCAACACATACCAAACCATTTAGTTGAAATCTTTAGGTTTGTCGTCTTGTCGACTCTTCCCTGTAACCCGAATAGAACAATTGAAAACATTGAGCTCGGGATTGTCTTCACCCACCTCTTTGCTAAGCTCATCAGCTGTTTCAATGTATTTTGAGCAGAATGTCAATGCTTCTGTAGCAATGTAGGCCTTTGCAATGGAACCCTCAGGTCTAGCTCTATTCCTAACATAGCCCTTGAAAGTGCCTAGCCGCCTTTCAATAGGGTACATCCAGCCAAACTGTATTGGACCTCTAAGTAGTGCCTCATCAGGTAGATGAATAGCCAAATGCACCATCACATCAAAGAAGGCTGGAGGATATATCTTCTCAAGGTCGCATAGGATAGTTGGTATCTTGTCTCTAAGACGCTCCAAAGCATCTATCCAGATATTTGTACTGTAGAGTTCCCTGAAGAATTGTCCCAACTCTGCAACCGCTCTGTATAAGTTAGGGCGGCTCAATCCTCTAAGGATAACATGTAAAACCCTTTGAAGTAGGACGTGGCAGTCATGAGTTTTCAACCCTTGTACCTTGTTTCCATCTGCACTGACTCTCCTTTCAGGGTTGGAAGCAAATCCATGTGGAAATCTCACACGTGACAGGACCTTGCAAAATTCTTTTCTTTTTACCTTATCCAAGACGTACACGGCTGGTGCCATATCCCGTGGTTTACCTTCATCTTCCATGTCACGCCCAATATGCGATACTATCCTAAAGAGACTCGAAGGCCCCACCAAGGATAGAACCGCATATTGAAACGCTTTTGCAAGGTGGATGTCACTACATCAACATTACATAATATTTGGGGATACATACAAGGCAAACAAATGCCGCAAGAATACATCAATACATCATACAAGAGATCAACATCCGTCTACGGATGAAACATAAACAGAAACTCAAACGACATCCACCCTGCTAGCCCAGGCTGCCGACCTGGAACCTATCCCCTGATCGAAGAAGAAGCAGAAGAAGAACTCCAAACAAGTAAACATCGCTCTCGCGTCATGATCATCGCACAACCTATACCTGCAACTGGTGGTGTAGTAATCTGTGAGCCACGAGGACTCAGCAATCCCATTACCATGGGTATCAAGACTAGCAAAGCTTAATGGGAAAGGAAGGGGTAAAGTGGTGAGGTTGCAGCAGCGACTAAGCATGTATGGTGGCTAACTTACGCAAATAAGAGCGAGAAGAGAAGCAAAGGAACGGTCGTGAAACTAGCAATGATCAAGAAGTGATCCTGAACTCCTACTTACGTCAAACTTAACCCAGAAACCGTGTTCACTTCCCGAACTCCGCCGAGAAGAGACCATCACGGCTACACACGCGGTTGATGCGTTTTAATTAAGGTCAAGTGTCAAGTTCTCTACAACCGGATATTAACAAATTCCCATCTGCCACATAACCGCGGGCACGGCTTTCGAAAGATAATACCCTGTAGGGGTGTCCCAACTTAGCCCATTATAAGCTCTCACGGCCAACGAAGGATATTCCTTCTCCCGGGAAGACCCGATCAGTCTCGGAATCCCGGTTACAAGACATTTCGACAATGGTAAAACAAAACCATCAAGACCACCCGATGCGCCGACATCCCGATAGGAGCTGCACATATCTCGTTCTCAGGGCAACACCGGATAAGACATCCTACGAGTAAAACCAGACCTCGAGTTTCCCCGAGGTGGCCCCGCAGTCTACTCAGTTCGGACCAACACTTAGAGAAGCACTGGCCCGGGGGGGGGTAAAATAAGATGACCCTCGAGAGAGCGACTCCCTAAGGAAAAGAAATAGGCTGATCAAATGGTAAAACCAAGGTTGGGCCTTGCTGGAAGAGTTTTATTCAAGGCGAACTGTCAAGAGGGTCCCATAAATCACCCGACCGTGTAAGGAACGCAAAATCCGGGAACATAACACCGGTATGACGGAAACTAGGGCGGCAAGAGTGGAACAAAACACCAGGCATAAGGCCGAGCCTTCCACCCTTTACCAAAATATAGATGCATTAATAATATAAGAGATATTGTGATATCCCAACATAAACATAATCCAACATGGAGCAATCTTCATCTTCACCTGCAGCTAGCAACGCTATAAGAGGGGCTGAGCAAAGCGGTAACATAGCCAAACAACGGTTTGCTAGGAAGGGTGTCAAGGTTAGAGGTTCATGGCATTTGGGAGGCTTGAGTAGCAAGTGAATAGGTAGCGTAGCAAAGCGATAGAACGAAGCAACTAGCATAGCAATGATAGTAATGAGATCCAAAGTGACGGTCATCTTGCCTGAAATCCCGCTAGGAAGAAGAACGAGTCCAAGAAGAAGATGAAGCCACGAAGACGAACGAATCCTCACGATCGCAACGTCACGGGAACTATCGAGAAGAAGCACACAACAAGGTAAACACCCCACACATGAACAAAGCATGATGCTCAACCAAGTATGATGCATGACAAGGCTATATGAAGCTACTCATGACAAAAGATGATGCATACAAGAACAACACATCAAGGCAAGTTTAAATGAGGCCGGAAACAACATATAACAATTCCGGTAAGTCCTCATATGCAAATTTCGAAATTGGTCCAGAACTGAATAAACCTTATGTTCAAGTTGTTAAACAGCAAGTTAAAGAGCACCATGATGATCTACACGAAATTCTAGTCAAGTTACATATAAAGTTCATTAGATTCGGAGCTACGGCCTAGAAGATATGAGCAACACAAGATAAGCATGGCATTGATGAAAAATGCAAACAAACGTCAAGAAAACACCTCAAAACAAGGATGCAACATGAGAATATGAGACTACATGCAAAACTAAGCAAGTTTCATATAAAGCATGCTCAAAACGGAGCAACGGCGCAACACATACGCTCCAAACAATACATAGCAACAATCTGACGAAAACAGCAACTAGGCATAATGCAAGCATCAAAACAATAAGCTACAGCAACTCAAATGAAAACAAAAGGCATAGGCATGATGTACAGGTAAAGCACAACAAAACATGAACACTGAGCTATCTCCAGAAATCACTAGAACATGCTCAAAAGGACATGACAAGATTGCAAATAATAACAGGTTCACAGACTAAACAGAAATTACTGGACATGACAGAAACAGCATCAGGTTGCAATGTTCAGAGCATGAAATCAACATGCTACAGGAACTTAACATGGCAAAGCAAGGCATGACATGAATCTACTCAAAGAATATAACAAAAGTCCCTTACTGACCATGAGCCAAAAAGGACCAGAAGGTATGATGGCAAGCATGTAAACATAGCAAGTTTCGTTATCAGGTTTCAGACTTAGCAGAAAACAGAGCATGGCAGAAACAATAATATGTAGGCATGTTGGTGAGCTCGATGCACTCACTACAAAGCAATGCATGACAAAAAAAGCATACCTACAGCAAGATGGCATGTTTATGAAGCTAACCATGGCAAGAGCAATAGCATAGCATGTATGGATCAACTACAATAAGCTTGGCAAGATTGCATATCATGTTAAGAATCTGCCAGAAATATTTTATAGCAAAAGTAGAGCACGATTGAGTCATGCTATGGCACCCCATAATTGCAAACAATTGCAGGAATGGATCAACTACAACAATAGCTACAAAACATACTTACTGAACATCTCCAAAATATGCATGGATCTCTCTGTAGAATCAAGTTTACATGGCAACAAAATAACAGCAGACAAGGACTTAGAGAAATGTCCCTGAAATCAGAAACATTACGGAGCCTACTTTGCATGCTTGTGCTAGTCACCACAGAGATCACAAAAATACATGGACTACACCACTGGAAATATGGCGTGGCATACTTCAAAACATATGTAGAGCTCATGCCCATAAGATGCACGTATTAAATGCAACAAAAATAACAAATCACCAAGTTCTGATAAGAACCAGCAGACAACAGCAACTAGCACTCTTGCAACGATGATTTGGGCATCAAGATGGACTCAAATGAACATGGTGCAATTTAACAAAATGTAGAGCATCACGAGGCGAACAATTTGACATATTACACGCGCGAAACGGAGCTAGATGCAAGAAGTTACGATGCAGAGAACATGGCATGATAATGACATCAGAGAAAGACTTAGAAAAAATTCGACCTCGAGGGGGGGGGGACGAAGTCAACGAGGGGTCGATCTGGATCGGGCGCCGGCTCGAGGGCAGAGGCGGCGATGCTCCGGCGGGGAGCTCGCCGGACGGCGCGGGGCGGCGCCATGGCCGTGGTGGCGGGGCGGCGTGTTGACGGCGGAGGGCGGCGACGCCAGGAGGCTGGGGCGGCGCGGGAGCTCGGGAGGCGCGGCGGCGCTCCGGCGAGGCCCGGGCGGCGGGCGGAGGAGATGAAGGCGGCGGGGCGGCGAGGCTCCGGCGTGGCGGCGCTCGAGCGCGCTCGGGCAGAGGCGGGCGCCTCGGGCGGCGGCGGCGACTCGGGCCCGCGCGGGCCCCGGATGGGCTCCGCGGGCCGCGGCGGAGGAGAGAGAGAGAGGCCTGGCGGGGCTGATGTGGCGCCTCCGGATTGGCCGGGAGCGGCGGCGCGGACGTCCGGCGGCGGGTCGGACATGTCCGGCGCGGAGAGGGGAGGATTTTAGGGTTTGGACTGCGGGATTTCGGGGGGAGAGGCATATTTATAGGTAGAGGGAGCTAGGAGAGTCCAAATGGGGAGCGGTTTTAGCCCACGCGATCGTGATCGAACGACCGAGAGCATGGCGGAGACTTAGAGGTGTTTTGGGGCTGTTTGAAGGGGGGTTTTGCTGCAACACCCAAACGGACTTTGCGGATGCCCGGTTAACCGTTGGAGTGGATAGGAGCGCCGGATGGTCTCCGGGTGGTATACTAGGACCACTTGACAAGCCTCGGTCCATTTCGAGAAAGTTTGACACCCGCATACGAAAGAAAACAAGAGGGGTGCACCGGAGGAGATAGGAGCGCCGGATTGCAAAACGGACAACGGGGAAAATGCTCGGATGCAAGAGACAAACACGTATGCAAATGCAATGCACATGATGACATGATATGAAATGGAGATGATGACATGGCAAAATGCAACACGCAAGCAAATGACATGGCAACGACAGCGAATAACTGGCAGACACCTGGCGCATCGGATCCGGGGCGTTACATTCCACCTGCAAATCCTTCCTGATACCCAGGTGTGTCAAATCAATCCTAGATTTTAAGGTATCTTTCGTCTTGCCTTCAATATTAAGAAGTGTGCCGATAATGTTGTGACATATATTTTTCTCGATGTGCATCACATCAAGATTATGCCGCAGATCCAAATCTTTCCAATACTCCAAGTCCCACAAAATGGACCTGCGGGTAAACAATAATCTCTCTTCTGCCCTGCCATGCTTCCTTTTCCCGCTACCATTATCAGGATGGTTTCCTGGTGTAATATGTCTGACCTTCTCTAATTCCACTTGCAACTCATCGGCAGTGAGCCTCTTTGGCGCATCACGGTTTTCATGCTTTGCATTGAACACATGTCTTCGGTATTTTGTAGGACACGGCATGTCCTTGGCAAGGAAACGGCGGTGTCCAATGTAATAAATCTTGCTAAGTATTGCGTATGATAGCAGATTCTTGTCACAGCGAACACATGCATTGTAACCATGTGTCGTTCGCCCTGACATAGTGCCCAAAGCCGGATAATCATGGATGCACCAAATTATAACAACATGCAGAAAGAAATCAGCTGGTGGGCTGCTATATAGGTCTCGAGTGAGAACACCCCTCCATAGCTGTTGAAGTTCCTCCACAAGAGGCTCCATGAATAAATCAAAATCCTTCCAGGACTTTTTGGACCTGGGATGAGCAAGGCCATCATGTAGTTTGATTCTTTGGTGCAAACATTTGGAGGCATGTTGTAAGGGATAACAAGCACTGGCCACATGCTATATGTGGCGCTCTGGTGGACAAATGGGTTAAATCCATTTGTAGCTAAGCCAAGTCTAATGTTTCTCAGGTCAGCAACAAACTTTTTGTGTTTCTGATTGAAGATTTTCCAGTCACTACCATGAGATGGATGGCTCATTACATTCTGATCTCCATACTCCTGATTCCTAGAATGCCACAGTACATCCTCTCTTGTTTCAGCATCATGAAACAACCTCTGCAATCTTGGTATAATTGGAAAATGTCTCAGAACATTATGAGGAATCCTCTTCACAACATCGCCATCTTTCCATCTTGATGATTTGCATTTTGGGCATTCACTTAAGTTGGCATAATCCTTCCAGAATAGAACACGATTATTCTTACAAACATGGATCATCTCATATCCAATTCCAACTGCAGGAAGGAAATTCTTCATTTTACTATAGGTTTGTGGCAGCTCAGATGCATCTGGGAAAGATTTGCGGAAAGCAACCAACTTCGCATCGCATGATTTGTTGGTCATCCGCTCAGATGTCTTCACCTGAAGAAATGTGACCATAGCCGAGAATACTAACAACTTATTTCCTGGGGTGACAACCACGTTGCATTGTTCCAACATGCGGGCCCACCGTTTTTCTTCTGCAGGTGAAAGTTCACGAAATGCGTGAGCATTTAATAGCATTGTTTCAATGTTGGTCAAACTCACTGGCTCCGCCACCACCACCTCTTCCTCCTCTTCCACCTAAGCATCAGGCAGATCAAGATGGTGATCTGCTGCTTTCACATAGTCAGTAACATTGATGTTCACAGCTTCACCATGATGAACCCACCTAGTATATATGACCGACATCCCATACAAGTGTAGATGATTTTGCACAATTGACTGGGGTCTTGTAACTGAATTCATACAACAGCTACACGGGCACAACACATCTGATTTTGGACCACCGTACTCAGCTATGACAAAGTTAATGAAGTTTTCAACCCCCTCGACATATGCAGCGGAGAATCTTCGAGTAGAAGTTATCCAAAGCCTTTCCATCCGTTAGACATACAAATTAGTTCTTCTACTAGATATTACAGGAAAAACATATATGCTTTTTTTATGAAGTCCAGAAAAATACCTAGGTTGATGTCTAAAGCTATGGCAAGATATTTGGACAAGCAGATCTAAGTAACGAAATATATATAAAGCTAATTCAGCAAACAGATTTGAGTGCTAAATTACGGCAGGTAGTTTCAGCAGTCAATGAGGACGAGCACACAACCATCGAAGGCCATCGCAGCAACAAAGATCGAGTATAAAACGGTGTAGAGCTATTTCACATAACAGATTGGCTACTAGACCATGGCAATCTACGTCACAATAAATATATGGCAGGATATTTTAGCAACTAATCGGGCATGGCATGCCATCTCAGCTAAGCAGATTGAGTGCAGAACAGGGCAAGGAAGCTTCTTAAGCAGAACATATTGACTATAAACTATTTCAGGAAATTGTGAGATTAACAGCGTCTATCAGCTACAGCGTACTCCGACATGCACGGGGCCTCAGTCTAGAATGCGCGTACCGTGGGAGAAGCTGACCACCGTGTGTCTCCACAAGAACGTCGCCGGCGGTGGCGGCGCGACTAGAGGACGGCAGTCTACGAGAGCGTACTGTGGGAGTGAGAGGATCGCCGTGCGTCCCCTCGATGAACCGCGACACCGACATATCGGCGCGGCGGGGAGGGCGGCTTTGGCAGAGCGAATGGAGTGGAGGGGGCCAGGGGGAGGGGGGTTTGGGGAATATTATTGGCTAGTTGGCCAAAGGGTGGTTGAATTTGGGATTTGGGGGGAATTTGGGGGGGGGGGATTTTCGCGTGTTGGGCGGGGGAGTTTGGCGCATGGTCGGTTTCTCCAAGTGCGGTCCCATGTGTCAGTGAAGTGGCATGCCGAAGCGCGTTTCGTTTGCATGAGCCGTGTGCAGGACCGAGCGTGTGAGGGGTGCAATGCGACCGCGATAGGCGTGCTGTGAGTGTACCTCCTTTTTTCCTTTTAAATTTGGCGCTTCATGCGATCCATCGATACTACTACTAGTAATGTGGTAATCCCAACTAAAACGGCACGGCCGGGTCTTTTCCCGCACGATATGCTGGGAGGTTGGCTTAGTTGTTTTTTTAGGACGAGTAATGCTACACCTACGTAATCCCAGTTACGTAATTAACGTAATGTGAAACATGTGGGCTGTTGTTTGGAGATTGGGGTGAGGGAGGGGCCCACCACCATGAAAATCAGGGGGAGAGAGAGAGGCAATTTACGTTAACCCTTTCATAGGTTTCCGTAGATGTAGAAAGATGTGAAATGTGTGAATGTGTAGTGGACGTACTGTTGGAGTGCCTAAGATAAATTGTGTATGTAGACCCTATGTGTTTAATTACTTCACATGTTAGCTTTGTCTTGGGTAAAACCTTCTAAGTTTATACACACAAAAATGAATCATCATTCCATATATTTTCATACTCCTACAATATATCTTACTATTATTGTGAAAGTTCATATACACCGGACGAGATTCATGCAAACACGACAGATTTTCATTACATTTCGAACTTTTATAGGACAGAAAAATAAAAGAAACCCGACCCTAAACCTTTTCTACGGCGGCGACCGATGTCCTCCATCTGCCACCTCCATGTACGGGGGCGGGGTTCAAGACCCGTGAAGTTAAGGTGCGGTCTCTGGCGAGTAAGAGTAGAACACGGGAGACGGATTGGCCAGTTGGCACACCATGCCCTGCCGCCTCACATGCCCTACTCATCCTCGGAGGAGTCCCCGACCTCGGCGGTGCCGATGGACGTGAGGTCGATGATGATGGACGTGGACAGTTCGTCGCTTCACCTGTCACATGCACAACCGAACGTTGGACGACAGCAAGTAGGACGCTGATACGTCTCCAACGTATCTATAATTTTTGATGTATTCATGCCATGTTTATAACATTTCTACATGATTTTGGTATGATTTGGTTAGAACTAACCCGAACTGACGCTGTTTTCAGCAGAACTACCATGGTGTTGTTTTTGTGCATAAATAAAAGTTCTCGGAATGCGCTGAAAATCAACGGAGATTTTTTTTGGAAAATATAAAAAATACTGGAACGAAGAGTTAACGGAGGGGAGTCCCGTGGGCCCCACGAGGGTGGAGGGCGCGCCCACCCCCTGGGACGCGTCACCCTGCCTCGTCGACTCCCTGTGGGGCCCCCTGACTTGTTCCTGACGCCAACACCTCTTATATATCCCAAAACTTCCAGAACATAACCTAGATCGGGAGTTCTGCCGCAACAAGCCTCTGTAGCCACCAAAAACCAATCGGGACCCTGTTCCGGCACCCTGCCGGAGGGGGGATCCCTCACCGGTGGCCATATTCATCATCCAGGCGCTCTCCATGACGAGGAGGGAGTAGTTCACCCTCGGGGCTGAGGGTATGTACCAGAAGCTATGTGTTTGATCTCTCTCTCTCTCTCTCTCTCTCTCTCGTGTTCTTGATTTGGCACGATCTTGATGTACTGCGAGCTTTGCTATTATAGTTGGATCTTATGATGTTTCTCCCCCTCTACTCTCTTGTAATGGATTGAGTTTTCCGTTTGAAGTTATCTTATCGGATTGAGTCTTTAAGGATTTGAGAACACTTGATGTATGTCTTGCATGTGCTTATCTGTGGTGACAATGGGATATTCATGTGATCTACTTGATGTATGTTTTGGTGATCAACTTGCGGGTTCAGTGACCTTGTGAACTTATGCATAGGGGTTGGCACATGTTTTAGTCTTGACTCTCTGGTAGAAACTTTGGGGCACTCTTTGAAGTTCTTTGTGTTGGTTGAATAGATGAATCTGAGATTGTGTGATGCATATCGTATAATCATACCCACGGATACTTGAGGTGACATTGGAGTATCTAGGTGACATTAGGGTTTTGGTTGATTTGTGTCTTACGGTGTTATTCTAGTACGAACTCTAGGATAGATCGAACGAAAAGAATAGCTTGGTGTTATTTTACTACGAACTCTTGAATAGATCGATCAGAAAGGATAACTTTGAGGTGGTTTCGTACCCTGCAATAATCTCTTCGTTTGTTCTCCGCTATTAGTGACTTTGGAGTGAATCTTTGTTGCATGTTGAGGGATTGTTATATCACCTAATTATGCTATTATTGTTGAGAGAACTTGCACTAGTGAAAGTATGAACCTTAGGCCTTGTTTCCTAGCATTGCAATACCATTTATGCTCACTTTTACCACTTGCTACCTTGCTGTTTTCATATTTTCAGATTACAAAAACCTATATCTACCATCCATATTGCACTTGTATCACCATCTCTTCGCCGAACTAGTGCACCTATACAATTTACCATTGTATTGGGTGTGTTGGGGACACAAGAGACTCTTTGTTGTTTGGTTGCGGGGTTGTTTGAGAGAGACCATCTTCATCCTACGCCTCCCACGGATTGATAAACCTTAGGCCATCCACTTGAGGGAAATTTGCTACTGTCCGACAAACCTCTGCACTTGGAGGCCCAACAATGTCTACAAGAAGAAGGTTGTGTAGTAGACATCAGACGCGTGGTTGACGTTGCTCCCGTCATCGGCCACGAACGTCACCACCGCTTGTGCGGTCGCGTATGTGTCCGGCTACGCCGCTATTGCGTTGTGAGAGGCGACTTGAGCGAGGGCGACAACCTCGAGCTTCATCCCCAAAGACAAGCTCTCCCGCTGAGCGTTCGTGCTCGCGGTCATGGTGGATGTGTTGCCAGATACCAGGAGGATACGCTATGGCGTGGAGTTTAGCTACGCGTTGCCGCTTTAAGTAGCGCATTCCGGTGAGACCAAGCGTCCGGGTGCGTCATTAAGTCACTAGTGTTGGTTCCTCGGGCACCGAGCCTCTTAATGACGGCATACGGACGGACGACATGAATGCGGGCAGCTGGCGCCGGCTAGGAACGCACCACGCGATGGTGCGAGGGACGAGGGTTTTTGGTGTGCCAGGGTAGTCAGCTGCGGACGTGGTAACGTTGGAGATGCCCTTTGCTCACATGCGATCCCCACATGTCATTGAAAAAGCAAGACGACCCGGCATGGTCTCAGGTCCTGGGGATGTAGTTGGCCGCGCTTTGAACACTCCGCGGACACATCGTGGCGTGCGCGCACTTCGGCGCCCCGTGCATCCTCGACGAGTCGGGTGTTGATCTGCTGGTCGTGCCACAATGCTAAAGACGAGCGTGTCCAGCGATGATGAGTGTGTCGCTCACCGCGGTCGCCGTGTCCAGAGGCAGTGCGGGAGCTGCGCCACGTTGCTGGCCCCCACGACCCACATGAACGGTTGCCGCTGGCGAGGAGGTCGTGGGCTAGCTCCTCCATTGGACTAGTCTGCGCCACGTCATCCCGACAGGTGTGCCCCACATGTCAGTTTTCCTGTTTTCCTGGTCATATTCGAGCGTCAGTGCTTCGCGTTACACATTAGGCGCAGAACAGGTGGTTTTTGTTCCCTAGTTCAAATGTGGTACAATACCAAGTTGTTACCCTAGCCCCAACTGTGGTGGTTTTGGGTACGGTACCACCCTTTTCCGTTTCAACTAGTGAAGCATAACACTTGATTAAGTAGTCGGATGGTGTGCTAATGTAGGTGTCCGACTGTTTGAAGGAATAGTTAGGTGTGCCCGATCCGTGCCCGCATTTAGGTGTCCAACTTACCATGTTCCGGCAGTAGTAACTATATACTAGTCCCTGTGTACTCCCTCTGTTGTTATTTACTCCACATTTTAGCTTTGCTCAAAGTCAAACTTTGTAAACTTTGACAAAGTTTATAGACAGAAATAATAACATCTACAATAACAAATCAATACCATTAGATTCATTATTGAATATACTTTCACATCATATAGATTTGCTATTGTAAATGTTCATATCTTTTCTATAAATTTGGTCAAGTTTTATGAAGTTTGAGTTCAGTGAAACCTAATATGCAGAGTAAATAAAAACCTGGAGTATCTTACTCCCTGACCAAGACGGAAGGGAAAATGAGATAACTTAATGTTTATTTGAGCCGTTCAAGTATAATCATGTAGTTTTGCTTATTTCTCATTCCTCTCCAACCCTCTTCTCCGTTGATCATGCCGCCCTCCAGTCGAGTCCATCCTCCCACATGCCTCATTTGAACATTCCATCGAGTATAATTCACATGTGGGCCCAGACCATGCTTGTATTTCCAATGTTGTAATTTGTCCGACATGCATACAGACAAACGGTTCGTTTGAAGTTTCACTTTGCCTCCACTACGTGTCGCTTCCCATCTTAGTTTTGACATCCCATTCGGTTCATGCCCTGGCACATCTTGACGATATCGATTGACGTTGAGAGATCAAGTGCGCGTCGTGCAAGGAGATAAAGGTTTGGTGTGTTTCTATGATAGAAATGACCCCCCCGGGGGGGGGGGGGGTGGTCTGTGTGGATCGGAGGGAGTATATTGTACATTCAAAAGCAAAACGAACGTACTGTACTCACCCTAGTCCTCTTTCAATCAATCTCTGGACCCCGAGATGAAACCGAGAGAGAACGAGTGGGTGCATGTGTGATACCTAAGGCGGATTCAAAATTTTGAACCGGTGATCATAGCATCAACAAATCATATATAAAGGGTATTCAATGTTAGTTTCGCTTTGAACGTACAATATACTCCCTCCGATCCTTTCTAGTTTACATATAAGTTTTATGTGTAGTCAAAATATCTCTACTTTGATCAAACTTACAGAAAAAAGTATCAACATTCAATAACGCCCAATCAATATTGTTTGATTCGTACGTACTCCTAGATTTGTATTCAAACAGAGATGGTTTCCAATTTGTTTTCAAACACATGAATGTGCTTGTTCTCGCGCATGCTCTTCGTACTAGGATTTCGCAATGAATAGCCGGTCCAATAGTAACCTTTCTTAAGCTCCCTGTCCAATAGTAGTAGAAGTAGTAGTACTAGTGGAGTACTGACAACATCTGCAGTAAAGTATGCAATACTCATAGTACTAGTAGTATACTCCCTTCATTTTATTTACTCCGCATAAAACAGAGGGAGTACTAGTAACACTCGGCCGACCTCTCTCTCTTCTAGTAGTATAAATGACGCGGCGGGGGAGGGGGAGGGACGTCGGTTTGCTCTCAACTGCGGTCCCACCAGCAAGCGAAAACGGAAGACGAAGCGCGTTCCATTCGGTGAGCGACGTGGAGGGTCCAGCGTGTCGGGGTGCAACGCGAACGCGACAAGACTGATATACACTGTCCGTTCCTTATGAACTTGCATACTTCGAGTACTCCTTTTTTAACACAGTACAGCCGCAAGCGCTCATACATGCGCGCATACACTCACCCCTATGAACACACACGCACACCCTACCCCTGTGAGCACCTTCGAGAGACTGAGCGATCATACCTCTATCTCTACTCTTATCTCTACTCTCGGTGATGATGGCGTGCCTGCCATCTTGCAATATAGGCCGCCCAATCTATATCTGACGGATAGAACGCGAACTATGGAAATTTTGCAAAAGGATACCCGCACCTCTATCGTTCATCCTTAACTCCCACAACTTCATTGTTGAGTAATTAAATGTCAGGACCCCGATTCCAAGTCACATCGATCTAGCCGGTAACACCTCATATCACTTTGCGGCCTCACGCACGGTATTCCCACGGGTGTCGCCTTACCATGGCCCAGGACCGTTTGCGTCTTTTGGCTCACGTATATGATAGTGTCGCTAGCATCCATATGACAGAGAACCCGGGCCGACATGGCTAGTCGTGAACCCAAAGTGGCACCAACTTACGGGGACAGGCATACATGAATCAACATCGAGCATGTCGGTCAGCAGCGTGCGAATCCGGGCTGTAGCACTGGGCTAACAGGACTCCGGTGAACCGGGCTGTAGCAGGCTAGGAAGGACTCCGGATGTCACCGCGTGACATTTCCCCGAAGGGACAGACATAGGAACGAAGAGAATCACATGCCGGCCAGTCAAGTGTTCCGGAGCAGTAGTGCTGGGCTAGCAGGACTCCGGTGAACCGGGCTGTAGCGGACTACTATGGCTCATGGAAGCACAAGACTACATTTCCCCATAAGAGAGGCTACCAAGGATAAGCAACTAGATTGTCGGATCCCACACATACCAAGCATTTCAATCATACACACAATATGCTCGATATGTGCAAATACAACATGGCATCACAACAAGACTCTACGACTCAGAGTAATTATTCATTAGGCTCCGAAGAGCCAGATATTACAAACATGGGTCTCATGACCCAACATTCAGAGCATACAAGCCAAAGCGCATGCGGAAGCTTAACATGTCTGAGTATAGACATCTACAAATGAAAAAGGCTGAGAAGCCTGACTATCTACCAGATCCTGCCGAGGGAACAAGATCGTAGCTGAGGTATCAAGCTAAACGTCGAAGTCCACACGGAACTACTAGCGAGACTGACGTCTCTCTGCAAAACATAAAATAGGCAAACGTGAGTACAAATGTACCCAGCAAGACTTACATCAGAACTAGCTACATATGCATCGGTATCAACAAAGGGGGGGTGGTGGAGTTTAACTGCAGCAAGCCAGCTTTGACTCGGTGGCTATCCTGAACTACGACTGCAAGTAACTCTTTTGAGGTGGCGCACACGAGTCCACAAATTCACCATATCAATACTCCACTATGGATCCGCTCCCGTCTCCCTACGAGAACGCCATCCATAGCACTCACGCTTATCTTGTGCATTTTAGAGTATCCACTTTCACTTGTCTATGAACTGTACAGGCAACCCAGAAGTCCTTTACCGCGGACACGGCTATTCGAATAGATGATGTTAACCCTGCAGGGGTGTACTTCGTCACACACGCTCTCGCCACTTACCACCATGTACACGTCGTGTACCTCGGCAACCTTCAAGCGGAAGCCTGGCGAGGGAGTCGGCCACGACCTGACTAACCACACAAGTCTCTAGTCCAGGTTTATCGCCTATTCGGGTTCCATCCGCAAGGAGATCCGGCCGGGGTGTCGCTCACGGCCCCAAACGATGTGAACAGGGTTCCCAAGCCCACCTCGACGGATGGATCTACGCTTGGTACACCGTGCCACGGTGCCTAGTCTGTCCCAAGCCCACCTGTACCGGGTACCACTTGGTAGACTACTAACACAACCTACAAACACCAGAAACTAGTTGCAACTCCTGGACAGAGATCGAGGCGGTTAATAAGCCGAGAGGGGTCGAGTTACCGGAACCCAATGTGTGGTAGTAACTGTTCATGGATCACAAATACAGAACTCAGTTCCTGAGGACGGTTTCAATGAGACAACCCACCATGTACTCCTACATGGCCTCTCACCGCTACCTTTACCAAATCGTGTTCACACCCTTAGCTCTCACACAGTAGGACATGTTCACCACTTTCCAATTCATTCCCGATGAATCAGACCTGACACAACTCTAAGCAATAGCAGGCATGACAAACAAGCATGAATGAGTAGGCACATCAGGGCTCAAACAACTCCTACTCATGCTAGTGGGTTTCATCTATTTACTGTGGCAATGATAGGTCATGCAGAGGATAAAGGGGTTCAGCTACCGCAGCAAGTAACAGATGAATCGTTGTTGTCCTAATGCAGTAAAAGAGAGCAGGAGCGAGAGAGTGGGATTGTATCGGAATGAGCAAGGGGGTTTTGCTTGCCTGGCACTTCTGAAGATAGCATTGAGTCTTCATCAGTGTCAACGATCACAACGTCGGAACAACGTCTACCGAGGGAACAAATACCGGCAACAGAGAAGGGAAACACAATCAATGCAATGCATAATATGATGCATGATCATGACATGTCAATATGCTGTGTTTTAAGCTAATGCAACTAGCAACATGTTAAATGGAGTTGGTTTGAACCCTAGGTTCAAATTCAAACTCCATATGTGAGGGTTTAAATGCCATTTATATGACTTGGCCTAAACAGCAGCCATAAGTTGTTCTAACATGCATGAAAATGGTACCGATGGATAGATTGGATTTTTCTGATCATTTTTCATATATAAATTATTTCATTTTGAGCTATAGATTATTTTCTATGATTTTTAGAAGTTTATAGGATTTCCTGGAATTTCCTGAATAAGAATAAATCCAGAAAATAATTAACTGCATCAGCACTGCGTCACTGTGACGTCAGCAGGTCAACAGACCGGGTCCAGGTCAAACCTGACCAGTGGGGTCCACTGGTCAGTGAGACAGACACTAATCCCGCGTTGACTCCGGCTTTGACCCGCTGCGGGGCCCGCTGTCAGCGTCTGCTGGTGGTCCAGCTGGCGGGGTTAGTGCTAATGATGAGGCCACGTCGGCCCTCGCCGGAGTTTCGCCGGCGACAACCAAAACTGTGGCGGCAACTCGCCGGACTTGAGCTACAGACGGCGGTTGGACGCGCGGAAACCACCAGGAGGTAGCCCACGCTCTTCCGCATCCAGGGGAGGTGTCAGAAGGTCGCGGGGTGGCCTGGTTCGTCGGCGGCGAGCACTTGGGCGGCCGCCAGAGTTTGGTGTGTGCGACAGCTGCGGCTAGAGCATGTGGCGGAGCAAGTTAAGCAGCGGGGCGGCAGCTACGGACCAGTAGGAGCACAACCATGTGCTCGGACGCAAGCTTTGGGTGCCCTGGCCACGGCGGCGCCATGGCCGGCGACACGGAGCTCTCGGCTCGGGTGGCTAGACTGGCTAGAGGAGGGGATTGACTACGGGGAGAGGGGGAAAACGCTCGGGGGCTCACAGCGGTGCCGTAGAGATGGCCAGCGTGCTCGGGGAAGCGTCTGCGACGGCGAATCGACCACGGGGATCACCGGACAGAAGCGGTGATGAAGACGACAGGGGCGGTGTTCTGCTGCTCCTGGAGTTGCGTCGACGAGGAGAGGAAGAGAGGGATGGCAGAGCTCAGGGATACGGTGGTTGGACGAGGGGGTCTCGGTAGCCACGGTGGACGGCGACGGTGGTGACGGGCGTGCTCGGTGGGCGTGAGAGAGCGAGACAGAGGAGGGGAACGGGGGAGAGGGAGAGCGGTCGAGGGGGGGGGGGTGCGTGGCGACGCCAGAGGCGTCCAGGCCGTCGAGGAGGCAGACGAGCAGGGTGGAGGTGGCGCGCGCGTGTGCGCGCACGGCGGCCACACGCCCTGCCTACTGGCCTGGGGAGGAAGACGACAGGGGAGGTGGAGGTGGGCTGGGCCAGCGAGCTGGGCCGGCTACAGGGACGGGCCAGGTAGGGCAGGTCAGTCCTTTCCTCTCTCTCTTTTATTTGTTTCTGCTTTCTATTTCTTTCCTCTGTTTTGAATTAGTAAAAATGCTAATTCATTTTGTAAAATCCTGATAAAAATTGTGGGCACTATTAGAATTATTTCCAACAGCCCCCAATTGTTTTCAGAAGTATTGAAGCATTTAAAATATTTATAGGCATTAAATGCTCCAATTCAAATACAATATGATTTAGCTCAAAAAATCCATAAATGGCCAAGAAATATGCTCATCATTTCTGGCAGAGGTTTTCACCTTTATTAGAAATCATGAACATTTTCCATGACATTTTGGGTTCTTTGCACCAGATTTTATTTAAACCTATTTGAATTCTTTCTGGTGCTAGGGTTTGATCAATCCCCATTTTAGCTTTACATAAAATTTAAACATGATGCAACACCAGATACTAGCACTAGGAATTACTAGAACTAGGGATGTGACAACAAAAAAGGAAGCCTATAGAACAATCTTGCATGGTGGCTGCTGCTGGCGTCGTCCATCCCCATGTCTCCGCTAAGTCCGATCACCAATCACCACCGCGCCCCACTCCTCCTCGCCTTATCTCTCATATTTCTTCTCGAGATATCATTTTTGATGAAATTCTCGAGATACCATTTTTAGATGAAATTCTCGAGATATCATAAAAAAATGCATCCTGGTGTTCCGTGCAATGCATGGGCATCTTGCTAGTCATCTTGAGATTTACGAAGCCACCACCTCGTCGTCGACAAGAATGGTGGGGAGGTTCGTATGTCTGCCATGTGAAACTCCAAAACTTTGGTCCCATCCCACCCCACAACTCTCCAGGCTCCAGCTGTCCGGCTTTGCAAACTCCGCACAGTCAAAACTGAATGACCGGTTGTCAGCGGAATCACTATTCACAACTGAACCTTCGTTGCTTGGCGTACGCCAGCTACTTGCCGGCCAGTCACCACTATCCCAAAACTAGACCTCCTCTCCAGCCCATTCCCCCACCTTTTGATCCCCTAGTCCGCATCAACCGTCCCCTAGTTCGCTGGAAAGCCATGGTGCGCCGCAAGATCACGTACTACAAGATGCTGAAGCCGGAGCGCCGCCCAGAAATCGCAGCGGCGGTCGGCGCCACAGACCTCCTTCCCAAGCTCGCTTTGAGGCAGGCCAATCCCCGAGTTCTCTGGAGCCAAGCTCCGAGGAGGAGGAAGCCGATCCAATGTTCATGGCGGAGGTTGCGGCGCAGAAGGCCCCTAATGCGTATGAGATGATGGACGTCGACTTCGTGCCGGTGTCCAGGTCCCCCATGGTGCAGGCGGACCAGCGGTTCAACCTGGCGACCTGATACGTCTCCAGCGTATCTATAATTTTTGATTGTTCCATGCTATTATATTATTTGTTTTGGATGTTTTATATGCATTAATATGCTATTTTATATTATTTTGGGACTAACCTATTAACCTAGAGCCCAGTGCCAATTTTTGTTTATTTCCTTGTTTTAGAGTTTCGCAGAAAAGGAATACCAAATGGAATGAAACTTTCGCGATGATTTTTCTTGGACCAGAAGACATCCATAGGACTTGGAGTACACGTTAGGGAAGCCACGAGGCACCCACAAGGACAGAGGGCGTGCCCAGGGGGTAGGGTGCGCCCCCACCCTTGTGGGCCTCTCGTGACTCCACCGACCTATTTCTTCCGCCTATATATTCTAAAATATTCAAAAACCAATGAGGAGAGCCACGAAAACACTTTTCCACCGCCACAACCTTCTGTACCCGTGAGATCCCATCTAGGGGCCTTTTCCGGCATCCTGCCAAAGGGGGAATCGATCATGGAGGGCTTCTACATCAACACCGTTGCCTCTTCGATGAAGCGTGAGAAGTTTACCTCAGACCTATGGGTCCATAGCTAGTAGCTAGATGGCTTCTTCTCTCTCTCTTTGATTCTCAATACCATGTTCTCCTCGATGTTCTTGGAGATCTATTCAATGTAATACCTTTTTGCGGTGTGTTTGCCGAGATCCGATGAATTGTGGATTTATGATCAACTTATCTATGAATATTATTTGAATCTCCTCTGAATTCTTGTATGCATGCTTTGATATCTTTGCAAGTCTCTTCGAACTATCGATTTGGTTTGTCCAACTAGATTGATTTTTCTTGCAATGGGAGAAGTGCTTAGCTTTGGGTTCAATCTTGCGGTGCTTGATCCCAGTGACAGAAGGGGAACTGGCACGTATTGTATTGTTGCCATCGAGGATAACAAGATGTGGTTTTCATCATATTGCTTGAGTTTATCCCACTACATCATGTCATCTTACTTAATGCGTTTCTCTATTCTATGAACTTAATACTCTAGATGCAGGCAGGAGTCGGTCGATGTGTGGAGTAATAGTAGTAGATGCAGGCAGGAGTCGGTCTACTTGATACGGACGTGATGCCTATATTCATGATCATTGCCTTAAATATCGTCATGACTTTGCACTTTTATATCAATTTCTCAGCAGTAATTTGTTCACCCAACGTAATATTTTCTATCTTGAGAGAAGCCCATAGTGAAACCTATGGCCCCTGGGTCTATTTTCCATCAGATAACTTTCTGATCTACAATTTTAGTTCCTGACTTACTTCCTTCGCAATCTTTTACTTTCTGTTCCATAAACCAAAAATACCGTTTATCCATCTCTATCAGATCTCACTTTGCAAATAACTGTGAAGGGATTGACAACCCCATTATCGCGTTGGTTGCAAGTTGGTGTTTGTTTGTGCAGGTATTCGGTGACTTGTGCGTTGTCTCCTACTGGATTGATACCTTGGTTCTCAAAACTGAGGGAAATACTTACTCTACTTTTCTGCATCACCCTTTCCTCTTCAACGTAAGTATTTCCCTCAGTTTTGAGAACCAAGGTATCAATCCAGTAGGAGATAATGCAAGAAGCCAGCGAATACCTGCAAAAAAACACCAACTTGGAACCAACGCGACAAAGCGGTTGTCAATCCCTTCACGGTTACTCACAAAGTGAGATCTGATAGAGATGGATAAAGGGTAAAGTAATATTTTTGGTATTTTTGGTTTATGGAACAGAAAGTAAAGATTGCAAAGAAAATAAATAGGAAACTAGAATTGTAGATCAGAAACTTATATGATGGAAAATAGACCCGGGGGCCATAGGTTTCACTAGAGGCTTCTCTCAAGATAGAATTTATTATAGTGGGTGAACAAATTACTGCTGAGCAATTGATAGAAAAGCGCAAAGTTATGACGATATCTAAGGCAATGATCACGAATACAGGCATCACGTCCATGTCAAGTAGACCGAAACGATTCTACATCTACTACTATTACTCCACACATCGACCGCTATCCAGCATGCATCTAGAGTATTAAGTTCATAAATAATGGAGTAACGCCTTAAGCAAGATGACATGGTGTAGAGGAATTAACTCAAGCAATATGATGAAAACCCCATCTTTTTATCCTCGATGGCAACAATACAATACGTGCCTTGCTGCCCTATTGTCACTGGGAAAGGACACCGCAAGATTGAACCCAAAGCTAAGCACTTCTCCCATTGCAAGAAAATCCAATCTAGTTGGCCAAACCAAATCGATAGTTCAAAGAGACTTGCAAAGATATCAAATCATGCATAAAAGAATTCAGACGAGATTCACATAATATTCATAGATAAGCTGATCTTAAATCCACAATTCATTGGATCTCGGCAAACACACCGCAAAAGAGTATTACATCGAATAGATCTCCAAGAACATCGAGGACAACTTTGTATTGAGAATCAAAGAGAGAGAAGAAGCCATCTAGCTACTAGCTATGGACCCATAGGTCTGAAGTAAACTACTCATGCTTCATCCGAGAGGCAATGGTGTTGATGTAGAAGCCCTCCGTGATCGAATCCCCCTCCGGCAGGATGCCGGAAAAGGCCCCAAGATGGGATCTCACGGGTACAGAAGGTTGCGGTGGTGGAAAAGTGGTTTCGTGGATCCCCTGGATGTTTTTGGGGTATAAGAGTATATAGGAGGAAGATCTAGGTCAGGAGGTCTACGAGGGACCCACAAGGTTGGGGGTGCGCCCTAGCCCCTGGGCGCGCCCTTCACCCTTGTGGCCGCCTCGTGGCTCTTCTGACTTGCACTCCAAGTCTCCTGGGTGTCTTCTAGTCCAGGAAAAATCATCGCGAAAGTTTTATTCCGTTTGGACTCCGTTTGGTATTCCTTTTCTGCGAAACTCTAAAACAAGGAAAAAACAGAAACTGGCATTGGGCTCTAGGTTAATAGGTTAGTTCCAAAAATCATATAAATAGCATATTAATGCATATAAAACATCCAAAATAGATAATATAATAGGACAGAATAATAAAAAATTATAGATATGTTGGAGACGTATCAAGCATCCCCAAGCTTAATTCCTGTTCGTCCTCGAGTAGGTAAATGATAAAAACAGAATTTTTGATGTGGAATGCTACCTAACATATTTATCCATGTAATTATCTTTATTGTGGCATGAATGTTCAGATCCATATGATTCAAAACAAAAGTTTAATATTGACATAAAAATATTAATACTTCAAGCATACTAACAAAATAATTATGTCTTCTCAAAATAACATGGCCAAAGAAAGCTTATCCCTACAAAATCATATAGTCTGGCTATGCTCCATCTTCATGACACAAAATATTTAAATCATACACAACCTGATGACAAGCCAAGCAATTGTTTCATACTTTTGACGTTCTCAAACCTTTTCAACTTTCACGCAATACATGAGCGTGAGCCATGGACATAGCACTATAGGTGGAATAGACGGTGGTTGTGGAGAAGACAAAAAGAAGGAGATAGTCTCACATCAACTAGGCGTATCAACGGGCTATGGAGATGCCCATTAATAGATATCGATGTGAGTGAGTAGGGATTTCCATGCAACGGATGCACTAGAGCTATAAGTTTATGAAAGCTCAAAAAAGAAACTAAGTGGGTGTGCATCCAACTCGCTTGCTCACGAAGACCTAGGGCAATTTGAGGAAGCCCGTCATTGGAATATACAAGCCATGTTCTATAATGAAAAATTCCCACTAGTATATGAAAGTGATATCAAAGGAGACTCTCTATCATGAAGATCATGGTGCTACTTTGAAGCACAAGTGTGGCAAAAAGGATAGTTACATTGTCCCTTCTCTCTTTTTCTCTCATTTTCTTATTTGGGCCTTCTCTCATTTTTTTGGCCTCTTTTTTCGTCCGGAGTCTCATCCTTACTTGTGGGGGAATCATAGTCTCCATCATCCTTTCCTCACATGGGACAATACTCTAATAATGAAGATCATCACACTTTTATTTACTTACAACTCAAGAATTACAACTCGATACTAGAACAAAATATGACTTTATATGAATGCCTCCGGCGGTGTACCGAGATGAGCAATGAATCAAGAGTGACATTGTCGGTGTACTAAAGTTTGGGCCCTTTAGCACCCCATACTTGTGCACGGGCAGTTGCAGCCACCTCCACGACGATCAAGGACAGATACGAGGCAAAGAGAAGCCAGAAGCTAGAAGACAGAGGACGAGCCGGACCCCCGGCAAGATCCTTGCCGGGACGGCTTGCGAGACCCCGGCAAGGTCCTTGTCGGGATAATTTGTAGATCACTCACAAGGGCACCCTTGAGGTTGAAGGCTCTGACACCATCGACAACGTTAAGGCCAAGGCCCAGGGGCGCGCGCGCGCGGTGGCGTGCAGATCTTTCTGAAGGCCAGAAGACGCAGTACCCGGCAAGGTCCACCGCTCCAGCACGGTGGCCGGCCTGCCAGCCTGGCAAGCACCTGCGAGGTGGCATGCAAGTCTTCTTGAAGACCCTGCCACCTCTCCAGCGCAGCAGCTGGCCAACCAACTTGGCGCTGCATGCCTCGTCGGCATGGACGTGTGTCAAGACGGAGCGGGGCAGCGATGGACGGGACTGGCTATGTTCCCGTCCCCGATAAAGCTAGAGGGCACGTAAGCAACGCATTTAATGCGTTTGTCCTAAGACGCCGGTGATAAAGATAGATACTGTAGCTGCTTTACACCTCTTGTGTGCCATTGTGGCAGCCCCTTGGACATATAAAAGGAGGCCCACGGCATATTGGAGGGGGATTCGGACTTTGGAACCTCTCGGCCTAGCTTGCATGCAAGCAGCTAGCCGAAGCTCAAGAACACAGAATACACAATCAAGCAAGACTAGGGTTTTACGCTTCTAAGCGGCCCGAACCAGGGTAAAAATCCGTCGTGCTGACCATTAGATCTGGTCTTTGCTCTACCCCTCTTCCCTGCCGAACCATAGAAGGGATCCACGTGATCCCATAGGTGTCGTTCCGCCGACATCTTTGGCCCGCCAGGTAGGGGTCGAACCTATGGCGGAGAAGAGTTCGGCAAACCCGATCTAGCGGTTAGCGCGTCGTGTCCTCGATCACCATGGCTCCCAAGAAGAAGGGGATCACGGCGATCAGTTCGTCTGGAGCTGATCCCCCCGTGCCACTCCAAGGGCAGGGCTGTGCTGCCCACGGGCGGCGCGGCAACCTCCAAGACAGCCCCGCCAGTGCCCGCGCTGCGGTCCTCCCAGGTCGCGGGCGACGAGCGGAGCCGCGACGTTGGTGACCCCGGGCGCCGCCGCGGGAAGAGCCCTCAGCATCATTCTCGAGATGCGTAGGGCCGGCAAGCACTAATGAGCCGCCAAGGCTCCATATTCATATTTTCTCATCTTTCTTTTTCACAAAGGATGGAAGGTCCCCTCGCATACAAGTTTGCCAGGGGGATAGAGAGTGTGGACGCCAACAAGCGACGCTTGAAGTGGCATCTTGCGAAGAAGAATACAACACCGAAAAAAGCTAAGTCACGAGACTTTGAGCAAATTTATTTTAAATATCGGGTTTATTTTCCTTGAATGGTCTCGGTTCTTGTATAAGGAAAACCTGCACGCGAAGGAACCTTGTCGGGATTGGTTGCACCCTTGCTCCGTTTCGAGTCCACTCAACGGCTCAAGTGACTGCACTAAAAACGGCAAGGTGCCTTGCCGGCAGCGGCACCCCCAGCAGGTTGCTAAGGATCCGTCCTCAAATCGCTCGCAGCTAGGGTGCATGCACCGGCAAGCCTTTCCCAGTAATGCATAGGGTGTGTACCATACAAAGAGGGATCAAACAAGGAAGATAGCATGCATTCAGTTTGAAACATAGCAAGTTATATTACATAAATAAATTTCCGCAGTTCTAACTTAAGCGACATTGTTTTGGGTATGGATCCATGACGGCAAGCGAAAGCGGAGCGCCTAGTCCCGGCATTGGCCTTCCTCCCTCGTGACGTGGTCAACCAGGCTGACGACGGGCGCGACAAGCTCCTCAAGTGCCTTGCGGTCCGCATCTATCAGCAAGCTATCTTGGCTGAGGTCGAGGCCAGGGTTCCTATATGCCACCTTGGTGAGCACCTTGAGGAGGGCGCCCCGAAAAATCTTCTGGGACTCGTTGGCCAGGTGGGTCGCTTGGCGGTCGTGGAGCAGCTGCAAGGCGTCAAGGATGGCCTCGAAGAACATGGTCACCCTGGCGCTCTTAGTTATCCCGCCGCCATGAGAGAACCTGATGTTCGGTAGGCCCATGGTGGATAGCTGTGGGGTGAGCTTCTCTGAGACGTCGACGTGGCGCTCGGTCCAGATCTTCACGCCGCCCATGAAGTCATTGTGCTCGGTGACAGCACTCTAGAGCGGTAGCCTCTCATCCTCGAGGCTCTTGGCCAGGGTCTTCTCGCGAGCCCTGCTTCCCGCAAGGGTGTCCTCCAGGGTGGTTAGCTTCAGCTTCAGATCGGCAATGGAGTCGTTGGCCCCGGAGAGCAGCTTGTTCTTTTTAGATAAGGAGACCTACAAGCCCGCCAAGGTGTCGATAGTTTTGTCCCTGTCACTCTTGAGCGTCGCGATCTCCTTGCTGTGCTTCTCCAGCTCCGCCCCCAGCTCCTCCACCTTGCCGGCCAACTCGTTCTTGGCGGTCTCTGCGGCTTCAGCGGTATCGACGGCCTCCTTCAGCTTGCCGGCATGATCCAGGACCTGAGCGGCGAGTGCATCTTTGTGTTTCTGCTCCAATTCCTGGGTCTGCTGCGTGACGAGCTTCTTGATTTCTTCATCCTTGCTGTGGAGCCTGGCGGCAAGCGCCTCCTCACGAGCGGCAAGGTCTTCTTCTTGGGCGTCGAGCGAGATGCGGCGCTCCCTTAGCTCACCATCCTCCTTGGCGGTACGCGCAGCGGCTTCCTCCTGGGCCTTCTCAATATTTGATTGCTTCAGGAGGAGCTCATTCCAATGATGACTCAGCTGCTCTTGGCTGGTCTTCAGATCCTGCCGGGCCTCCGTAAACCAGGCCTGCATCTCCTCGATGCACCCTTGGAAGCCCGCCTCTGCCGCATCCACGACCGCTGTCCTAGAGTCCACCTTCTCCTTGCGGGCACGGTAAAGTGCCTGAAGCTTCTGGAAGTTGCTGCTCATGGCTTGGAGGAGCGGCTCCTCCTTGGAACTACCGCTGCTGGCGCTTGGCTCGTCAACAACCTGGAGCCCGACAGCGGCGATGACCTCTTCGTTAAGGACCTCCCCCTCGGCATGCGCCCTGGTGCGTGCCATCCCTGGGATGCTGACAAACAGATCCTCGCCAATCTTCAAGTATCTGCTTGAGGTGGGGGCTTCAGAGGTGGACGGCTGGTCGCCAACCATCGTCTCCCCGGCAGCTGAGGATTCCAGGACCGATGTAGCGCCAGGCGCTCCTGAGGCAGGGATGCCATCAGTACGGTCGTCAGTCTCCTCGCTGGCCTCCCCGGCAGACCCCTTGGCGGCCTCTTCGTTTGGTTCCTTGGTGGCCTCATCGGCAGCAACCTTGTCGGCCTCGGCGGCAGCATCCTCGGCGGTCTCATCGATGGTGGCGTCGACATCCATCTGACCCACCGAGGAGAGGTCTGAAAACTAAGGAGGAGAAAAAGATGAAACCAAGATCGAAGTTTAAAGCAAAAACAAAAAGATTGCACTGGAAAACAGATCAAGACGGCAGGTGGCTTACCTACGACAAGTTGGGGGGAGTGGTTCCCTCCCCGCCAACGCTCGTTGCCGGTATGGGGCCGCCGGCATCTGTGCTTCCTGACTCCTCCTCCGCACGAGCGGGCTTGTCGGGGGACGGCCTTGCCGGGGATCTCTCCCTTGGCGGTGTGGGCTCGCCGATAGAAGCCCTTGCCGGGGACCCTTCCTTGGTTGGTGTGGTGGTTGATGGAGGAGACGTGTTGGGGGCGGCCCTTGACGGCCCCTCCTATTTCCGCTCTTCCCCTGCAAACCCAGCAAGATTAACGGTGAAGAAACACACCCCAGCGCTCCAATGGAAAGTGGGTAGAGGACTCACGCCGGGGGCTGCGTCGTGGGCCTGGGGCTGGGCTAATCATGATCACCTCCAGCGCGCTTGAGGTGTTTGACGGGGGCTTGTCGCCCGTCGAGGTCTTGGCCCTCTTCTCCATCCTCTGCGCCAGTGTCTCTGTGTCCCTGCAAAGGCAAGCCAAGACAAGATCAAATAAAGCGAGATAACCAAAACCAGAACTGAGGAAATGGAGAAGGTGGTGAAGCACTTACTCATCCCTTTCTTCATCCTCTTCCTCCGGCCTCCTCCTGTTCGGGCTCATGCCAGAGAGGTCGTAATCGGCCTCTGGTATGGTGTCCGTGCGGAGGGGTGGGGATGGAGGCCTGGGCTGCTTGGCCGAAGATGAGGTGGCAGCCACTGCTTCCTTTGCCGTCGCGGCCGTACGCCTCGTATGGCGCACAGTTTGTGCCGGGGCCTCTTGCCGCTGCGCGGCCTTGACGCTCGCCCCCTTGACAGGGACCTCTTCGGGCGAGGAGGCTCGCCGCACTGGCTCGTTGGAGCCAGACCACCGGAGGACGCGCCTCCTCCTCTCCCGGACTGGGGGCTCCTCGGGTAGCTCCTGTTCGCCCGTGTCGTCGGCCGCCTCCTCAGTAGAAGGGCCCCCGGTAGTGGCGCCTCTGCACTCCCCGGTGGATTCCGCCTGCTCGGGAAAGTCCTCTTCGGCCCTGGCCTCGCTTTCCTGGAAGCCAGCGCTACCGGCCGCCGCAGCAAGAGTCGCCTCTTCCGCCCTGTCGGTGATGTACGCCACCTCTTCGTCGGTGGTGTCGCGGACGAGCTGTTTTTCCTCATGAACGGGACGCTCCGACAAATTTTTGAAGAACTCCTGCACCCGCGCCACATCCGGCTTGGCCCAAGTCTGGTTGAGGCCATGGGCGTCGAACACCGGCATCATGGCGATGATGGAGGTTCGGGCAGAGTTGTTGCACATGGGGACCACAGCCACCAGCAGCTTGAACGGCTTGCCGGCCTCCTCAATCTTGTTGGCCTCCCCAGCCTTGCCGGGCTTGTCGACCTTGAGCTAGAACAGCTTCGAGCAGAGGGACGCATGCTGCATCACTGTGAAATTCTGATTCAAGCCAGGGCGCAACCTCATGATGTCCGCCGCGTTCCAGAAATCCCAAGCCGGCCTCCCTTTGTTATGCAGAGGGGCGATGCAGCGGCGGAGGAAATCCGCCCCAATCATCTCCAGGGTGAGCCCGGCAGCCTTGAGGTGGTGGATTCTGTTGATGGCAACTGTGAGCATCTTGTCCTGTGGGTCGAGGCTGCCCCAGTTGCCGCGACGGACCACTTGTGCTTGCCAGGGGGTGCAAAATGGATGCGGCTCTTTCTCCAAAATCCAGCACCACCTGTGCGACCATTCATCCCACTTCTCCTTTTGGTTCTCGTTCGGATACGTCTCCTTGCAACAGGCCTCGGGACCTAGGTGACGCAACCGGACAGTGCCCCTCCTGGCTGGATGCGGGGGGGGGGGGAATAGTGGCTGAAGAGCGCCGTGTTGGGGATCACCCCGTCAAAATTCTCACAGAGGTGAGCAAAGATGGCCATACACACCACGACATTCGGCATAAAATCTAAAAGATGGAAGCCGTAGGTATACATGATGTCGATGAAGAAATCCGAGAATAGGGGGCAGAGCCCGCAGTAAAGATAATCAATGAAGAAGGGGTATTGATCTAGACCTACCTCGCCGTTGGGACCGGGGATGACGTGGGTGGCGGGATGCCCCATCGTTTCCCTCCTCCAGATGAACTGGCACCGATCCTTGAGCACGCGCGCGTCGAGCCCAGGAGCGAAGACGACGTGCTCCCTCCGCCTTTTCACCAACTCATCCTCCGGCACCTCCTCGTTCCCCTTGAGAGCTCCCTTGTTTTTGTTCTTGGGCGCCATAGTAGTCGACGGAGGGCAGGGGGACCGAAAGTGGTGAGGGCACGGTGGCGATGGACGGAGAAGGAACCTCTAGATTGGGCTCGAGGAATCCTCTTTTTATGGGGAAGGCGCGGGGCTGCCTCTTTACTGTCCGGTGTGAAGGCATTGGCGCAGGCACAGGTGTGCTACAACCGTTCCATGCACGACCCCCACGACGCACACTCAATACAGATCGTGGGGAAGCGCAGCAGACGAGAGGATTACAACAGTTATTCCCGGCCACGATTGCCTGCGCACTGTTTGGGCCTGGCCCAACGATGCCTCGCGCCCGTGTATGGCCTGGGGCCTGGGGGCTCTTGTCGGTGTACAAAAGTTTGTGCCCTTTAGCACCCCATACTTGTGCTTGGGCAGTCGCAGCCACCTCCGCGGCGAGGCCTAAAGGGGGCGATCAAGGATAGATACGAGGCAAAGAGAAGCTATAAGACAAAGGACGAGCTGGACCCCCGACAAGATCCTTGCCGGGACGGCTTGCGAGACCCCGGCAAGGTCCTTGTCGGGACAATTTGCGGATCACTCACAAGGGCACCCTTGAGGTTGAAGGCTCTGACACCATCGACAACGTTAAGGCCAAGGCCCAGGGGCGCGCGCGGTGGCGTGCAGATCTTTGTGAAGGCCAGAAGACGCAGTACCCGGCAAGGTCCACCGCTCCAGCACGGTGGCCGACCTGCCAGCCTGGCAAGCGCCTGCGAGGTGGCATGCAAGTCTTCTTGAAGACCCTGCCACCTCTCCAGCGCAGCAGCTGGCCAGCCGACTTGGCGCTGCATGCCTCGTCGGCATGGACGCGTGTCAAGACGGAGCGGGGCGGCGATAGACGGGACGGGCTCTGTTCCCGTCCCCGATAAAGCTAGAGGGCACGTAAGCAACACATTTAATGCGTTTGTCCTAAGACGCCGGTGATAAAGATAGATACTGTAGCTGCTTTACACCTCCTGTGTGCCATTGTGGCAGCCCCTTGGACATATAAAAGGAGGCCCACGACGTACTTGAGGGGGATTCGGACTTTGGAACCTCTCGGCCCAGCTTGCATGCAAGCAGCTAACCGAAGCTCAAGAACACAGAATACACAATCAAGCGGGTCTAGGGTTTTACGCTTCTCAGCGGCCCGAACCTGGGCAAAAATCCGTCGTGTTGACCATTAGATCCGCTCTTTGCTCTACCCCTCTTCCTTGCTGAACTATAGAAGGGATCCACGTGATCCCATAGGTGTCGTTCCGCTGACAGACATGCATAAAAATCATGAACGGTGGCTTTGCCACAAATACGATGTCAACTACATGATCATGCAAGGCAATATGACAATAATGGAGCGTGTCATAATAGACGGAATGGTGGAAAGTTGCATGGCAATATATCTCGGAATGGCTCTGGAAATGCCATAATAGGTAGGTATGGTGGCTGTTTTGAGGAAGGATATGTGGTGGGTTTATGGTGCCGGCGAAAGTTGCGCGGTACTAGAGAGGCTAGCAATGGCGCAAAGGTGAGAGTGCGTATAATCCATGGACTCAACATTAGTCATAAAGAACTCACATACTTATTGCAAACTTCTATTAGTCATCGAAACAAAGTACTACGCGCATGCTCCTAGGGGGATAGATTGGTAGGAAAAGATCATCGCTCGTCCCCGACCGGCACTCATAAGGAAGACAATCAAAAAATAAATCATGCTCCGACTTCATCACATAACGGTTCACCATACGTGCATGCTGCGGGACTCACAAACTTTAACACAAGTATTTCTCAAATTCGTAACTACTTACTGCCATGACTCTAATATCACCATCTTCATATCTCAAAACAATCATAAGGAATCAAACTTCTCATAGTATTCAATGCACTTTATATGAAAGTTTTTTATTATATCCCTCTTGGATGCCTATCATGTTAGGACTAATTTTATAACCAAAGCAAATTACCATGCTGTTTAGAGACTCTCAAAATAATATAAGTGAAGTATGAGAGTTCATCAATTTCTATAAAATAAAATCACCGCCGTGCTCTAAAAAGATATAAGTGAAGCACTAGAGCAAATTTTGCCTAGCTCAAAAGATATAAGTGAAGCACATAGAGCATTCTAATAAATCATGATTCATGCGTGTCTCTCTCAAAAGGTGTGTACAGAAAGGATGATTGTGGCAAACTAAAAAGCAAAGACTCAAATCATACAAGGCGCTCCAAGCAAAACACATATCATGTGGTGAATAAAAATATAGCCTCAAGTAAAGTTACCGATAGACGAAGACGAAAGAGGGGATGCCTTCCCGGGGCATCCCCAAGCTTAGGATTTTTGACATCCTTGAATATTACCTTGGGGTGCCTTGGGCATCCCCAAGCTTAGGCTCTTGCGACTCCTTATTTCATAGTCCATCAAATCCTTACCCAAAACTTGAAAAATTCACAACACAAAACTCCAACGGAAAATCTTGTAAGCTCCGTCAGTATAAGAAAATAAATCACCACTTTTTGTACTGTTGTGAACTCATTCTTTATTTATATTGGTGTAATATATATACTATATTCCAACTTTTCCATGGTTCATACCCCCCCGATACTAGCCATAGATGCATCAAAATAAGCAAACAACACGCGAAAAACATAATCTGTCAAAAACAGAACAGTCTGTTGCAATCTGAATAATTCGAATACTCCTGTAACTCCAAAAATCCTGAGAAAATAGGAAATCCTACATAATTTGTTTATTAATCTTCTGCAAAAAGAATCAGTATTTTATCACACTCCTTCTAAGAATAAGATTTTTTTTCGTGAGCGCAAAGTTTCTGTTTTTCAGTAAGATCAAATCAACTATCATCATAGGCTATCCCATAGGTCTTACTTGGCAAAAACACTAACTAAAACACAAAAAAGCATCTAACAGAGGCTATCTGAAATATTTATCAAAAAACAGCAATGAAAAATATTGGGTTGTCTCCCGACAAGCGCTTTTCTTTAAAGCCTTTTTAGCTAGGCATTGAGATTTCAATGATGCTCACATGAAAGATAATAACTGAAACACAAAGAGAGCATCATAAAATATGTGACAAACAATTTTAAGTCTAACATTATTCCTATGCATAGGGGTTTTATAAGCAAACAAATTATCAAGGCAAGCAAAAACTACCATATGCAAGGAACAAGAAAGGAACAATAGCAATCTCAACATAACGAGAGGTAATTTAGTAACATGAAAATTTCTACAACCATATTTTCCTCTCTCATAATAGTTACATGTAGGATCATAATCAAATTCAACAATATAACTATCACATAAAATTTTCTCTTCATGATCCACATGCATGCAAAGTTGACACTCTTTCAAAATAGTGGGATTATCATAAAATAAAGTCATGGCCTCTCCGAACCCACTTTTATCAAAAACTTCATAAGATTGAACATTATCCAAATATGTGGGATCTAAAGTTGACACTATTCCAAACCAACTTTCAGAATTATTGCAAACATTATTATCAATCTCATATTCATCATGGGGTTTAAATAAATTTTCAAGATTATAAGAAGAATCACCCCAATCATGATCATTGGAACAAGTAGTAGACATAGCAAAACTAGCATCCCCAAGCTTGGGGTTTTGCATATTATTAGCACAATTGACATTAATAGAATTTATAATAACATCATTGCAATCATGCTTTTCATTAAAGGAGCTATCATGAATCACTTTATAATTTTCTTCTTTCAACACTTCATCACAATTTTCAGATTCACGAATTTCAAGCAAAACCTCATAAAGATAAAGTAGTGCACTCAAATCACTAGAAATTGGTTCATAATTGGATATCTTAAAAAGATTAGCAAGTGGATGAGGATCCGTAAACTTTTAGCAAGGGAAGATGCAAGAAAAAAGAAGGCACATGGTAACACAAGCAAACAAAAGATCGAACGGAAGAGGGGCGAAGAAAAAAAGGCAAATCTTTTCGACAATCGTTTTTTAAGTGGGGGAGAGGAAAACGAGAGGCGAATGGCGAATAATGTAATGCGAGGGATGAGTGTTTATGAAGGGTACTTGGTATGTCTTGGCTTGGTGTGGATCTCCCCGGCAACGGCGCTAGAAATCCCTCTTGCTACCTCTTGAGCTTGCGTTGGTTTTTTATTTGTAGAGGAAAGGGTGATGCAGCAAAGTAGCGTAAGTATTTCCCTCAGTTTTGAGAACCAAGGTATCAATCCAGTAGGAGACAACGCAACAAGCCACCGAATACCTGCACAAACAAACACCAACTTGCAACCAACGCGACAAAGGGGTTGTCAATCCCTTCACGGTTATTCGCAAAGTGAGATCTGACAGAGATGGATAAATGATAAAGTAATATTTTTGGTATTTTTGGTTTATGGAACGGAAAGTAAAGAGTGCAAAGAAAATAAATAGGAAACTAGAATTGTAGGTCGGAAACTTATATGATGGAAAATAGACCCGGGGTCATAGGTTTCACTAGAGGCTTCTCTCAAGATAGAATTTATTATGGTGGGTGAACAAATTACTGCCGAGCAATTGATAGAAAAGTGCAAAGTTATGACGATATCTAAGGCAATGATCATGAATATAGGCATCACGTCCGTGTCAAGTAGACCGAAACGATTCTGCATCTACTACTATTACTCCACACATCGACCGCTATCCAGCATGCATCTAGAGTATTAAGTTCATAAAGAACGGAGTAACACCTTAAGCAAGATGACATGATGTAGAGGAATTAACTCAAGCAATATGATGAAAACCCCATCTTTTTATCCTCGATGGCAACAATACAATACGTGCCTTGCTGCCCCTACTGTCACTGGGAAAGGACACCGCAAGATTGAGCCCAAAGCTAAGCACTTCTCCCATTGCAAGAAAACCATCTATTTGGCCAAACCAAATCGATAATTCGAAGAGACTTGCAAAGATATCAAATCATGCATATAAGAATTCAGAGGAGACTCAAATAATATTCATAGATAAGCTGATCATAAATCCACAATTCATCGGATCTCTTCAAACACACTGCAAAAGAGTATTACATCGAATAGATCTCCAAGAACATCGAGGAGAACTTTGTATTGAGAATCAAAGAAAGAGAAGAAGCCATCTAGCTACTAGCTATGGACCCGTAGGTCTGAAGTAAACTACTAACGCTTCATCAGAGAGGCAATGATGTTGATGTAGAAGCCCTCTGTGTTCGAATCCCCCTCCGGTAGGATGCCGGAAAAGGCCCCAAGATAGGATCTCACGGGTACAGGAGGTTGCAGCGGTGGAAAAGTGGTTTCGTGGATCCCCTGGATATTTTGGGTTATAAGATTATATATAAAAGGAAGATCTAGGTCAGGAGGTTTACGAGGGGCCCACAAGGTTGGGGGGCGCGCCCTACCCCCCTGGGCGCGCCCTCCACCCTTGTGGCCGCCTCATGGCTCTTCTGACTTGCACTGCAAGTCTCCTGGGTGTCTTCTGGTCCAAGAAAAATCATCACGAAAGTTTTATTCCGTTTGGACTCCGTTTTGTATTCCTTTTCTGCAGAACTCTAAAAAAGGAAAAAACAGAAACTGGCACTGGGCTCTAGGTTAATAGGTTAGTCCCAAAAATATATAAAATATCATATTAATGCATATAAAACATCCAAAAACATAATATTATAGCATGGAACAATAAACAATTATAGATACGTTGGAGACGTATCAGGGCACCGAAGGTGGGCCTCGGTGAGCACAACCCACCAGGGCGCGCCCAGGTGGGTTGTGCCCACCTGGTGGGCCCCCTCTGGTAGTTATTTGCTCCAATATTCATCATATATTTGATAAAAATTCTCCGTGAAGTTTCAGCTTGTTTGGAGTTGTGCAGAATAGGTAGCCTGACATAGCTTTTTCGGGTCCAGATTTCTAGCTGCCAGAATTGTCCCTCTTTGTGTGTACCTTGCATATTATTAGAGAAAAGGCATTAGAATTACTCCAAAAAGCATTATTATGGATAAAAACATCATAAATAACAGTAGGAAAACATGATGCAAAATGGACGTATCAACTCCCCCAAGCTTAGACCTCGCTTGTCCTCAAGCGAAAACCGAAATCGAAAAACATGTCCACATTCTTAGAGAGAGAGAGTTTTCAATAAAAAAATACGGACATAGAAGCATCATGTAGATTATTATAACAACAACAAATTATTATAATAGCAACAAACTTAAACATAAGACTTTTATCATAGAGCTTTTATCATAGACTTCTCATGAATAAGTGATAGTTCATCACACAATCGAAGTATAAAGCAAAACTCTATTAGAAACCAACAAACTATGTTCTCAGTCAACTTTGCAACCACAATTCATCATCTTTTCAGGAAGGGCCATGTATCGGAGCCTTTAGGCAAGTCCACATACTAAACCATCATATAGTCTTCTATGATTGCTAAAACTCACCGCATACACATGAGCAAAACGTTTCAACCAGACACATAGAAAGATAGGGGCTTATAGTTTCGCCTCCCAACGTATTCACCTCAAGGGTGATGTCAAAAATAATAACTCATGCTACCCATATTCCACTAGACATATGTGCCTAGATCTTTCCTCACCACATGATGCTTGCCAAAGGAGAAAATAAAAAGGAATAGAGAGTAACTTTGACTCTTTGCATAAAAGTAAATAAATAAAAGTAAAGGATAGGCCCTTCGAAGAGGGAAGCAGAGGTTGCCATGCGCTTATTTGTTTGTATGCTCAACCCCTTAGTGCAAAAGAACGTCACATTGCATTGCCCCTTGTGATAGCGACCTTTATTATGTAGTCTGTCGCTTTTATTCTTCACCATCACAAGTTCGTGCCACGCTCAATTTTCTCTTACACTAAATGATCTCACACATTTAGAGGCAATTTTTATTGCCTTTTTGCACCGATGACAACTTACTTGAGGGATGTTGCTCAATCCCTAGGTAGGTATGGTGGACACTTCGAAATAAGATTTAGGTTTAAGGGTTTTTGCATGCACAAGTAGTATCTCTACTTAGTGCGGAATTTTTGGCTAGCAAAGATAGGGGGCAAGCACCACATGTGAAAGGATCTATGACAATATGACTTCTATGTGAATAGGAACAAACATAAATCATTAAGTTGTCTTTCTTGTCCAACGCCGACAATTTTGGCATATAATATTTTGATGGGGGCTCACAATCACAAAAGATTTCTAGGATAGTATATTTATATGTGAACCTTCTCTTCCCTTATTAATTCTTTCATGAGTTGCATCATTGACTAATGCTATGTTTGTCAATCTCTAATAAAATTTTCTACTTATACTTTTCCTTATGTGGTGCCATCACCTACCATAAGATTAGTATATGATCTTCTTGATTTATTTACTTTCTTTTTATTTATATCTTTTCCTTTTATTGCATCAAGAAAGTAAAGAAAACAAAAACTCAAACAAAACTTTATTATATATCTTGCACACGATTACAAGGATAGATCACTAAGCAAGCTCTCACAAAGAAAGGATCAAACTAAACTTTTATTCATCTAAAGCAAAAGATCAAACTAAAATAAGTAAAGGCAAAAAGATAGTGGGGATGATACGATACCGGGGTACCTCCCCCAAGCTTGGCGGAAGCCAAGAGGAGTGCCCATACCCGATACACAATTTTCTTTTGGTGATGAAGAAGAAGGTGGTGGTGGTGGAGACGAAGAGGTAGAGGGTTTGCCCTTCTTTTCCTCCAACTTACTCCGGAGGATAAAGTTATCTATCCTCAACTCATCGTTCTCCATCTCGAGCTTTATTATCCTCTTGCATAATGCCTCCATGCTTTCATTTTTGAAACGGGGAGGAACTGATTCATCTTCATCCTCTTCGGAGGTCCAGCTATAGTGCTCCATCCCCATAAGACTTGGGGTTTGCGATGAAATCAACAACATAGCTCTCACCCTCAGAGTCTTGGGACGACATATTTCTAGATCTGATAGGAAAACAACAAGAAAAGAGAACAGAAGGTTTCTCCACGATACGGTGGTCAATAGGTTCGGGGGGTATATAAAGATTTTTTATCTTGGGAGACAAGCAAACATAAGAAAAATGGAGTTCGGAAGGTGTCCCAGGTGGACACAACCCACCTGGGCGCGCCTGGCAAGCCAGGCTCGCCCTCGTGTCTTGTGCCCACCAGGGTATGCTTCCTGGAAGTTTCTTATTTTCCTAATTTTCTAAATATTCCAAAACTGACAAAAAATTGTTTTGTGGATTTTCCGGAGTCCGTTTACTTACCGTATCACGAACCTCCTTATTTTCACGATTCTGGAGTGTTCCGGAAGGACTCTTTTATGTGTTCTTCCGGTGTCAAAGTTTGGATAATATTACTTTGGGCGTACCTGAGATATAGTGTTTTATTCGTTGCCTGTTAACAACCTTCGGGTTAGTACCTTTGGCATTATTTATTTTGATAGCTCCGGACCGATAAACCTCCTCGATGACATAGGGTCCTTCCCATTTTGGGAGGAGTTTTCCTACAAAGAATCTGAAACGAGAGTTGTACAAAAGAACATATTCTTCGAATTTAAACTCACGCTTTTGGATTCTCTTATTGTGCCATCTCTTGACTTTTTCTTTCAACAACTTGGCATTTTCATAAGCTTGGGTTCTCCATTCATCTAATGAGCTAATATCAAATAACCTCTTTTCGCCGGCAAGTTTGAAATCATACTTGAGTTCTTTGCTTGCCCAATATGCTTTATGTTCTAACTCAAGAGGCAAATGACAAGCTTTTCCATAAACCATTTTATAAGGAGACATACCCATAGGATTTTTATAAGCTGTTCTATAAGCCCAAAGTGCATCATCTAATTTCTTAGACCAATTTTTTCGGGACCTATTGACAGTCTTTTGCAAGAATAATTTTATTTCTCTATTGCTAAGTTCAACTTGCGCACTAGACTGAGGATGATAGGGTGATGCAATTCTATGGTTACCATCATACTTGGCAAGCATTTTACGAAAAGCACCATGAATAAAGTGTGAACCACCATTAGTCATTAAATATCTAGGGACTCCAAACCTTGGGAAAATAACTCCCTTAAGCATGTTAATAGAGGTGTTGTGATCAGCACTACTGGTTGGAATAGCTTCTACCCATTTAGTAACATAATCAACAACAACCAAAATATGCGTATACCCATTAGAGGAAGGAAAAGGTCCCATGTAATCAAATCCCCAAACATCAAATGGTTCAACAACAAGTGAATAATTCATAGGCATTTCTTGACGCTTACCGGTATTACCTATTCTTTGGCATTCATCACAAGATAAGACGAACTTACGGGCATCCTTGAAAAGAGTAGGCCAATAAAATCCAGATTGCAATACCTTGTGAGCAGTTCTATCTCCAACATGATGCCCTCCATAAGCTTCGGAGTGTCATTTCCATAGGAGTTTTCCCTGTTCATGCTCAGGTACACAACGTCTAATAATACCATCTACTCCTTTATAAAGATGTGGGTCATCCCAAAAGTAGTGTCTTAAATCATAGAAGATTTTTTTTCTTTTGTTGATCTGTAAAGCTAGCTGGTAAATATTTAGCAGCAATGTAATTAGCATATTCAACATACCAAGGAGTGTTATTAGAAACATTTAGTGCAGCTAACTGCTCATCAGGAAAACAATCATCAATAGGTAGTGGGTCATCAAGCACATTTTCAAACCTAGACAAGTTATCAGCTACGGGGTTCTCAGCTCCTTTTCTATCAGTGATATGTAAATCAAATTCTTGTAGCAAGAGAACCCATAAAATAAGTCTAGGTTTAGCATCTTTCTTTTCCATAAGATATTTGATAGCAGCATGATCGGTGTGAACAATTACTTTTGAATCAACAATATAAGATCTAAATTTATCGCAAGCAAACACCACTGCTAGGAATTCTTTTTGAGTAGTTGCATAATTTCTTTGAGCATTGTCTAGACTTTTACTAGCATAATGAATAACATTCAGTTTCTTATGAACTCTTTGTCCTAGAACAGCACTAATAGCATAATCACTAGCATCACACATAATTTCAAAAGGCAAGTTCCAATCAGGTGGTTGAACAATAGGTGCAGAAATTAAGGCTTTCTTGAGTGTTTCGAAGGCTTCTAAACAATCATCATCGAAAACAAAAGGAATATCCTTTTGCAAAAGATTCGTAAGAGGCCTAGAAATTTTAGAGAAGTCTTTGATAAATCTCCTATAGAACCCGAGATGACCTAGGAAACTACGAATACCTTTGATATCTTTAGGACATGGCATTTTCTCAATTGCATCAACCTTAGCTTTGTCCACTTCAATACCTCTTTCAGAATTTTTTTGGCCCAAGAATATACCTTCATTAACCATAAAGTGGCACTTCTCCCAATGCAAGACAAGATTTGTTTGCTCGCATCTATGCAAAACTCGATCAAGATTGCTTAAAAAATCATCAAAAGACTACCCATAAACAGAGAAGTCATCCATGAAAACCTCAACAATCTTTTCAAAAAAGTCAGAGAATATAGCAGTCATACATCTTTGAAAGGTAGCAGGTGTGTTGCATAACCCAAAAGGCATACGTCTATAAGCATAAGTTCCAAAGGGACAAGTGAAAGTGGTCTTTTCTTGATCAGGTTGAGAAACAGGTATTTGTGAAAACCAGAATATCCATCAAGGAAACAAAAGTGTGTGTGCTTCGTTAATCTTTCTAGCATTTGATCAAGAAAAGGCAAAGGGTAATGATCTTTTCTAGTTGCTTTGTTTAATTTTCTAAAATCAATTACCATTCTATTGCCTGTAACAATTCTTTGTGGAATGAGTTCATTTTTATCATTAGGAACAACAGTAATACCTCCTTTCTTAGGGACACAATGAACATGACTTACCCATCTACTATTAGCTGTAGGATAGATTATACCTGCTTCCAGAAGTTTTAAGATTTCAGTTCTTACCACTTCCTTCATTTTTGGATTTAAACGACGTTGGTGATCAACAACGGGTTTAGCATCAGGTTCCATATTAATCTTGTGCTGACATAAAGTGAGACTAATGCCCTTTAAATCATCAAGAGTATATCCAATAGCAGCTCGGTGCTTCCTTAGAACTTTCAATAATCTTTCTTCTTCATGTTCTGAAAGGTTAGCACTAATAATAACAGGATATATCTTCTTTTCATCAAGATAAGCACATTTCAAAGTGTCTGGCAATTGTTTTAATTCAAACACGGGATCACCTTTAGGTGGAGGAGGACCTCCTAGAGTTTCAATAGGCAAATTGTGTTTAAGCAGAGGACGTTGTTCAAAGAAAATCTTATCTATTTTATTTCTTTCATGCATATGTAAATCATTTTCATGGTCTAGCAAATATTGTTCTAAAGGATCAGTAGGTGGTACAACAATAGAAGCAAGACCAATTATTTCATCCTTACTAGGCAATTCTTTTTCATGAATCTTTCTACTAAACTTGGAAAAATTAAACTCATGAGACTCATCACCAAATCTAACACCGACAATTTGTTTCTCACAATCTATTTTAGCATTAACGGCGTTCAAGAAAGGTCTGCCAAAGATAATGGGACATAAGTCATCTTGTGGGAACCAAGAACAAGAAAATCAGTCAGGTATTTTATTTTCCCACACAAGACTTCAACATCTCTAACAATCCCAAATGGTGAAATAGTGTCTCTATTAGCAAGTCTAATAGTAACATCTATGTCTTCTATCTCTGCGGGTGCTATGTCGTTCATAATTTCTTGATATAAGGTGTAAGGAATAGCACTGATGCTAGCACCTATGTCACATAAACCATGATAACAGTGATCCCCCATTTTAATTGAGACAACAGGCATGCCAACAACAGGTCTAGCAACTTCTTCATAGAAGTAAATAACATGCCCATGTACGTTTTCTTCCAGGAGATCCTTAATCATAGCAACACTAGGTTCTACTTTAATTTGTTCATCAGGTTTAGGTGTTCTAATATAACTTTTAACCACAGTTGAAACTTTAGCATGTTCCTTTATCCTAACAGGGAAAGGTGGTTTCTCAATATAAGCAGTAGGAACAACTGGATCAACATTATAAAGTATAGTTTCTTCTTTAATTGGTATGGTTCTTTAAATTCTTCTTTAATAGGTGGGTGATATTTAAACCACTTCTCTTTGGGGAGATCAACATGAGTAGCAAATGATTCACAAAAGGAGGCTACTATCTCAGAGTCAAGTCCATATTTAGTGCTAAACTTTTGAAAAGCATCGGTATTCATAAAAGATTTAACACAATCATATTTAAGGTTAATACCCGACTCTTTACCTTCGTCGATTTCCCAATCTTCAGAGTTGCGTTTAATTCTTTCCATAAGATCCCACCGGAATTCAATAGTCTTCTTCATAAAAGAACCAGTACAAGAAGTATCAAGCATGGATTGATCATCACGAGAAAGCCGAGCATAAAAGTTCTGGATAATAATTTCTCTTGAGAGCTCATGGTTGGGGCATGAATATAACATTGACTTAAGCCTCCCCCAAGCTAGAGCAATACTTTCTCCTTTACGAGGCCAAAAATTATATATGTAATTCCGATAGCGATGAACTAGATGCATAGGATAATTTTTTTCGTGGAACTCCAATTTCAATCGATTCCAATTCCAAGATCCAATATCATCGCATAGCCTATACCATGCCAATGCTTGTCCCTTCAAAGATAAAGGGAAAACCTTTTTCATAACCTCATCTTCGGGTAAACCTGCAAGCTTAAACAATCCACAAATTTGTTCCACATATATCAAGTGCATACCAGGATGTTCGGTTCCATCTCCTGCATAAGGATTAGCTAGCAGTTGTTCTATCATACCCGAAGGAATTTCATATTCAATATTTTCAGTGGGTGCAGTGGGTTGAGGGGTAGCTAATTGTGGTTCCAGTCAAGGTGAAGATACCCCGAACAAACCCCTCAAAGGATTGTTTTCCATAGTAACAAGTGACAATAAGTTTCAGCACACTATATAAATGTTTCCTTACCAAATTCCACTTACCAGAGGCGCTTCACTCCCAGGCAATGACACCAGAAAATAGCCTTGATGACCCACAAGTATAGGGGATCAATTGTAGCTCTTTTCGATAAGTAAGAATGTCGAACCCAACGAGGAGTAGAAGGAAATGACAAGTGGTTCTCAGCAAGGTAATGTCTGCAAGTGCTGAAATTGTAAGTAGCAAAGTAGTTTGATAGCAAGATAATTTGTAACGAGCAAGTAACGATAATAGTAGCAAAAGTGCAGCAAGGTAGCCCAATCCTTTTGAGTCAAAGGACTGGCCAAAACGGTCACTTATAATAAGCAAAGCGTTCTTGAGGGTACACAGGAATTTCATCTAGTCACTTTCATCATGTTGGTTCGATTTGTGTTTGCTACTTTGATAATTTGATATGTGAGTGGACCGGTGCTTAGGTGCTGTTCTTACTTGAAAAAACCTCCTACTTATGATTAACCCTCCCGCAAGTATTCACAACTACGAGAAAAGTATTAAGAATAAATTCTAAAAATTGCATTAAACTTTTGGATCCAATCGGTCCCTTACAGAATAGCGCATAAACTGGGGTTGAAGCTTCTGTCACTCTCGCAACCCATCATCTAATTGCTACTCCACAATGAATTCCCTTAAGCCCAAATATGGTGAAGTGTCATGTAGTCGATGTTCACATGACACCACTAAGGGAATCACAACATACATACTATCAAAATATCAAACACATATCAAGTTCACATGATTACTTGCAACATGATTTCTCCCGTGACCTCAAGAACAAAAGTAACTACTCACAAATGATAATCATACTCAAGATCAGAGGGGTATTAAATATCATATTGGATCTGAACATATAATCTTCCACCAAATAAACCATATACTAATCAACTACAAGATGTAATCAACACTACTAGTCACCCACAAGCACCAATCTACAGTTCCGGTAACAAGATTGAACACAAGAGATGAACTAGGGTTTGAGATGAGATGGTGCTGTTGAATATGTTGATGGAGATTGCCCTCCCCAAGATGGGAGAGTTGTTCGTGATGATGATGACGATGATTTCCCCCTCCGGGAGGGAAGTTCCCCCGGCAGAATCACTCCGCTGGAGGGCAAAAGTGCTCCTGCCCAAGTTCCGCCTCGAGACGGCGGCGCTCCTCCCAAAAGTCATCTCCTTATTTTTTCTAGGTCAAAATGACCTATATACCAGAAGATGGGCACTGGAGGTGGGCCTGGGTGAGCACAACCCACCAGGGCGCGCCTGGGCTACCTGGCACACCCAAGTGGGTTGTGCCCACCTAGTGGGCCCCTCTGGTAGTGATTTGCTCCAATATTCATCATATATTTGATAAAAATTCTTCGTGAAGTTTCAGCTTGTTTGGAGTTGTGCAGAATAGATAGCCTGGCGTAGCTTTTCCAAGTCCAGATTTCCAGCTGCCGAAATTCTCCCTCTTTGTGTGTACCTTGCATATTATGAGAGAAAAGGCATTAGAATTACTCCAAAAAGCATTATTATGGATAAAAACATCTTAAATAACAGTAAGAAAACATGATGCAAAATGGACATATCAGGAGGCTCAACTCGACGCAGAGCGCGTGCATGCCGCTGCCATCGAGGCCCTCCTGCAGGCGGGACCGGATGTCATGGATGTGAACCGGGCGGCGGAGGCTCAACTTGATGCGGAGCGCATGGATGCCACTGCCATCGAGGCCCTCCTGCATTGTCTTGGGGCATAAAATTTCTGAAAGAGGTATTGAAGTTGATAAAGCTAAAGTTGATGCTATTGAAAAGATGCCGTGTCCTAATGACATTAAAGGTATAAGAAGTTTCCTTGGTCATGCCGGTTTTTATAGGAGGTTCATTAAAGACTTCTCAAAAAATTCTAGGCCTCTGACTAATCTATTACAAAAAGATGTTCCTTTTGTCTTTGATGATGATTGTGTAGAAGCATTTGAATACTTAAGAAAGCCTTGATTTCTGCACCTATTGTTCAGCCACCTGATTGGAATTTACCCTTTGAAATTATGTGTGATGCTAGTGATTATGCTGTAGGTGCTATTCTAGGACAAAGATTTGATAAGAAATTGAGTGCTATGCAATATGCTAGTAAAACTCTAGACAGTGCCCAGAGAAATTATGCTGCTACTGAAAAAGAATTTTTAGCAGTTGTATTTGCTTGTGATAAGTTCAGACCTTATATTGTTGATTCTAAAGTAACTATTCACATTGATCATGCTGCTATTAAATATCTTATGGAAAAGAAAGATGCTAAACCTAGACTTATTAGATGGGTTCTCTTGCTACCAGAATTTGATTTGCATATTATTGATAGAAAGGGAGCTGAGAACCCTGTTGCAGACAACTTATCTAGGTTAGAGAACATTCTTGATGACCAACTACCTATTGATGATAGCTTTCCTGATGAACAATTAGCTGTCATAAATGGTTCTCATACTGCTCCATGGTATGCTAATTATGCTAATTATATTGTTGCTAAATTTATACCACCTAGTTTCACATACCAACAAAAGAAAAAGTTTTTCTATGATTTAAGACATTACTTCTGGGATGACCCACACCTTTATAAAGAAGGAGTAGATGGTGTTATTAGACATTGTGTACCTGAGCATGAACATGAACAGATCCTACGCAAGTGTCACTCCGAGGCTTATGGAGGACACCACGCTGGAGATAGAACTGCGCATAAGGTATTGCAATCCGGTTTTTATTGGCCTACTCTTTTCAAAGATGCCCGTAAGTTTGTCTTGTCTTGTGATGAATGTCAAAGAATTGGTAATATTAGTAGACATCAAGAAATGCCTATGAACTATTCACTTGTTATTGAACCATTTGATGTTTGGGGCTTTGATTATATGGGACCGTTTCCTTCCTCTAATGGGTATACACATATTTTAGTTGCTGTTGATTACGTTACTAAGTGGGTAGAAGTTATTCCAACTAGTAGTGCTGATCATAACACCTCTATTAAGATGCTTAAAGAAGTTATTTTTCCGAGGTTTGGAGTCCCTAGATACTTAATGACTGATGGTGGTTCACATTTTATTCATGGTGCTTTTCGTAAAATGCTTGCTAAGTATGATGTTAATCATAGAATTGCATCTCCATACCACCCACAGTCTAGTGGTCAAGTAGAACTGAGTAATAGAGAGATTAAATTAATTTTGCAAAAGACTGTTAATACATCTAGAAAGAATTGGTCCAAGAAACTTGATGATGCATTATGGGCCTATAGAACTACATATAAAAATCCTATGGGTATGTCTCCATATAAAATGGTTTATGGAAAAGCATGTCACTTACCTCTCAAACTAGAACATAAGGCATATTGGGCCATTAAAGAGCTCAATTATGATTTCAAACTTGCCGGTGAGAAGAGACTATTTGACATTAGCTCACTTGATGAGTGGAGAACCCAGGCCTATGAGAATGCCAAGCTGTTTAAAGAAAAAGTTAAAAGATAGCATGACAAAAGGATACAAAAGCGTGAGTTTAAAGTAGGTGATTATGTATTGTTATACAACTCTTGTTTAAGATTTTTTGCAGGAAAACTCCTCTCTAAATGGGAAGGTCCTTACGTTATCGAGGAGGTCTATCATTCCGGTGCCATAAAAATCAACAATTTCGAAGGCACAAATCCGAAGGTGGTGAACGGTCAAAGAATCAAACATTATATCTCAGGTAATCCAATAAATGTTGAAACTAATGTTATTGATACCGTAACCCCAGAGGAGTACATAAGGGACACTTTCCAGAACGTTTTAGACTCCGAAAAGGAATAGGTATGTGGTACGGTAAGTAAACTGACTCCAAAACAGTTCTAATAGCAATTTTTCTCCGTTTTGGAATATTTAAGAAAATAGGAAAATAATAAGTAGTCCGAAAGGGACACGAGGCATCCACGTGGGTGGAGGGCGCGCCCTACCCGCCTGGGCACGCCCCCTGCCTCGTGGGCACCTCATATTCCCTCCGGACTCCATTTTCTTGCACGATACTTCTTTTGGTCGGTAAAAATTCAGTATATAATCTCCCGAAGGTTTTGACCACCGCACCACGACACAATCCTCTGCTTTTGTTTTGAGCTGTTTTTCTGATAGATCTAGATCACCATGACGTCTTCAAGCGCCCCCAAGGACAAATTTTTTGAGAAGGTCATCAACCCCTACCTCGCGGAGGTGCTGCAACACCCTCAAACCATTGAGATGCATGAGGGGATGCTGCACATCCGCGATGTTGAGGGACCAAGGAGGACCAGAAGCATGGAGACAAGACTCGAAGCAATGGAGCAACAAGTTTTCAAGTGCCAGGGGATGGTGGAATGCGGACTCAACGCCAACCACATGATGATCGCGGAGTTCACCAACAACCACAAGCTGGATGCCAAGAACATTGGGGAGACCATCTTCAAGCTTCACGAGAAAATCGAGCACCTCCAAGCCCAGATCTATGACCTGCAAAACCAAAACTATGAGTATGAATATAGATTCAAGAGGATGAGTTTGGCTGCAGATTTGAGGATCCCGGAGACTCGATCATCCTTCTATGATGGTACGCCTATGCCTTGGAAGATGAACGACAAGCCTACATCATCAACAACTCCATCATCACCACCTCCGAAGAAAGAGACATAAATACATCGGTATGGGCACTCCCCTTGGCAACTGCCAAGCTTGGGGGAGGTGCCCCGATATCGTATCACCATCACACTTCTATCTTTACCATTTTTCTTAGTTTGATCCTTTTGGTTATATCTTGATCTAGTAGAATAAAGTTTAGTATGATCTAGCTTTGAGTTTTTTGTGTTGGTCCTTATCTATGTAATCGAGTCCATGAGCTATATATAATAAAGATTAGTCTTGAGTCGAGGGCTTGGTTATCTTGCTATGATCTTAAGGTAATAAAAATAAGAAAGAAAGAAGAAAAATAAATAAAGAGATCATATTGATCTTATGGAGAGTAATGACTTCACATATAAAGAGTATGATGAATAAAAGTTGTTGAGAGTTGACAAACATAGTTTTGGTCATCGTTGCAATTAATAGGAAGTAATAAAGAAAGAGAGGTTTTCACATATAAATATACTATCTTGGACATCTTTTATGATTGTGAGCACTCATTAAAATATGACATGCTAAAAAGTTGATGTTGGACAAGGAAGACAACGTAATGGGTTATGTTTTCTTATATCCGAAATAAATTATATTGTCATGGATCATCAAACATGTTGAGCTTGCCTTTCCCCCTCATGCTAGCCAAATTCTTTGCACCAAGTAGAGATACTACTTGTGCTTCGAAATATCCTTAAACCCAGTTTTGCCATGAGAGTCCACCATATCTACCTATGGATTGAGTAAGATCCTTCAAGTAAGTTGTCATTGTTGCAAGCAATAAAAATTGCTCTCTAAATATGTATGATCTATTAGTGTGGAGAAAATAAGCTTTATACGAGCTTGTGATATGGAAGAAATAAAAGCGACGGACTGCATAATAAAGGTCCCTATCACAAGTAGCAATATAAAGTGACGATCTTTTGCATTAAGATTTTGTGCATCCAACCATAAAAGCACATGACAACCTCGGCTTCCCTCTGCGAAGGGCCTATCTTTTATTTTTGTCTTATACCTTATACAAGAGTCATGGTGATCTTCACCTTTCCTTTTTACACTTTATCTTTTGGCAAGCACTATGTGTTGGAAAGATCGTGATATATATATATCCAATTGGATGTTGGTTTTCATAAAGCATTATTGTTGACGTTACCCTTGAGGTAAAAGGTTGGGAGGCAAAACTATAAGCCCCTATCTTTCTCTGTGTCTGATTAAAACTTCATACCCATAAGTATTGCGTGAGTGTTAGCAATTGTCAAAGACTAAATGATAGTTGAGTATGTGGACTTGCTGAAAAGCTCTTATATTGAGTCTTTTCGATGTTATAATAAATTGCAATTGCTTCAATGACTGAGATTATAGTTTGTTAGTTTTCAATGAAGTTTCTGATTCATACATTACATTGTGAATAGATTGTTACTTTAGCATAAGAAATCATATGACTATATATATATATATATATGTTGCTATTCTAAGAATGATCATGATGCCCTCATGTCCGTATTTTATTTTATCGACACCTCTCTTTAAACATGTGGACATATTTTTCGATATCGGCTTCCGCTTGAGGACAAGCGAGGTCTAAGTTTGGGGGAGTTGATACGTCCATTTTGCATCATGCTTTAATATCAATATTTATTGCATTATGGGCTATTATTACACATTATGTCACAATACTTATGCCTTTTCTCTCTTATTTTACAAGGTTTACATGAAGAGGGAGAACGCCGGCAGCTGGAATTCTGTGCTGGAAAAGGAGCAAATATTAGAGACCTATTCTGCACAACTCCAAAAGTCCTGAAACTCCACGAAAGATAGTTTCGGAATATATAAAAAATATTGGGTGAAGAAAGCACCAGAGGGGGGCCACCCACCATCCACGAGGGTGGAGGGCGCCCCTACCCCCTGGGCGCGCCCCCTGCCTCGTGGGCCACCTGGAAGCCCCTCGATGCCCATCTTCTGATATAAGGTGTCTTTTCCCTGAAAAAGTAAGAAGGAAGCTTTCGGGACGAAGCGCCGCCGTCTCGAGGCGGAACCTGGGCGGAACCAATCTAGGGCTCCGACGGAGCTGTCTACCGGGGAAACATCCCTCCGGGAAGGGGAAATCGTCAGCATCGTCATCACCATCGATCCTCTCATCGGGAGGTGGTGAATCTCCATCAACATCTTCACCAGCACCATCTCCTCTCAAACCCTAGTTCATCTCTTATATCCGATCTTTGTCTCAAAACCTCAGATTGGTACCTGTGGGTTGCTAGTAGTGTTGATTACTCCTTGTAGTTGATGCTAGTTGGTTTATTTGGTGGAAGATTATATGTTCAGATCCTTTATGCACATTAATACCCGTCTGATTATGAACATGAATATGATTTGTGAGTAGTTACGTTTGTTCCTGAGGACATGGGAGAAGTCTTGTTATAAGTAGTCATGTGAATGTGGTATTCGTTTGATATTTTGATGAGATGTATGTTGTCTTTCCTCTAGTGGTGTTATGTGAACGTCGACTACATGACACTTCACCATTGTTTGGGCCTAGGGGAAGGCATTGGGAAGTAATAAGTAGATGATGGGTTGCTAGAGTGACAGAAGCTTAAACCCTAGTTTATGCGTTGCTTCGTAAGGGGCTGATTTGGATCCATATGTTTCATGCTATGGTTAGGTTTACCTTAATTCTTCTTTTGTAGTTGCGGATGCTTGCGAGAGGGGTTAATCATAAGTGGGATGCTTGTCCAAGTAAGGGCAGTATCCAAGCACCGGTCCACCCACATATCAAATTATCAAAGTAACGAACGCGAATCATATGAGCATGATGAAAACTAGCTTGACGATAATTCCCATGTGTCCTCGGGAGCGCTTTCCTTTATATAAGAGTTTGTCGAGGCTTGTCCTTTGCTACAAAAAGGATTGGGCCACCTTGCTGCACCTTGTTTACTTTTGTTACTTGTTACCCGTTACGAATTACCTTATCACAAAACTATCTATTACCGATAATTTCAGTGCTTGCAGAGAATACCTTACTGAAAACTGCTTATCATTTCCTTCTGCTCCTCGTTGGGTTCGACACTCTTACTTATCAAAAGGACTACGAGAGATCCCCTATACTTGTGGGTCATCATGATGCAGCACAACAACGGTAGGTATTTCCCTTAGTGATGAGACCAAGGTTATTGAACCAGTAGGAGAACCACGCAACACCACATAAATAGCTCTTGCACACAAAGAACAAATACTTGCAACCCGACGTAAGAGAGGGGTTGTCAATCCCTCACGGGTAAAAAGATAGGTAAAATTGTAGTAGATTCGATAAATAGATCTCGCGGGAACGCGAGATAAAATAAATAAACAAAAATTGCAGCAAGGTATTTTTGGTTTAATAGATCTGAAAAAAAAGCAAATAAAAATGGATCGCAAAGGCAAATATAATAAAGAAGAGATCCGGGGGCCGTAGATTTCACTAGTGGCTTCTCTCGAGAAAAATAGCAAATGGTGGGTAAACATATTACTGTTGGGCAATTGAAAGAACTTCAAATAATCATGACGATATCCAGGCAATGATCATTATATAGGCATCACGTTCAAGATTAGTAGACCAACTCCTGCCTACATCTACTACTATTACTCCACACATCGACCACTATCCAGCATGCATCTAGTGTATTAAGTTCATGGAGAAATAGAGTAATGCAATAAGAACGATGACATGATGTAGACAAGATATATTTATGTAGAAATAGACCCCATCTTGTTATCCTTAATAGCAATGATACGTACGTGTCGGTTCCCCTTCTGTCACTGGGATCAAGCACCGTAAGATCGAACTCATCACAAAACACCTCTTCCCATTGCAAGATAAATAGATCAAGTTGGCCAAAGAAAACCCAAATATCGGAGAAGAAATACGAGGCTATAAGCAACCATGCATATAAGACATCAAAGAAGACTCAAATAACTTTCATGGATAAAAACATAAATTTGATCAGAAACTCAAAGTTCATCGGATCCCAACAAACACACCGTAAAAAGAGTTACATCATATGGATATCCAAGAGACCATTGTATTGAGAATCAAAAGAGAGAGAGGAAGCCATCTAGCTACTAACTACGGACCTGTAGGTCTGCAATGATCTACTCACGCATCTTGAGAGAGGCACCAATGAGGATGAAGAACCCCTCCCTGATGGTGTCTAGATTGGATCTGGTGGTTCTGGAACTTCCGGCGGCCGGAATTGATTTTCGTCGACTCCCCTAGGGTTTCTGGAATATTGGGGTATTTATAGAGCAAAGAGGCGGTGCGGGAGGCCACCGAGGTGGGCACAACCTACCTGGGCGCGCCTGGGGGCCCAGGCGCGCCCTAGTGGGTTGTACATGTCGGCGTCCTGGGAACGGGGGTCCCCAGACTTGCCTGCCTACGGCCCACGGCGTCGCTCCAATAGCGGCCCTGTACGGCCCATCTTCACCAGCAAACACTCAAGACCCTCGCGAGGGGCCGAGCCTCATGAGGCGGACGACACAAGACCTCCTTGGGGGCGGCCTCACTAGGGTGGCTCGCGAGGAGCGGAGAGATCAAGGCGAGGGGCACCTCGTGAGGTTCCCATGACGTGAGCCATGAAGACCAAGGCCAGGCCGGCGCCAGGCGAGCGCCAGCGGGCGCAGAGTACTGGTTTCCCCTTTGGTGTTAAAGGGGCAGGCACAGGCGAGGAGTCCCGAGGCGTCAGGCAAAGTGTTGGGGATATGACTATTGGATATAACCCGCTCAGGAGGGGCCGGGTCATCCCAATGGCGGTTTATCAAAACAGAGCCCATGAGTATGTTGAAGATGGCGGTTCATGAAGTAGGCTTGTTAAAGGGCCCAAGCCCGAAGGCGGTTTAAGGCCTGTGAGTGTAAACCGCCATGTATATGTAACTTGTACTGTAAGGCATGTAAGATAAGTCACTGGGCTGGACACGTTTGTATGAGCCGGCCCGGACTTTGTAAACTGCGGGGCGTCAACCCATGTATATAAGGGGACGACCCGGCAGCGGCTTAGGGCAAGAAAGGAGAGATCGAAAGCTAGGTCAAGCGTATTCGCTCCCTGGTAATCGAGACATAAGGAATGCTACCTCAAACTGGATTAGGCCTTTACCTTCACCGCAAGGGGCCGAACCAGTATAAACTCCCGTGTCCTTTGTCCCGTTTAACTCCTCTAAGTTAACCTAGTGCGATGGCTCCACGACTAAGTCCTCACACTAGGACATCTGCCGTGCTAAACCCACGACAGTTGGCGCCCACCATGGAGACAGCGCACGATGGTTTCGAGTTCTTACCGGGCAGCTTCGAAGGGATCAAGGGATACGCTGTGGGTCGGTGACCAAGAATCGTCGCAGCAAGCTCTACATCGGCGACGCAGGGTGTGGCCCCAAGGTCGGCTCAATCGAGTACGGGTACCGGGTCCCCTTTAGCGGAATTCACGTCTTCATCGGCAAGATTGGCGAACCGGGCCCTGAGCCGGACACCTGCACCGACCTCTTTGAGATGGCTCAGCGTGCACGACCCGCCCGGGTTCAACCCGTCGTGAGGCGTGCCTTCATTGGATTCATCCATGGGGGAGAATGTGAGGAATGATCTATGTCTGGCGGTGAGACGGCCATCTATTCTGATGGTGAGTCGGCCACCGGTGAGACTACTACGTTGTACCAACAGCAGGACGGCGGGCTTGGGGGCTGTTCCGATGGCGACAATATTTCGGACCCCTGTGAGTCGCCGAACCGGGTCGCGATCTTCATGGCCGGTACACAGTTAGTGCAGAATTCGTCAACTGCAGCAGCAACGGTTTCTAGGTTAGTAGCGGCGACGGCAGCCGGGGCAGGAGGACCTACGGGCCTGCCGGCTCAGGTCTTGTCCGGCTTATTAGACGCCTTGACAACACTGCTGACAGCAGCGGTTAACCCAGCAAACCAAGATCAGCACAACGCGGAGGTTGCAAAAGGGAGAGATCAGATAGCTCAAGCCAAGGAGGACCTGGCAGCCGAGGATGTGAGGATGACGGCGGAACGAGCGGTTTTGGAGGCTCAGGCACAACGGATCCAGGCTGATTCCTTCCGGCTCTCATTAGATCAGAACGCTTCAAACGACGTGATGAGGAGAAGGCACCAAAGTCATCTGGCCCGGTTTATGAGGCGAGGAACCTCTTCAACACTCCTGGTGCGGGGACCAGTGACCCGCCAGGGGTAAACCGGGCAGTAGCCACACCTGGGACTAGAGCGCCGATTCAGCCACGCACGACGGACCCACCCCATCAGAATAATATCCCACCACAGCACGTGCCAACACCACCGGGTCATTATTCTAACCCTTTGGATAACATGATCGTTGCAGCGTCACGATTAGCGGCTCTCCCAGTTGAAGGAGAGTCTCCAACTACAATTGAAACGCGGAGGGCTAGAGGATTATTCCTACAGTCGTGAGAGGATCCATTCAACCCCTCGCCCAAGCCAGAGTTATAGCAGACACATGGACTCCCCGACGATGTCAAGCAGCGAACAGCGTCGTAACCCGCCCCATACTACTTAGGCCCTGATGGATCAGGATAGAGCACGTCGTGGGGCTGAGCTGGCAGCTCAGAACACGGCTCGTCAACCATGTCCGGTTTGTCCGACAACTTCAGTGGAGTTAGGCGTGACTTCCAGATCCTTGGGAGTACCATGTTTAGTACCGGCTCTATGTAACGTACGTCTGCCCAAAGATTTCAAGGGTCCTTGTAAAGTGCCCAACTACACAGCTGACTTACCCCCTGAAACGTGGGTTCAAAGTTATGAGATGGCGATGGAGTTACTGGACGTCGATGATGTTGCATGTGCTAAGTATTTCACCATGATGTTGGAAGGAATAGCTCGTACCTGGTTAAAGGGGCTACCAGCCAACTCCATTGGATCATGGGCCGAGTTAAGGGCCCAGTTTATCTATCAGTTCAAAGACACGTGCAAGCAGCCTATGTCGATTGTAAACTTGGCTGCCTGTGTGCAAGAAGAGGGTGAGTCGAAAACCCATTGGGTGCGCCGGGTCTCAGCAATTCTGCATTCGTCAGATCGTATCAAGGTTGATTCGGTAGTCTTAATGTTGGAGAACAATTGTCGTTTCATACCCCTGAAGCAATAATTAGGGAGACTCAAATGCCACTGCAATGACATGGGGACACTCATGGCGGCTCTGGTTAAATATGCCGACTCTGACAGTACCAAGGACCCCGAGTCTGATGAGGAAAAGACGGGTAAGGGAAAGAAGAGTAGCAGCGCCAAGGGGCAACCCAATCACCCGGCGAGTCAAGGGAGCAGTGGTAAGCGCAAGGCTGGTAATAATTCTGACCTTGTGGCTAATACCAATACGCAGAATATTGGCCAGCGCCGTAAGAGAAAACCACCTCCTCGGACGGGAGGATCCGGGGTCAATCTTGAGCGGCTGCTGAATCAGCCTGCCCAAAGCATGGCATGCAGGAAAGACCATCCAGTCACCTCTGGAAGGACTGCTATATTATGAAGGAGTTCAAAAATTCCAACTTGTTCCAAGACAATCATGGACCAGGCGGAGGCTCAGGTTCCGGTTCTCATGGCCCGGGTTACGGTGGTGGCGGTGCTAATTCCGGCTTCCATGGTCACCAAGGCAATCAAGGCAATCAGGGCGGTTATCATCAACAGTCCGGTTAGGGGAATCAGCAACAGCAGTCTAGATATCAAAGTAACCCGAAGCAATTGATTAGTGGGCAGTACCACGACTTCACCACAAGTTTATGCAAGCGGGATCATAAGCTCCATAAAAGGGTTGTGAACGCCGTTGAGCCGGCAGTTCGCCGTTACTTATGATGGTCTGAGCAGCCCATTGTGTGGAGTCGTGAGGATCACCCGCCCCGGGTTGACAATCCGGGTCACTTGGCTTTGGTGGTAGCGCCTCAGGTTGGAGGATATAAATTCACCAAGGTACTCATGGACGGAGGTAGCAGCACCAATATCCTTTATTATGAAATCTTCCGTCGCATGGGGTTGACTGATAAAAATCTTAAGCCGTCAAATACTGTTTTTCACGGTGTGGTGCCTGGTAAGTCGGCATACCTGGTTGGTAAGATAGCTCTGGAGGATGCATTTGGGGATGATCATGATTCCAGGTCTGAGATTTGACCTTCGAAGTGGTGAATATCAAGAGCCCTTATCATGCTCTGTTTGGGCGGCCGGCTTATGCTATGTTCATGGCAAGGCCTTGTTATGTTTATCTACAGCCCAAGATGCTGGGTTACAAGGGGACGATTACGGTGCATGGAAGCCGGAAGATAGCTTTGGAATGTGAGGAAGGTGATACAGCCAATGCTGAGTCTATCTGCGCAACAGAGAAGTTGAAGTTTTATAAAGACAATGTTGACCCGGCAGATATGACCTCTTTGAAAAAGCCAACGACGGAGCATGACCCGGTTTTGAAGTTTAAATCGGCAGACGACACCAAGCTGATTGATTTTGTTCCTTGCGATTCATCCAAGAAGCTCAGCATCAGTGCTAATCTGGATCTGAAATAGGAAAGCGCGCTCATCAAGTTCATCCATGAGAACCGAGACATCTTTGCAAGGAAACCTTCTGACATGCCAGGTGTACCGAGAGAACTCGCTGAGCACACTCTTAATATTGATCCCAAGTTTAAGCCGGTCAAGTAGTTTCTTCATCATTTTAATGAAGGGAGGCGTAAGGCAATCGATGAAGAGGTAGCCCGGCTCTTGGCGGCTGGGTTCATCGTTCAAGTTTTTCATCCTGAGTGGTTGGCTAACCCAGTACTGGTGCTCAAGAAGAATGGCACTTGGCGTATGTGTGTGGATTACACGGACTTAAATAAGGCTTGTCCAGCTGATCCTTTCACTCTCCCTCGTATTGACCAAATTATTGACGCTACGGCGGGTTGTGAGCGTTTGAGTTTTTTGGATGCTTGTTCTGGTTATCATCAGATCAAAATGGCAGTTAAGGACCAGGAGAAGACAACTTTCATCACTCCATTTGGAGCCTTTTGTTATGTGCCCATGCCTTTTAGGCTCAATAGTGCCCAGGCGACTTACGAGCAGTGTGTGCAAAATTGCCTTCATAATCAAATCGGGCGTAATGTTCATGCTTATGTGGATGACATTGTGGTGAAATCTAGAAAGAAGGAAACCCTGATTGAAGATTTGAAGGAGACCTTTGACAATCTCCGGGTTTATAAGATGATGCTTAACCCGGCCAAGTGTGTTTTTGGTGTGTCAGCTAGAAAGTTGTTGGGTTTCTGGTTTCCAACAGAGGCATTGAGGCTAACCCAGAGAAAATCAAGGCCATCACTTATTTGGCTAAGACGGCGTGTGTTAATGATGTTCAACGTCTGGCAGGTCGTATTGCGGCTTTAAGCCGGTTCATAAGACGGTTGTGTGAAAAGGCTATACCGCTGTACCAGATGATGAAGAAAACATACCACTTCGTCTAGAGTGATGCTGCTAATCAAGCATTTGAGGATTTGAAGCAACAGTTGGCTGAGCCGCCCGTTCTGGCTGCTCCCATTGATAAAGAGCCGTTGCTGTTGTATGTGGCTGCCAACAGCTGATGTCTACTACGCAACCTTCTTCTTGTAGACGTTGTTGGGCCTCCAAGTGCAGAGGTTTGTAGGACAGTAGAAAATTTCCCTCAAGTGGATGACCTAAGGTTTATCAATCCGTGGGAGGCGTAGGATGAAGATGGTCTCTCTCAAACAACCCTACAACCTAATAGCAAAGAGTCTCTTGTGTCCCCAACACACCCAATACAATGGTAAATTGTATAGGTGCACTAGTTCGGCGAAGAGATGGTGATACAAGTGCAATATGGATGATAGATATAGGTTTTTGTAATCTGAAAATATAAAAACAGCAAGGTAACTAATGATAAAAGTGAGCACAAACGGTATTGCAATGCTAGGAAACAAGGCCTAGGGCTCATACTTTCACTAGTGCAAGTTCTCTCAACAATAATAACATAATTAGATCATACAACTATCCCTCAACATGCAACAAAGAGTCACTCCAAAGTCACTAATAGCGGAGAACAAACGAAGGGATTATGGAAGGGTACGAAACCACCTCAAAGTTATTCGTTCCGATCAATCCATTGGGCTATTCCTATAAGTGTCACAAACAGCCCTAGAGTTCATAGTAAAATAGCACCTTAAGACACACATCAACCAAAACCCTAATGTCACCTAGATACTCCAATGTCACCTCAAGTATCCGTGGGTATGATTATACGATATGCATCACACAATCTCAGATTCATCTATTCAACCAACACACAAAACCTCAAAGAGTGCCCCAAAGTTTCTGCCGAAGAGTCAAGACGAAAACGTGTGCCAACCCCTATGCATAGGTTCATGGGCGGAACCCGCAAGTTGATCACCAAAACATACATGAAGTGAATCAATAGAATAACCCATTGTCACCACGGTTATCCCACGCAAGACATACATCAAGTGTTCTCAAATCCTTAAAGACTCAATCCGATAAGATAACTTCAAAGGGAAAACTCAATCCATTACAAGAGAGTAGAGGGGGAGAAACATCATAAGATCCAACTATAATAGCAAAGCTCGCGATACATCAAGATCGTGCCGAATCAAGAACACGAGAGAGAGAGAGAGAGATCAAACACATAGCTACTGGTACATACCCTCAGCCCCGAGGGTGAACTACTCCCTCCTCGTCATGGAGAGCGCTGGGATGATGAAGATGGCCACCGGTGAGGGTTCCCCCTCCAGCAGGATGCCGGAACAGGGCCCCGATAGGTTTTTGGTGGCTACAGAGGCTTGCGGCGGCGGAACTCCCGATATATTCTGTTCCCCAAAGATTTTAGGGTATATTGGTATATATAGGAGGAAGAAATATGTCAGGGGAGCCACGAGGGGCCCACGAGGGTGGAGGGCGCGCCCAGGGGTTGGGCGCGCCCCCTGCCTCATGCCTTCCTCGTTGATCCTCTGACGTGCACTCCAGGTCTCCCGGATTGCTTTCTTTCCAAAAATAACTTTCCCGAAGGTTTCATTCCGTTTGGACTCCGCTTGATATTCCTTTTCTGCGAAACACTGAAACAAGGGAAAAACAGGAACTGGCACTGGGCTCTGGGTTAATAGGTTAGTCCCAAAAATAATATAAAAGTGTTTAATAAAGCCCATAAACATCCAAAACAAATAATATAATAGCATGGAACAATCAAAAATTATAGATACGTTGGAGACGTATCAGCATCCCCAAGCTTAATTCCTGCTCGTCCTCCAGTAGGTAAATGATAAAAACAGAATTTTTGATGTGGAATGCTACCTAACATATTTGTCAATGTAATCTTCTTTATTGTGACAAGAATATTCAGATCCATAAGATTCAAAACAAAAGTTTAATATTGACATGAAAACAATAATACTTCAAGCATACTAACAAAGCAATCATGTCTTCTCAAAATAACATGGCCAAAGAAAGTTATCCCTACAAAATCATATAGTCTGGCTATGCTCTATCTTCACCACACAAAGTATTTAAATCACGCACAACCCCGATGACAAGCCAAGCAATTGTTTCATACTTTTGAAGTTCTCAAACTTTTTCAATCTTCACGCAATACATGAGCGTGAGCCATGGACATAGCACTATAGGTGGAATAGAACGGTGGTTGTGGAGAAGACAAAAAGGAGAAGATAGTCTCACATCAACTAGGCGTATCAACGGGCTATGGAGATGCCCATTAATATATATCAATGTGAGTGAGTAGGGATTGCCATGCAACGGATGCACTAGAGCTATAAGTATATGAAAGCTCAACAAGAGAAACTAAGTGGGTGTGCATCCAACTCGCTTGCTCACGAAGACCTAGGGCATTTTGAGGAAGCCCATCATTGGAATATACAAGCCAAGTTCTATAATGTAAAATTCCCACTAGTATATGGAAGTGACAACATAGGAGACTCTCTATCATGAAGATCATGGTGCTACTTTGAAGCACAAGTGTGGAAAAAAGGATAGTAGCATTGTCCCTTCTCTCTTTTTCTCTCATTTTTTGTTTTTTTGTTTGGGCCTTTCCCTTTTTTGGCCTCCTTTTCTTTTTCTTTTTTTTGTCCGGAGTCTCATCCCGACTTGTGGGGGAATCATAGTCTCCATCATCCTTTCCTCACTTGGGACAATGCTCTAATAACGATGATCATCACACTTTTATTTTCTTACAACTCAAAAATTACAACTCAATACTTAGAACAACAATATGACTCTATGTGAATGCCTCCGGCGTGTACCGGGATATGCAATGACTCATGAGTGACATGTATGAAAGAATCATGAACGGTGGCTTTGCCACAAATACGATGTCAACTACATGATCATGCAAATCAATATGACAATAATGGAGCGTGTCATAATAAACGGAATGGTGGTAAGTTGCATGGCAATATATCTCGGAATGGCTATGGAAATGCCATGATAGGTAGGTATGGTGGCTGTTTTGAGGAAGGTATATGGTGGGTGTATGGTACCGGCGAAAGGTGCGCGGTATTAGAGAGGCTAGCAATGGTGGAAAGGTGGGAGTGCGTATAATCCATGGACTCAACATTAGTCATAAAGAACTCACATACTTATTGCAAAAATCTATTAGTTATCGAAACAAAGTACTACGCGCATGCTCCTAGGGGGATAGATTGGTAGGAAAAGACCATCGCTCGTCCCCGACCGCCACTCATAAGGAAGACAATCAATAAATAAATCATGCTCCGACTTCATCACATAACGGTTCACCATACGTGCATGCCACGGGAATCACAAACTTTAACACAAGTATTTCTCAAATCCAAAACTACTCAACTAGCATGACTCTAATATCACCATCTTCATATCTCAAAACAATCATAAGGAATCAAACTTCTCATAGTATTCAATGCACTTTATATGAAAGTTTTTATTATACCCATCTTGGATGCCTATCATATTAGGACTAGTTTCATAACCAAAGCAAATTACCATGCTGTTTAGGACTCTCAAAATAATATAAGTGAAGCACAAGAGTTCATCTATTTCTACAAAATAAAACCACCATTGTGCTCTAAAATATATAAGTGAAGCACTAGAGTAAACAACAAACTACTCCAAAAAGATATAAGTGAAGATCAATGAGTAGTTAAATAATTATGTAGCTATGTGAAGACTCTCATTTAAGAATTTCAGATCTTGGTATTTTATTCAAACATCAAGCAAAGCTAAAGAAAATAAAATGACGCTCCAAGCAAAACACATATCATGTGGTGGATAAAAATATAGCTCCAAGTAAAGTTACCGATGAACGAAGACGAAAGAGGGGATGCCATCCGGGGCATCCCCAAGATTTGGCTTTTTGGTGTCCTTAGATTATATTGGGGTGCCATGGGCATCCCCAATCTTAGGCTCTTGCCACTCCTTGTTCCATAATCCATCAAATCTATCACCCAAAACTTCAAAACTTCACAACACAAAACTTAACAGAAAACTTGTAAGCTCCGTTAGCGAAAGAAAACAAAACACCACTTCAAGGTACTGTAATGAACTCATTATTTATTTATATTGGTGTTAAACCTACTGTATTCCAACTTCTCTATGGTTTATAAGCTATTTTACTAGCCATAGATTCATCAAAATAAGCAAGCAACACAATGAAAACAGAATCTGTCAAAAACAGAACAGTCTGTAGTAATCTGTATCAAATGTATACTTCTGGAACTCCAAAAATTCTAATATAAATTGGTGGACCTTAGGAATTTGTCTAGTAATTATCTTCAAAAATAATCAACTAAATATCACTCTCCAGTAAAAAGTTGAAGCTAATCTCGTGAGCGCTAAAGTTTCTGTTTTTTACAGCATGATCATAAAGACTTCACCCGAGTCTTCCCAAAGGTTCTACTTGGCACAAACACTAATTAAAACATGAAAACACATCTAACCAGAAGCTAGATGGATTATTTATTACTAAACAGAACCAAAAAGCAAGAAACTAAAATAAAATTGGGTTGCCTCCCAACAAGCGCTAACGTTTAACGCCCGTAGCTAGGCATGATGATTTCAATGATGCTCGCATAAAAGATAAGAATTGAAACATAAAGAGAGCATCATGAAGAATATGACTAGCACATTTAAGTCTAACCCACTTCCTATGCATAGGGATTTTGTGAGCAAACAACTTATGGGAACAAGAATCAACTTGCATAGGAAGGTAAAACAAGCATAACTTCAAAACTTTAAGCACATAGAGAGGAAACTTGATATTATTGCAATTCCTACAAGCATACATTCCTCCCTCATAATAACTTTAAGTAGCATCATGAATGAATCCAACAATATAACCAGCACCTAAATCATTCTTTTCATGATCTACTTGCATAGAAATTTTACTACTCTCCACATAAGCAAAATTCTTCTCATTCGGAATAGTGGGAGTATCATAAGAGACTTGAATACTATAAATTGTTTACACATTAAAAGAGTAATGTTAAGAAAAAGGGTAATCATAATCATGACAAGTTTTATAAATATAATCATCACTACTTCTTATAGCATAAGTTTCATCACAATAATCATCATATGTAGCAACTTTGTTCTCATCATACTCGATTGAAACCTCTTCCAAGATAGTTGACTCATCACTAAATAAAGTCATGACCTCTCCAAATCCACTTTCATAAATATTATAAGATTCAACATCCTCCAAAATAGTGGGATCATTACTTCCTAAAGTTGACACTCTTCCAAACCCACTTTCATCAATATAATCAGCATAGGTAGAAGGCATGCTATCATCATAACAACTTTGCATATCAAAACTTGGGAGGCTAGAATATCATCATTATTAAACATAGCATCCCCAAGCTTGGGACAAACATTAATTTCAGCAAATATATTCTCAAATATGTCATCCTCATCAAACATAGCTTCCCCAAGCTTGGGCCTTTTCATATCATAAGCATAATCACTCTCATCATTAATAGTATGGATAGCACCAATAGTATAGCAATTATCATATTCTTCCAAGAAAGTGCCAAAAAGATTTTCAAGATCATAAGAAGTATCATTATCTTCCCAATCATAATCATCACAACAAGCAATAGGCATAACGAGATCATCATCAAGTGCATCATCTTCCATAATTATTTTTGATTCATTTTCATGGGGCACAACAATAATAGGAGCAACATTATTTGGGAGAGATATCTTTTTACCTCTCCTACCTTTTCTTTTCTTATTCTTCACCAGACCATGTGTGGGTTCAATTCTCTTTTTGGAGCTCCTTATTAATGAGATTGGTTGAATAGAAGGCTCCTCCTCGTTACCTGATTCATCATAAGAAATAACAGGAGGATATTGGGAAGTCTCTTCCCTTTATTTAGTGTTCTCTTCATCTTCTATTTGCTTTCTTTTCTTTATGTAATTGGCAATATAAGGATTTTCAATGCAATTCACTACACAATACATATAAATTTCCTCTAGATCAAAATGAAGAACTCTATCAAGGGCAAATTCTGGAATGACCTTAGTTATACGTTTCATTTCTTCATAACCCAAGAGAAAACTAAGTTCATTACGATGTGCAAGGGAAATCAAGTCATCACAATTTTTGGACACGATACGATCATGAAACAATTTGCATTGGGTACTGAAATGATCATGTTCATTGCAAAGTTCACAAGTACGGCTAAGAAAAAATAAATTTTCAGCACAAACATCTAGCCTTTCTTGCAACAATTTAGTTTCTAAATGCTTATGCCTCTTGCAATATCTGTCTTCCCTATTTGGTGTGTACTTGCAAACCCAATACACTCCACAAAAATCGACATGCTTATAAGAGATATTTTCATCATGACTAGTGCAATCATCATTAGTACTATGGATATTCAAGGAGTTCATACTAACAACATTGCAATCATGCTCATCATTCACATATTTTATGCCAAGCATTCTATGTAATTCTTCTTCTAGTACTTTGGCACAATTTTCCTTTCCATCATACTCACGAAAGATATTAAAAAGATGAAGCGTATGAGACAAACTCAATTCCATTTTTTTGTAGTTTTCTTTTATAGACTAAACTAGTGATAAAACAAGAAACAAAAAGATTCGATTGCAAGATCTAAAGATATACCTTCAAGCACTCACCTCCCCGGCAACGGCGCCAGAAAAGAGCTTAGTTGACGGGGTGTGAGTGCCGCTTACCTAGCCTCCCCGGCAACGGCGCCAGAAACTGCTTGATGTCTACTATGCAACCTTCTTCTTGTAGACGTTGTTGGGCCTCCAAGTGCAGAGGTTTGTAGGACAGTAGCAAATTTCCCTCAAGTGGATGACCTAAGGTTTATCAATCCTTGGGAGGCGTAGGATGAAGATGGTCTCTCTCAAACAACCCTGCAACCAAATAACAAAGAGTCTCTTGTGTCCCCAACACACCCAATACAATGGTAAATTGTATAGGTGCACTAGTTCGGCGAAGAGATGGTGATACAAGTGCAATATGGATGATAGATATAGGTTTTTGTAATCTGAAAATATAAGAACAGCAAGGTAACTAATGATAAAAGTGAGCACAAACGGTATTGCAATGCTAGGAAACAAGGCCTAGGGTTCATACTTTCACTAGTACAAGTTCTCTCGACAATAATAACATAATTAGATCATATAACTATCCCTCAACATGCAACAAAGAGTGACTCCAAAGTCACTAATAGCGGAGAACAAACGAAGAGATTATGGAAGGGTACGAAACCACCTCAAAGTTATTCGTTCCGATCAATCCATTGGGCTATTCTATAAGTGTCACAAACAGCCCTAGAGTTTGTAGTAAAATAACACCTTAAGACACACATCAACCAAAACCCTAATGTCACCTAGATACTCCAATGTCACCTCAAGTATCCGTGGGTATGATTATACGATATGCATCACACAATCTTAGATTCATCTATTCAACCAACACACAAAACCTCAAAGAGTGCCCCAACGTATCTACCGGAGAGTCAAGACGAAAACGTGTGCCAACCCCTATGCATAGGTTCATGGGCGGAACCCGCAAGTTGATCACCAAAACATACATCAAGTGAATCAATAGAATAACCCATTGTCACCACGGTTATCCCACGCAAGACATACATCAAGTGTTCTCAAATCCTTAAAGACTCAATCCGATAAGATAACTTCAAAGGGAAAACTCAATCCATTACAAGAGAGTAGAGGGGGAGAAACATCATAAGATCCAACTATAATAGCAAAGCTCGCGATACATCAAGATCGTGCCGAATCAAGAACACGAGAGAGAGAGAGAGATCAAACACATAGCTACTGGTACATACCCTCAGCCCCGAGGGTGAACTACTCCCTCCTCGTCATGGAGAGCGCCGGGATGATGAAGATGGCCACCGGTGAGGGTTCCCCCTCCGGCAGGGTGCCGGAACAAGGTCCCGATAGGTTTTTGGTGGCCACAGAGGCTTGCGGTAGCGGAACTCCCGATCTATTCTGTTCCCCGAAGGTTTTAGGGTATATTGGTATATATAGGAGGAAGAAATACGTCAGGGGAGCCACGAGGGTGGAGGGCGCGCCCCCTGCCTCGTTCCTTCCTCGTTGATCCTCTGACGTGCACTCCAAGTCTCTCGGATTGCTTTCTTTCCAAAAATAACTTTCCCGAAGGTTTCATTCCGTTTGGACTCCGTTTGATATTCCTTTTCTGCGAAACACTGAAACAAGGGAAAAAACAGGAACTGGCACTGGGCTCTGGGTTAATAGGTTAGTCCCAAAAATAATATAAAAGAGTTTAATAAAGCCCATAAACATCCAAAACAAATAATATAATAGCATGGAACAATCAAAAATTATAGATATGTTGGGGACGTATCAACAGCCGGGCTGTCAGTGTAGCTATTGTGGTAGAGAGGAAGGAGACAGGCAAGGAATATCCGGTTCAGCGGCCGGTTTACTATATCAGTGAGGTTCTTATTGAGTCCAAACAACGATATCCACATTGGGAGAAGCTTGTGTATGGGGTTTTCATGGCTAGCCGGAAGCTTAAGCATTATTTTCCGGGTCATCCTATCACTGTGGTTAGTTCTGCCCCCTTGGGGATGTCATTCAAAATAGAGAAGCCACAGGTCGGATAGCCAAGTGGGCCATTGAGCTTAGGCCTCATGGTTTAAAATATGTGCCCCGTATAGCCATCAAGTCTCAAGCACTTGTTGATTTTATCAATGATTGGACAGAGTTGCAGATGCCAGAGGAGAAGCCGGATAACATGTATTGGACTATTCACTTTGAAGGCTCGGGGGCTGGAGTTGTATTAACTTCCCCACGAGGTGATAAGTTTTCTTATGTTCTTCGGCTTATGTTCACTTGTACTAACAATACATCTGAGTATGACGCCTTGCTCCATGGTCTTCGGCTGGCTAAGGAGATGAGTTTAAGCCGAGTGAGGTGTTTCGGCGATTCAGATCTGGTGGATCAGCAAGTTTCTGGCACTTGGGATTCTAAGGATCCACTCATGGCGGCTTACCGTCGAGAGGTTGATGCTATTGCTGGTCACTTTAAGGGTTATCAAGTTGAACATGTTGATCGCAGGAAAAATGAAGCGGCCGATGCTTTAAGTCGGTTAGCGTTTCAGCGTAAGCCGGTACCGCCTAACACTTTCCTGGATATTCTGCATAATCCTTGTGTCAAATTACCTACAGAGGAAGATCTGGCTATTCCTGACCCGGAAGCGCAACTCGTGGCGGTTCTTCATGCGATTTTTGATTGGACAGTCCCATATCTGGCTTATATGACCCGGAGGATGAAACATTGGCCAGACAGATTTGCATCATCGCAGTATCACAGGGGTGTTTCAACATTGTGTTTCCCCCAAGGAGGGTTGTGAGATTCTGCGTGAAATTCATGAAGGTGATTGTGGCCATCATGCTGGCTCGAAGCCCCTTGTGGCTAAGGCTTTTCCATCATGGGTTTTATTGGTTGACGGCTCACGCTGATGCTGAGGATCTAGTAAGTAAATGTGATGGTTGTCAGAAATTCTCCCGACGAGCTCGTGTCCGCTCAAGAATCCAGGATGATTCCAATTACTTGGCCGTTTGCAGTCTGGGGGCTTGATATGGTTGGGCCTTTCGAAAGGTCCAAAGATAAGAAGACACACCTCTTGGTGGCGGTTGACAAATTTACAAAATGGGTTGAGGCAGAGCCGGTCAGTAAATGTGCCGCGGCGACGGCGGTTCAATTCATCAAAAAGGTGATTTTCTATTTTGGCTTTCCCCCAGTATCATAACCGATAATGGCACCAATCTATCCAAGGGTGCTTTGAAAGAATTCTGTCAACATGAGCATATCCGGCTTGATGTATCATCAGTGGCTCACCCCCAGTCTAATGGTCAAGCTGAGACAGCTAATCATGAGATCCTAAGAGGCATCAAGCCCCGGCTTATGGTTCCCTTGCAAAGGACGCCGGGTTGTTGGGTGGAGGAGTTACCTTCTATGTTATGGAGCATCAATACTACCCCCAACAGATCTACGGGTTATACGCCTTTCTTCATGGTTTATGGAGCAGAGGCAGTTCTCCCCAGCGACATCCGTCATGATTCACCCCGAGTGGCGGCTTATGTCGAAGCTGATAATGAAAAGGCGCGTCAGGATGCACTTGACTTGTTGGATGAGGAGCGTGACCTCGCGGCGGCTCGTTCGGCGATTTACCAGCAAGATCTGCACCGTTATCACAGCCACTGGGTTAAAACCAGAACCTTTCAAGAAGGTGACCTGGTGCTCCGGCTTATCCAGATCAGACAGATATGCACAAGTTATCCTCACCTTGGGAAGGACCCTTTGTGGTCAGCAAGAATCTAAACAATGGCTAATACTACCTTATCGATGTTCGAGAACAGAAGGATTCACGTAAGTCGGAGGTGGAGACCCACCGGCCGTGGAATATTGCTCATCTTCGGCCTTATTATACTTGAGCCACCGGCTCTTACAATGTACATATCTTGACAGTGTATATATTATGATCATAATAAAGCCGGCATCCCTGATAAATCAGGGCTTCTGTCATTTCATTTCAAGAATAATGAGTCTTTTTTATTACAGAAAGATCACTTGGGAGCTTCTTGTTCAAACATAGGTGTATTCACCAAAGAGAACATAGCGTTACTACCCTCTTGATCCGGCGCAACGCCGTTCTCACAAATCACTTGGGAGCTTCCTGTTCAAACATAGGTGTATTCACCAAAGAGAACGTAGCGTTACTACCCTTTTGATCGGCGCAATGCCACAATTATGGTCACTTGGGGGCTTCCTGGTCATATTCTAACCATAGCTCGGAATATCCCTCTTGATCGGCGCAATGCCACAATTATGGTCACTTGGGGTCTTCCTGGTCGTATTCGAACCATAGCTGTGAATATCCCTCTTGATCGGCGCAATGCCACAATTATGGTCACTTGGGGGCTTCCTGGTCGTATTTGAACCATAGCTATGAATATCCCTCTTGATCGGCGCAATGCCACAATTATGGTCACTTGGGGGCTTCCTGGTCGTATTCGAACCATAGCTGTGAATATCCCTCTTGATCGGCGCAATGCCACAATTATGGTCACTTGGGGGCTTCCTGGCCGTATTCGAACCATAGCTGTGAATATCCCTCTTGATCGGCGCAATGCCACAATTACTGTTATTTGGGGGCTTCCTGATCGTATTCGAATCATAGCTGTAAAACATCCCTTTTAACCAGCTCAATACTAACACTTATGGCCTTTGAATATTTTTCTTGGTCCGGCTTATATTTGTCTTGGCGGCCTTTGAAGGCCTCGCTTTTCTTGCTTGATTTGTTTTTTGGAACATTTTTGGATTTATCTTCACGTACGATTTAACAAAGATCCAGGCCATGTAGCCTCAACGATTGCGACTCATATTTGAAGCACATCTGAGGTTCATGATAACCCGGTCTGGCTTTCGACGATATGTCACCAGCAGATGATATTAAGTACTCAGAAGTTTTGTCTTCTAAAGTTTTGGGTTATCACCCTAACTGTTTTGATATAATAAGCCGGCAGTGTTTAACTTCATATCACAGGTATGATATTTTCAATCCTGATTAAACCGGCCCTGGATATGACCTAATTCGGTTGCCAGTGGTTTATATAGGGTATTATGACCCGCCCCGCGGTAAACTGCCGGGGCACTTGTGCTTTACTTGTGTGCAGGTTAATGATAGATCTCCTGTGCATAAGTCAACATTATCATAAGTATCATAAGATAGCTTTTCAAATGGCAGGCCAAGCATTAATGCACAAAAGAAAAACGTGCACGAGGGCACGACAGATCAAAGTCGTACTAGCCTATTACATGGCTCAATGTGCCTAAAGGATCAGTTTTTTCATAAGTTAAAATATTTGAGCCGCCCAGCGGATCAATCTTCCTGGTCTTGACGATTTGAAGCTTCTGGATCATCCTTTTCCGGTTCTTCGTCCTCCACCGTCTAAAAATTTGGCGATGTCCAATCGATGCCAGATAAAGCTTCAAATTGAGCCTCATCATCTATAAGTTCAGATGGTTCAACTTCAGGGGCAAAAGTATGCTTACGGATTGGGGGGATTAGATCCATCACTTTATAAGCCAGCGTCGGCATCATCTAGTTTTCCAGGCTATAAGCCGGATGGTATTTGGACAGGTCCATTTCATTGGCAATAAGACTGGCCAGGGGACGTATCTCTTTTACGCAGGCAGCAAAGTCTTTTGATCAAATGCAGTGCCGTCCTCTTTTAAGCTTGGGTATCCAGTAGCTACCTCAGACGGGTCTAGCTCTGGTAACCATGCCTTGGCCCGGCTCAAAGCCGTCATGACACCAGCTCTTGCAGACGACCGCTTCATTTCATCATCCTAGCGGGAAACACAGAAAGTGTTTTGAAGACATCTATCAAGAGAATAGGTGCTTGATTAGTTGGAGAAATTGTAGCCAGTGCACGCTGAGCTCCAGTGTATAGCTGTTCAACAAGAGTGTAAACAGCTTTGAGCTTCACAAGCATATCTTGGTTAAGATTACTGCTCCTGGGACCTGAGTAAGTCATCGATTGGTCAGAGATGGTTTATAATATCATGGAAAAGATTCACTTTTTATGCTTAAGAAGGCGACTCACCAAAGATAGCAGAAACCATCTGGGATACACGGTGTTTTAAACCGGTGAGCTCAGTGGTCACCTCTTGAAGAGTCGCCGCTGCTTTTTCAGTTCGCTGCGTCAAGGCAGTCTTTTCTTCAGCCCAAGTGTTTCTCTCTGCCTCAAAACTGGTCTTCAGTTTTTCCATTTCAGCCACGCTAGATTGCAATTTTGACTCAGCCTTCCGGGTCTCAGATTCTTGATTCTTCAGCCGGGTCTTTGCATCAGACAATTGTGATTGAAGAGCAGCAGTGGCATCCTGTACAAGCACAGGAATTGTAAAAACATTCATATCCGGGTTACAAGAGTATAAGTCCCAAGCCTTTTGCAAGCAACAACACTTGGCACTTGGGGGCTAATGCCTCCTGAAACAATTCTTCATACAACGACTCATATAAGTAAAGTCCCAAGCACTTTGCAAGCAAGAGTACTTGGCACTTGGGGGTTAATGCATGTCACTTCTATCTTTTTGCTACTTTATGATGATCCGTTTGTGATGTAAACAATCACAGCCGGCTCATAGTAGGGGCTACACAGATAAGCTCAACTTTTTCAACAATGGTAAAACAGGACCGGCTCATTCATACTGATTAAACTGGCCCTTGGGGACTACGGATGCAATCTTAATTGCTTAAATCCGATTTAACTATAATGGTGCAAGCCGGCTTTGGAAGAATTCCACTACAGATGTTTACGGTTATTCTAAGTCTACAGCCTATTCAATCTTATCATACCCAATAGACTTGGGGGCTGGCAGGATGTACATAATTTATTTAAGCATGAATTCATACCTCATATTTCTGATGCATCTGCTTCACCATATCGATTTCAAGATCGCGGCTGGAGTGTACTTGGTTGAGGTAGCCAGACAGTATTTCACTACTGCTCAATTGCGCATAGTGGGAGACATCAAACCTCACTTTCCGCCTTTCAATAACCTCTTGTTTGGCAGAGTGCTTGGCTAAGACAGTTGGATTTCCTGGTTCTATAAAGTTGGTACCAATGATCAGAACGTCATCAGTATGAGTCTCCGACGGCTTAACTAGGCTTGATGATTCTGTATTCAAAGGATTGAGTTCTGTTTGATCAATAGAGAGATCAGGAATATCAGGTGGAACGTCAGGGGCAGGTTCTTCTGGCTGTTTTTCAGAAGCATCGGGTGCAGAGACTTGCTATTCCGGTTCAACAACTTTAGGATCCTCAACTGGCTTGGTCACCTTTGCCTTTTTGCTAGGCTTTGCTTGTCCACTGCACGGGTTGTGACAAGTCGGTATAATTTTAAGAGTATAAAGAGGGACAGAATAAAAAGTAATTATTTTTACCCAGGGGCAGTCTTGAAAGCCAGTAGCTGGGTCTATGATGAGTCGCCAGAGGAAGAGCGAGAAACCTCCTGTTAGTCTGAATCAGAGAAATTCAGTGGCTGGCAAATGAGACCCACCAGTGGGTAAAAAGAAGTTAAGTTTGGAAGGACCTCATTCTGGCATTTCCGTGGAACTGGAGTATTCGGTAAGCTGGAGGACAATTCTTCACCTCCGCTGTTCCAAGTCTGGCGCCGGCTCTCGTGCTGCTGTTGCTTCAAAAGAAAGTGAGGATCCAAATGAGCTAAGGGGTGTGAAAACCTTACTTTCTGGGTTACTCGTTGAAATTTCTGTCTTGGCAAAGGCTCTGAGTCAGAGGAAATAATCATTACCTCTTCTTCAACTGCTTGGCTGGCTCCCGTGTCATGCTGACAATAATCAATGTCAATAAGATAATTGAAAAAGGAGCCAAGGGAGTCAAGGGCTACCTTTGACTCAGAATTGTCATTCAGTTCAAACATATCATAAGTGCTTGATTTCTTCTTAGTTCTCTTGGTGGTTTTCTTGGCGACTTTCTTGGCAGCCCTGGCCTTTTTGGCAGCTTCATGGTCATATTTTGCCTTCCAAAAATCAGATTTAGCCTGTGGAAGTCAGCAAAGTTGAGTTAATAGAATATTTGACTAATGAGATAAAAGTAAAGAAATTTAGAGACTCACATCCGGTGGCGGGTTAAGCTTGCAGAAAGGATTCAGACCCACTTTGCTGCAGTCTTCCAGATCTTCGTTTAGAAGAGTCTTTGTCATTTCGGTGATCACTTCATCAGTTAAACGCACGGAGCTGTGGCGCAGAGGAACCTTTAGGCCACCCGTGTAAGTACACATTAAGCCGGGTCGGCGGCTTAAAGGGATAATCCGCCAGGCAACCCATCACCGAACCAAGTCAATGCCAGTTAAACCGTTTCCCAGCAGAGCCTTGACCTTCGCAATAGTGGGAGCAAGATTTTTACGTTCAACAGCAGTAAGCTTTTCAGGAAGATGATGTTTTGTGTCAAGGTGTTGGGCACGATAACCCGGTAATGGATTCTCATCAGCCGAAGAGGTATCTTTGCAATAAAACCACATCTGATTCCAATCTTTTGGGTGACTCGGCAAATAAGCATAGGGGAAGATGGCATCTCTTCTTCGTTGAATTGAGATTCCGCCAAGTTCCAAGCTCGGTCCATTGGTAAACTCATTTTGGCGGTTTAAATAAAAATACTCCCTAAAGAGTTCAATGCTAGGCTCCTATTGAAGGTATACTTCGCAGAAGACATGAAAGTTGCAGATGTTTGACACAGAATTGGGGTTCGATGTCTTGAGGATGGAGTTGAAAAAAGTGCAGAACGTCACGGAAAAATTTAGAACCGGGTGGTGAGAAGCCCCGATTCATGTGATCAGTAAAAACAATGACTTCATCATCCTTTGGCCGAGGTCTTTCTTCGCCTGGATCAGGGGCGCGATAATGCATGACACTCTTTACTGGCAAGTACCCGACTTTGACAAACTCTTTCAAAGTGTTCTCAGTGACAATGGAGGGAACCCAGTTACATGAAGTGACTGTTTTCGGCGGCATTGCGAATGGAGAAGCCTAAAGGAAAGAAAAATTTTGCCGAGTTAAATTGATTCATTAAGCCAGAAATAAAAAGCAGCAGTATATATTCAAAATGGCGGCTTAAATGGGGTCTAATGATATATGGGTAATTATAAGCCAGTTATGTAAGCCGCTGTGACAAGCACTGGAAGTCAAGATCTGATCGACAACAAATTTTACTAAGTGTTGGGACAAACATGTTTCAACAGATTGGAGCTATAAAATTGGATCTACAGCAGTTCAAAGAAATGAAATAAAATATAAACCTAAGGTGGTGGCAGCAGAAAAGTGGGGATGCCCAGATGAGATCTGTTGCAATGAGGATATGTTCTGATATTAAAAACCAGGTGCTAAAATTACTACCGCACAAGATTGGTGCCGTTTTCAGATCAAAACTATGCAACCTTAGAAAGAGAAGGAGGAACAGTGATGAACACCGACGAACAAGGAAGCCCTAAGGTAGATCTGTTAAGAGGAAAAGTGAAGACTTACCGACGCTGATGAATAGCGGAGGAGCGCCGCGAGGTTCTGGTTCGTTCTGGGTGATGCAGCGCCCGAAGTCGAAGCAGTGGACGAAGATCGACGGCGGCGGAGTTCGGGCGTGCTGGAGCGTTGCGAGGAGGAAGAAGAAGGAGAGAAGGCGAAAGGGGGAGAGTGAAAAGAGGACCCGTGGCCCTATTTACAAGGCTGGAAGGATATGTGGTAGGTGCGGGAATCGAGGAGACAAGAAAATGGATACATGACGGCGCGAGCGCCTCGATTTTCGAAGGTTCATAAGGAAAAGATTTATTAAGATTTGGGCTATAATATTAATAACATGTGACATCATGGCGGGTCACCGCAATCTCAGGAAATGACGTCATGGCGGGTTACAATACAACGCAGGAAGATGAAGAATGATTTTTCTAAGTATTGAAGATTTACATGAACAAGTTCAAATCAACCTGGGGCCTAATGTTGGGGATATGACTATTGGAATAACCCGCTCAGGAGGGGCCGGGTCATCCCAATGGCGTTTTATCTAAACAGAGCCCATGAGTATGTTGAAGATGGCGGTTCATGAAGTAGGCTTGTTAAAGGGCCCAAGCCCGAAGGCGGTTTAAGGCCCGTGAGTGTAAACCTCCATGTATATGTAACTTGTATTGTAAGGCATGTAAGATAAGTCACCGGGCCGGACACGTTTGTATGAGCCGGCCGGGACTCTGTAAACCGTGGGGCATCAACCCATGTATATAAGGGGACGACCCGGCAGCGGCTTAGGGCAAGAAAGAAGACATCGAAAGCTAGGTCAAGCATATTCGCTCCCTGGTAATCGAGACATAAGCATTACCAACTCAAACCGGATGAGGCCTTTACCTTCACCGCAAGGGGCCGAACCAGTATAAACTCCCGTGTCCTTTGTCCCGTTTAACCCCTCTAAGTTAACCTAGTGCGATGGCTCCGCGACTAAGTCCTCACACTAGGACATCTGCCGTGCTAAACCTACGACACAAAGGTTTCCATATCGGTGCAACAAGACCAAGACCAGCAGGACGGCAGGACGGAAGTCATCACGGAGCCCACGACGGCGTCACCACCAGAGCCTTTGGCAGGCGAAGACCACCTTTTTTCAAGATAGCTTGTACTAGCTGTTCCCCTTCGAATTGGCCATTCTGGGATCCCTTCCCGCCTAATATTTGGGGAGAGGACCCGGCCTCTATAAATAGGACTGGCCGCCACCGTAGGAGGCAACTGATCTGGGATCTGAGATCCATTCCATCCAAAAACACACAAGCTCACCGAGCTCAAGAACGCCTCTCCTCACGAGGTAGTTCTTCCCTTGTACTTGTTCATCCAAGCCTACTAGCCAATCCACCACACCACACTGGAGTAGGGTATTACACCACATCGGTGGCCCGGACCAGTATAAACTCTTGTGTCCATTGTTCTTGGGTTCGGCGAGCTGAGCTTTGAGATTGCGGTGTGGGAGAGAGCTAGGGGGATAGATATCTTCGTGCGCACCCCAGAGTTCGAACCTTAAGGGTTTTGCTGGAACTCGTGATCCGACATTTGGCGTGCCAGGTAGGGGTGCGCTGAAGCTTTCCTTCGGTCGATCCACGCTCCACCGCTCCACCGCGTCCATGGCAGATGTGCATCGAGTCCGCACCGAGCGTCGGGCCGCCCTCACCGCCCGTGTCGCTCAGACAACCCCAGTTGGCGGGCCTCCCTGTCGTTCTCCGTCACCCATCGCCAACGCCGCCATTGGCCCGGCGAGAAACGAGCAGCAAGCATCCTCGCTGCACCCCTTTGTGCGGCGGGACGGCCGCACCGCCACCCCGTCGCTGACTCCGGCCGGCTCATCGTCCCACACTCGTTGCGCGCCCACGAACGCGCACGCCGCGCCGCTCATGGCACACGAGCTCCTGCGCTACCACCCGGTCGACGACCTCTATGAGAACTGGCTGGACCGCATCGCTGAGCTCATCAGCGCTGTCGGGGGCTCTCCCGCACCGTCCCTCTCGCTGCCTCGCCCTCCGCCAGCTGTGGGCGATGTAGCTCACGGGGCGCCTCCACCACCTCCGCACCAAGATGGCACCCTGGCACCAAGACGCGCGGCCCCTCGGCGCGACCCGCCGCATCGGGTGCCCGTGCATGAAGAAAGAAGCTGCCAAGAGGTTCCCCGACCAAGAAAAAACGCTCCCACGCTCCCAGCGCCACCGCGTCAAGATCGCCCGCGGCGGCTGTGCGCGGGCGTCAAGACCAAGCTCCTCCCCCACGGCGGGCCCCGGTGGCTATGGCAGGCTACCGTTCCTTCACCCTGGAGCTGCGTAGCACCGTTTGGCCAGGCAAGTTCAAGCCAGACCTGCCTCCGTACTATGATGGCACCCCGATCCTGCGGAGTTCTTGCAGCTCTACGAGCTGAGCATCGAGGCGGCCAACGGCGAGGAGAAAGTCATGGCAAACTGGTTTCCGATGGATCTGAAAGATGGTGCTCGCTCGTGGCTCCTGAACCTGCCCCCAGGTTCGATTTCCTCCTGGGGTTAGATGCGCGACTGCTTCATCGCCAACTTCCAGGGCACTCGCAACTGCCCGCCGGCCGCGGGTGACCTACACCGCATCAAGCAGCAGCCAGGGAGACCCTGCAGAAGTACATCCAGTGCTTCAACAACGTTCACCTCAAGATCCCCAAGGTGACAGACGAGGCCATCATTTTAGCGTTCTCTAATGGTGTCTGCGACATCAAGATGAAGGAGGAGCTCGCCATCCACAAGAAGCTGTGCACGGCTCTGGAGATGTTCAACATGGCGACCAAGTGTGCAAGAGCTGAGGAGGGGCACCTTTCTCTCCTCGAGCTCCCTGTTGCCGACCTAGAAGAGAAGAAAGCCAAGGCCAAGGACGTGAAGCGCAAGGGGGTAGCCGTGCTCGTGGCGGAGCCAGATACAAAGCGTGACCGGGACCACCCCAAGTCATCCAAGAGCAGCCGTCCGTTCTACGCCTTCCACAATGTACACGGCCACAACACCAATGACTGCTAAGAGCTCAGGGGCATTCGAGATGGACGCTTTGGTCGATGCCCCGAGCGCAACAACCGGGGCTACGGCCAGGGAGGAGGACGAAGTGGAGGACGCTGGGACGACCGCGACCCCGTTAGGAGTGGCGCGACCGGCCTCGTGAGGACCACTGGCAGGACCAGCCTCGTGAGGGCACCTGGAGGGACCAGCCTCATGAGGACCATCCTCAGGGCAATCCTGGTCTCCCTGTGCTACCGCCACCACCAAGAAGGAAGGACGACTACCATCAAGACGAGGGGCTGGGGGCTTCCAGGAGCCGCGCGCTATCACTTGCATCTTGGGCGGTGCTCAGGTCCCAGCTTCCCAGCGCGTCTTCAAGAAGTTTGCTTGCGAGGTGAACGCAGCCCTCCCCAGGCTCGAGGCCACGTGCCCGCTCAGGTGGTCCATGTGCGCCATCACCTTCAGCTCGTCGGACCAGCTCAAGTGCGCGACAACTGCCGGCGCCCTCCCGATGCCTTGCTCACCTGTCATCAGCAATGTCCAAGTCACCAAGACCCTCATCGACGGTGGCGCAGGGCTCAATGTCCTGTCCGTCGAGACGTTCGATAGTCTCCAAGTGTCGTACGATCAGCTACAGCCTGCCAAGCCTTTCTTCGAAGTGACCGACGGCTCCACGACCCCAATAGGGCAGGTCCGCCTCCCTGTCACCTTTGGCCAGCGCGACAACTACCGGACCGAGCTCATTGACTTCGACGTCACCCACATCCGTCTGCCGTACAACGCCATCCTTGGGTATCCAACGTTGGCCAAGTTCATGGCGGTGACCCACCATTGGTACAACGTCCTCAAGATGTCAGGGAGTGGCGGCATCATCACGGTCCCGTGTGAAGAAAGAGACGTGGTGTGCTCCCTTGAGCGCGCCTTCCAAGCCGCAGCAATTGAAGACCCCGACAATGAAGGCACACTGTACCCTCCTAAGGCCATCCCCAAGAAGAAGAAGCAGCTGCTCCATCCAGTGCCTCAGGCAAGGGGCGTCTCCAGCGGCACCACCTCAGGATCAGCGCCCGCAGCTGGGGCGCCTCCCTCTCTTGCATAGGAAGGCGCGCCCGGCGCCCTCCTCGGGCAGGGCTCGGGGGCTCTCTTCTGGAGGGCCTCAGACCTAGCCAACATCACGAGGGAAGCGCTCGGGCACCACGTGGAGGCATGCTTTGGTGCATGTTTCCCTCGAGAGGGCACAAGGCAAGGAGCGCCCGGTGCTCAGGAGTTCATCACCCACGCGATCCAGGAGCTTCAGGAAGCAAGGACCATCCGAGGCCACCGTTGTCCACCACCCGGCGCAGCCCCCCATCTTGGCGAGGACGGCGGGCTACGCGTCTGCATCGACATTCCAGGGCTCAACAGGGCCACATCTCAGGAGCGCTTCTGGCCTTCGAGCGTTGGCCGGTGCGAGGGTCCGCCGCACAGCTATGTTCGCATGCCGTTTGGCCTGCCGAACGCGGCTGTCACCTACCAGCGTCATCTACGGAGCATCCTGGCGACTCAGGAGGCCAGGCATCACGCAGTTCTGGCGGAGATGGCGATGGTCCACAAGGAACCACCCGAGCCCCCAGAGCCTCCTGGGGCTCAGGGCCCTGGTGAATCGTGAGTTGTGACCTCTCCATCGGCACGCATCTTTAGCTACCTCAACACTCCTTTGACAACGGTATCACGTGACATTTTCCAAGTTTACTTAGCTTGGAGTGCCCCTCAGGCTGCATCATTCCCAGGTCGCACGGGCCTGCCCACGTGACATGTATCTTTTTGCATCTTTAGCTTACTCTGTTGGGGGCGCCCCTCGGGTTGCATCATCCCCAGGCTGCTCGGGTCCGTCCCAGTGGCATGTATCGTTCTTACATCTATCCTGAGCTAGCTTGTACCCTTACATAAGTTATCTATGGCTATCACCTTCTTATCTGGTACATCGATACCCCACCCGCGACCACCTTCATTGCCACGGGAGTCACGCGCCGGTTGTTTTCGCTTAGGCTTCCTCGCATGAGTAGGCTCGGCACGGCGTCTGTGCTCGGGTCCGTCCCTCCAGCATCGATAAAGCCAACGACTGAGCTCTGTCTGGCGGGCCGTCCCTGTTCACGTCACCTCCTAGGGTCGTTGGTGTCTGGCCTTCTCATGGGATCGCCTCGGAAAATTCGTCCGGCGCAGGTTACCTAACCATCTCGCAGGATCACTGAAGCTATCAAGAACCAAGACCAGGCGCAACCGTCCTTGAGGTAGGGCCTCGTGAGTCCCGCGCTGGCTCAGGAGTGCCCAGACACACCTCGTCTAGCCCTGCCGTGCAAGCCACGTGTCAAGGCAGGGCTGTACACGCCCCGGGGGCTCCACTCGGAGGGAGCCGTCACCCATGCACCAGTGGAAGCACCATGCTCCGCGCTGGTAGTCGACATGGTCGAGGAGCGGCTATGCCCGTGCAAGTGCGGAAGCTCTACGCTCTGCGCTGGTGATAAACAGCTGAGGGCGGCCCCACGGCCGTACCAACCTCAGGGAGCCACCCGGCTCAGTGTCCAGCCTCACCGCAATGCTCTCCCCTCGAAAGAGTCGCGCGAGGGGGCTGGGCACGGGGGCTACGCTTAGGCCCCGCCTAGCGTACACTGCCCTGCCAGGTCCCTCGGACCTGGTCGTCGCACGCCACTCCCGAGCGGGACCTCGGCGAGGATAGGTATGAAGGTCTGTTTGAGCGTCAAGGGGGACTCCTGAGCATCTCGACTCAGAAGCCTAACTGGCCACGTAGCCCCTCATCCCTTGGTCCGTCCTGGTGATCCGGACGGCCCAACGGCGACTGAGGTATGCATGGGGTCGGGCCCTGCCGACATAGAACCCTAAGACCTACTTTAGCGGTTTCTTCCCACGGGCCATTTGCGCGTCAAGGGGGACTCCTGAGCATCACGACTCAAGAGCCTAACTGGCCACGTAGCCCCTCACCCCTTGGACCGTCCTGGTGATCCGGACGGCCCGACGACGGCTGAGGTATGCGCGGGGTCGGGCCCTGCCGATGTGGAACACCAGGGAAACGGGAAGGAAATCGCGGAAACTCAAACAAATATTACAAAACATACTGTTCTTCAAATACCAAACACAAGTTTAAACGCCTCCACGAGGCATGGTGCATGTTGCAGAGGCAAAGCAGGAAAAGGAGCCGCCAGCAAGCCATCTCGTCATCCTTGGACACCGCTGTCACTTGCAAGGGGTGCCCCTTCGATGATGACGTTGCCCTCACCTGTGCCGCCCGCTGGAGTCGTAGGTTCGGCAACACCACTGGGCAAGGGCGCAGGGTCGAAGGCATGGAACTTCTTCAGCAAGGCCTCCACCCAGCTCTTCATTGCTTCAGCAGCGGCTGCGCAGCGCTCATCATCCACGGGCTCGAGCAGCTCGTCGAGGTCGGCGCCAGGATCACGAAGATGGAGGTGGCTAAGGATGCGCGTCAGCGTAGATGAGGAGAGCACACGGGCTTCCCCCTCCACCAAGGGGCCGATCCCGTCGATGACATCCTTGAGCGCCGCGACAAGATGAGGGACCAGCTGGGTGGGGCCCTCATTGTCTGTCGCCAGCGGCTCCTCCAAGCCCTTCTCCTAGAGTGCCCGCAGCGCCACGTGGGACCTCTCCTCAAGGGACTTGAAGGCCATGCGGTCCTCAGCCAGGACCTTCACTTTGGCTTCCAGCTCGGCCTTCTCTACCTTCATCTCCTGCTCAAGCTTCTCCAGCCGGCTGCGCCCCGTGGCCTGTGCCCTCGCCAACTGCTCCAGCTCGGCGTCGCAACCTCTGACGGCGTACTCTCGGGCCTTCATCTTCTCCTCCTCTGCCTTGCGGTCTCGAGCCTCGGCCGCGCGCTCGTTGCGCATGGACTCCAGCTCGGCCTCCAGTGATCGGCAGCGATCCTGGGCGGCCCGGCGTCCTTCAGCACCGCCTCGCAGGTAGCCGCGGCTTGGGCAGCGGCCTGCTTGTCCTTCTCGGAAGCTGCCACGGCCTGGCTCAACGCCTCCCAGACGGATGCATCCGAGTGCAACCAGCCAGAGATCAACTTCAGGCGCCCGGCCACTAGGCGACGGCCGGCGCCTTGAAGATCACCCTGCAGCCAGGTCAGCGCAGAAAGAGCATTTTCCAAAGAGTCATACGAAGCGAAAGGATCACGAGCCAGTGGTGCGACCGGAGGAGGAGGCTGCATCGTCTCCAAGACCTGGGAGCTAATGACGCCAGGAAGAGAAACTGGGGGCTCCTAAACCTTTGCAACATCAATGGGTGAGCTGGGGATAGGCGCCTCTGAGGCCGGCTTGGCTGAGGAGGTCGCCTTCTCCTGAAGATGGTCCATTGGGCCTCGCGAGGACGACCGAGTGGGAGAAGTATGGGCGCCTTCGCCGATCTTCTGCGCCGGAGGGGGTGCGGCCAGGCCAGGCTGCTGGGCCCTCGAGGATGCGACCGCCCCTCTCTTCTTCTTCTTCGCCGACAGTGTCGGCCTGACAGTGCAAAGGAGAACATCAGGAAGCAGCAACGGAAGCAGGAGCAAGAACAAAGTCAGGGCAAGGTACTTACTAGTCCACGGCGGCATAGTCTCGCGGCCTCTTCAGAAGTGTGGAGCCCAGGGGCCTCGCGGCCTGAGGAGCCGACGCGCGAGTTCCCGGAGCAGACGAGGCCACGGCAGCCAGTCCGGCAGCAGCACCGAATGGCGTCAGAGCAGGAGCATCGCCTCGGGAGATCAGCGCCGACCTGCTCTTCGTCGGGACCCCAGCCGGCGACTTCTTCGAGGGAGCGACCTTGGACCTTGTGGTGACCCCGGCAGGGGGCATGACCTCTTTTACCGGATGGTCGCCGGCGTTGTCATCGTCGTCGGGCAAGGCGCGGAGGAGATCAGCCTTGCATGTAGGGGAAGTCTCCCTGTGCCCTCCCGGATCGCCTCTGAGTCCCGCTCCTCCTCCTCAACGGAGTCATTGGAGGACACCATCACCAGAGCCGTCGCCACTGGGGCCTCGGAAGGCAACGGCGGCACAAGCCCACACCCATCGAAGGCGGGCATGACGGCGGCGACCTTCGCCCCATCTGGGCGGCAGTACAGGGGAACATGGGTGTCAGGCGGATACCCCAGATCGTCCCAGACCAAGAGGCGGATAGCCGCACGCAGCTCCTCGACCGAGAAAGCATCTTGGCGCAGACGGAGGTCATCCTCCTCGTGCCCGAGCTTCCATAAGGGGCGCGAGCGCGCCTGGAGTGGAGCCATGCGCTGCATCAGGAATTCCTTGACGATCATGGCCCCCATCAGCTTTGCTACCTTCGGATCGTCAGGCTTCAGGTCAGCAGTCATCTTCTCCAGCACCTACTCCATCTCGGGGTCGGTGAGCCTCGCGTGGAACCACCCGTCCTGAGGTGTGGGCATCTCCGTCGGTAGCACCAACCAAGGATGGGAGCATGAGGACCCACTTGCTCCTGAAGCTCTCGGCCTTCTTCCCAGCCTTCGAGATCGTGTTGGTCCCGGTGGCCGCGACGAAGTTGGCACACCCCAAGCAGTGGCCGTCCTTGTTCCGGAGGTAGAAGAAGTGGCGAAGCAGCGCCACGGATGGCATCACCCCCACGAATGCCTGACAATAGAAGGCAAAGATCGACAGGAGGAGGACGGAGTTGGGATGAAGATGAAGGGCATGCAGCTTGTAATGGCTAAGGACGGCATAGAAGAAATCGGATAAGGGGGAACCAGCCTTGCGACAACACTGCTCATAAACAAGGGGTAGAAGGTGCTCCCTGAATCCTCCGGCTCAGTGGATGCGGCATGGAGCGCGGTCTTCTCCTTCTCGTTGCTGCCCTCCTCCGTCATTAGGAGCACGGCGGCGAGGTTCTTTTCTGAAACGCTGGGCGCGCTCAGAGCCGGCTCGTACCAGGCAGGTGAAGGAGCGGCCTTTGCCTTGCCAGACGCCATCGATTGCAGGCTCGAAGGGGAGTTGGCGCAGATCTGGAGTCTTCGGGAGAGAGAAGCAAGAAAGGGGTCTGGAGCAAGACGAAGGAAAGCAATGAAGGCAGCACGGCCCGCGCCAGCCTTTTGTCAGTCGGGCAGTTGCCGAGGCACTGTGGAGAAGCGGAGACGCCCACGTCCCATCAGTCGCCACGCGTCAATCAAGGTCGCAGGTGGTTGGGGGCCCGCGGCGCATCGCACTTGCCCCTTGGCTTCGCCTCGAAGCCAAGTCCGAGCGTGGCTTGGGCCCGGGGGCTACTGTCGGCATCCTGGGAACGGGGGTCCCCAGGCTTGCCTGCCTGCGGCCCACGGCGTGGCTCCACCAGCGGCCCTGTACGGCCCATCTTCACCAGCAAACACTCAAGACCCTCGCGAGGGGACGAGCCTCGTGAGGCGGACGACACAAGACCTCCTTGGGGGCGGCCTCACTAGGCTGGCTCGCGAGGAGCGGAGAGATGAAGCCGAGGGGCACCTCGTGAGGTTCCCGTGATGTGAGCCATGACGACCAAGGTCGGGCGGGCGCGAGGCGAGTGCTAGCGGGCGCAGAGTACTGGTTTCCTCTTTGATGTTAAAGGAGCAGGCACAGGCGAGGATTCCTGAGGCGTCAGGCAAATGTTTTGTCGGGTGGTTGGTGCGACATATGCCAATGGATGGCTTTTCATTGTGGGAGCCAATAAAACGTCGCCGGTGCCTGGAAACGGGATGAGGCGAAGACATGCACACCGGCGGATCTTACCCAGGTTCGGGGCTCTCCGAGGAGATAACACCCCTAGTCCTGCTCTGCGGGGTCTCCGCATGATCACTAGATCGGTGGAAGTAGCTACAATCGCTCCTAGAGCTGTTTGGTTCAAGGGAGAAGAAGAACAAGGCTAGCTCTCTCTTCTCTCTATCTATGGTGTGTGTGCTATGCTTAGAAGCCAACCCTTTGCATGGGTGCTCCGGGGGGTTTATATAGGCCTACCCCCTGGGGGTACAATGGTAATCCGGCTGGGCTCTGGTCCCAGCCGTCAGTGTCTACGCTCGCCGGCTTCTCCGCCGGCTGCTGGGTCCCGCCGGCTGCCGGCTCCTTGGTCGACAGGCCGGCCCCACCGCCTAGGGTCTTGTCGGCGGCTGCTTACTGTAGCCTCGCCTCTGATGACGAGGGCTTTGTCGAGGTAAGCGTGGCTATAGTGGGCCGCCTCCGGGGCTCTCACTGTAGCCTTACCTCGTCTTGTCTCCTTAATGGGGCTCCTGCTTCGAGGAAGGGAGTAGCCGGCTTCTGGGGGCCGGCTACGCCCTTGGCCGACTGGGAGAGGCCGGGCCGCCTTCACGCCTCTCTCTGGCTGAAGGGGCCCGCCGCCCGTGGGCCGTACGGGAGTCTGTCGTGGATGACGTCGAGGCTAGCATGGCTACAGTGCCGAGCCGCACGGGAGACGGCCGTCCCGTACGGCCTCCTGTAGCCATGCCCGCCTCGGGCTTTGGGGGTAGTGGGCCGCACTGTGGCCACACCCCGTCTTGTCGCCGTTATGTGGGAGTAGCTTTGGTGGTTGTGGTCTCGGCCGGCTTCTTGGAGTCGGCGTCCTTCTTGGCCGACTTCTTGGAGTCGGCCACCCCGTAGTCGTCCTGGGGAGGGGTTGCTGAGGCTGGGTCGCCTTCCGGGAGTCGGCTCCAGAGGTAGCCGGCCAGGGAACGCGGCCCAAAGCTTGGAGTGCTTGGAGGCCCGAAGGCCTGATAATTTTTTCAGAAGAACCAGGGGCAATCGGTTAGGCTACCCGTGGCCATTTACTCCGACAGTAGTCCCCGAAGCTGATTGGGCTTCAAGGTGGAGTAGGGGTTGAGAAGCTCGATCAGCTTCCCTTCTTAGCAAGCCGGCAGCTGGGAGCCGGCCTTGGTCAGGCGCGCCGCCTGAGTCGAAATCTTCCGGAGTCGGAGGGCGGGAGCCCGCTAGTGCGTGCATCGGACCGCGGGCCGGAAAGCCTGCCAGCCCACGCGCGTGACGGGACGTTGCCGCAGGGAGGGGCCCGCCACGTTCGCGCCCCGGCCCAGGCGCGGATCGTCTACATCCCGAAACCGCCCGCACGTCCCGTGCGGCAGTTTCGGCTCGCATTTATGCGCAATAATCGCGAGACGTGGGGGGAGTGGGTGCAGTTAATCCCACGACTCCCCCCGCGTTCGGCTTCTCCGGTCCTGCCGCGCGAGGCTATAAGTAGGGGGAGGTGGAGGGCGGCAGGCCCTCGCACGCTCCTCCTACCTCCACCATCTTCTTCGCTCTCCCGCTCTTGCGACAACGCCTCGCCGCCGCGCTCTTCCACTATGCATTCCTCCGCCGCCGCGCTTGTTTTTGCCATGCCTCCCGCCACGGAGCAGCATGGCGGGGATTGGGATGGCTCCAACGTCCACGACGACCACGTCGAGTTTCTCCGCAACACGCGGCGGCTGCCCGGCGCGGAGAAGGTGGAGGTCCGCCTCGCGCCGGCGAAGGAAATCAGGCCGGAGCCGCAGGAGGGCGAGCGGGTGGTCTTCCGCTCGCACTTCTTGCGCGGCATCGGCCTTCCAGTGAGCGCCTTCTTCCGCTCCTGGCTCGAATTCTATCAGCTCCAGCCGCAGCATCTCACCCCAAACGCGGTGGTGCTGCTGTCCGCCTTCGTCACCCTGTGCGAGGGCTACCTCGGCGTCCTCCCCACCCTTGAGCTCTGGGGGGAGTTCTTCCAGTCGAAGCTGGGTACGCGCATGCGGGGCGTGCCGGCTCAGACTGGCGCCTTCATCGCGTCGCGGAGATCGGTCGCCGACAACCCCTTCCCCGTCATCCCGCTAATCCAATCGGTGAAGAAGTGGCAGAAGTCGTACTTCTTCGTGCGGAACATCGCCCCACGGGGCGACTACATCAACCTGCCGGCTTACGTAGCCGGCCCACCGGCGGGCAGGCTGCCCCAGTGGTCCTTCCGGGCTGTGACGCTGACGCTGGCTGGAAACGCCGCCATCGCCCGACTGCGGGTGATGGTCCAGTCGGAGGGCCTGACGGGGCCCGACCTTCTGGCCGCGTTCGTCATGCGCCGGGTTCTTCCGCTCCAGAGCCGGCCTCATCTGATCTGTCAGATGAGCGGCCAGCTCGATCCGAGCCGAATGTGCACCAAGGAGATGCCGCACGAGGAGGTCGCCTACATGGTGAACTACCTTGCGAACTGCAAACTCACCGAAGAGTGGCAGTTCGGCAAGGAGCCATATAGCCGAGCCAATCCGCCGCCTACGGTATGTTCTCCTTATCTCTTTTTCTCTCTCTTTGATTTGTTGCCGAGTTCCTCTTAGCCGATTCTAACTTAGCCGGTTTGCTTTTCGACAGAGCCATCTGCTTCGGCCGGCCGGCGGGTCAGACGCGGAGCGCCGATTCGTCCCCGACCGGGCCGAACACGATCTGGAGGACCCCGACCTGGCGGCGGTCGGTATGGACGACGACGTCGAGCCGGGTGGTGGCCAAGCCGGCGGCGAAGCAGGCGGCTCCGGGCTCGGAGTCACCTTCGACGACTGGCCGGACGACGACGAGGCCGAAGTCGTCCCGCGCCGCCAGCCGGCATCTGGACGCGGCGCGGGTTCCTCCGCCGCACCGCCTGCTCGGGGCGGAGGGCAGAAGCGTCGCGCCGCCCAGGGTTTGTTCGGTAGCCGAACAGAGAAGCCCAGAGGCGGGGCGGCAGCCACCAGGCGGGAGGAGGCGGCCGCGAAGGCGGCTCGCTTCCGCAAGGCGGTGAAGCAACCGCAGACCGTGTCGGCGTAAGTTCTCTTTCTTTCGTATACTCTTTTTCTTTCTTTCCTTTGGTGGTTCTTGAGCTCTTGTGTTCTTCTCCAATGAGCAGGGCTCCGCTGTCGCTTGAGCGGGCGGCTGCTGCCTCCGTCGTCGAGTCTCCAAAGGGGTCTGGGAGCACCACCCGCCATGTGGACCCCCGCGCCGAGCTTCAGGCGGCGACGGAACGGAACGCGCGGGAGGCGCGGGAGGAGTAGGAGGCACGGGAGGCGGCCGCCGCCCAGGCGGCACGGGAGGAGGAGGCGGCGAAGGCGCTCGCCGATGCTGTAGCCAGGGCCCAAGCAGAGGCTGCAGCAGCAGAAGCAGCGGGGGAGGTCTTGATGGTCACCCCTCTGCGTGTTGCGGCACCGGGGCCCATGGTGCCCTCGCCAGAGGGAGCCAGCGGCGACCAGCCAGGGCTGGGGGGAAGCGGCGATGACGTCATCATCTTGGAGAGGGCGCCGGAGCCGACCCCGCCAACTTGGGCGGCCCAAGGCGGCCGGCCTGATCCGCCGCCTGCACAGTCGACGGAGGGCGAGCCGGCCGTGAGGGCTGAGACGGTGGTCCGGATTCCGTCGAGCCGGTGTGCGGGGAAGGCCGCGTTGGAGCCGCAGAAGCCCGCGTCGGAGCCACAGCCGGCCGTGGGTTCCAGCTCGTCGGCCCGAGATGCGGAGGCGGCCAGCGCTACCTCGCGGTGGACGCCAGGCGGAGGGACGGCGGTGGTGAACGTGGCTGCACAAGACGTCCGGACCCGGCTCCAAAGCCAAGCCGCGGCGCTGAGGCAGTTCACCGACGAGTTCCTCGCAACGCGGGCGGCCATCCGGGTTAGTATTCCCATCTTGCTTCTTCTTGATCTTGATCTCCTCTTGATCTTGATTTTTTCCGTGGGGGCGCGTCAGCGCACCCACTGGGTGTAGTCCCCGAGTTCCGAGTCGGCTGCTGAGCAGGCGGCTTGGAACTTCTTGGTGGATTTGTCTTTGTTATTCTTGTTCTTACTTCGATTTCTCTCCATCTTGCAGGACTACCACAACCTTCGAGCGGCCGCCTTCAACTCCCAGGCTCGGGAGCTGACTCAGAAGACCGCCGACCTTACTGAGAGCCGAGGTACATGCTTTGTTCTTTATCTCATGTGGGGGCGCGTCAGCGCACCCACTGGGTGTAGTCCCCGAGATTCGGGCCGACTGCTGAGCAGTCGGGTCGGATCTTCCTTGATGACTTCTTACTGTTCTTCTTTTCCTGCCGTCTCTGCAGCGGCCAACGCCAGTCTGAGGGCACAACTGGGAGAGTCTCAGACTGCCCTTCGCGCCAAGGATGCCGAGCTCGCCGCCTTGGTGCAGGAACGCGACCGCCTGGCCAAGAAGTTGGCCGACCAGGAGGAAAGCCACAAGGCGGCACTGAAGGCTGCGCAGGACCGCGAAGCCACTCTCCAGGCCGAGTTCAAGACGGAGGCGGCTGGCTGGGCTGAGGCCAGATAGACTCTGATCTCTGGCTACGGCCAGATCGAAGATCTGGTTGACGGTAAGCCGCCTACCTCTTCGTCCTTTCTTGCCATCTGCCACTTTGGCTTGTTTTATGATTTTGGTGTTCTTTTCTTCCTTTTTCCTTCTTTCTTGCGCAGAGTATTTCCCTGGCTATTCTACTGCCGCCAACCAGACCATCGAGGCCCGTCGCCAAGCGCGAAGGCAGGCTGGCTTTGAGATCTCGCCAACCGCCGGCCGCTCGCTGGAGGAACAGCTCCTGGCGATCCAGGCTCGCATCCAGCCGGCTCACCGGCTGCTCCGCCGGCTTCAGCGTGCCGGGGCGCAGGTCTTGGCCGCCCTCTGGCCCGGCCAAGTGGTCCCTCGCACCCCCAGTCGGACTGCCGACTGGCTGGAGGTGGCAGTCGGCCGCTTCGAAGCTTGGAAGGGCTCGGCGGCTCGCTCCGGTGCCAGGCGGGCGCTGGAGTTCGTCAAGGCCTGGTATCCCGACCTGAGCCTGGACCAGCTGGCTACCTGGCGGTAGCAAGCCGACATGGAGCTGGAGCCGGCACGGCCGGCCATCATCCGGCGGGCTTCGGCAAGCGCCGACTACACCGACACCAGCGTCTTCGCCCCCGAGGTGGACGACAACGGTGTCGCCCAACCGGAGGAGTGGTTCGGGCTGGACCCGGCGTACGGTGAGGACTCGGTGGAGGAGATCGACTCCAGCGACGAGGGCGAAGAGGAGGAGGAGGAGGGTGAAGACACCGAGCCGGCTGGTGGGGCAGTCGGCCAGCCTCAGCCTGACCGTACCTCCAGCACTACGCCGCTCGCGAGTGCGTCGCCTGCCGTAGGTGGTGATCAAGCCGAGACCCGCTAGGTGGCCACTCCTTCAGCCGGCGAGGCGGCCTTCACCGACCAGCTCGGCCTCTGCACCACGCCTTAGACTGCCGTCTTTTGTTTTCTTGTCTTGTTACTTTGGAACAATGTTTGGTTAAGTCTGCACAATTCCACCCACTGGGTGTATTCAAACTTATGTCTGTTGCCAGCCTGTTGGGGGCTTTATGTGTATATATAACTTATGCATTTGGCCTTTCCTTGTACTTTGCCTTTTATCCTTCTGCTTTTTCCTTTGCTGCCCTCCCTTGGTTGCCGCCTCCCCAGTCCGACAGTTGCTCTGCAATCTGTAGCTGGAGGAGTGCTTGGCCAGTTGGGGGGGGGAAGTACTCTAGCTTCGCTGGACTAAAGCTAAGTGTTTAGGAAGCCGGCCAGCCGGCTGTTTTGACAGCCGGCAGGCATGTTTGGAGGCCGTCTTTTTGCTATATAGGTTCGTTGTTCCTTAGCCATTTTTCGTGTGGGCATCCGTTCTGTCTTGTCTCTTGCTAGTCGGACAGTCAGTTCTTTGAGCTGCGACTTTCAACAAGAGAGGACTTGGGAGCCGGCGCACTACTTTTCTGACTTCGGGAAGAACTTTTAATATAGCTCAAGGCGGCCAGTCCCCGGGCCGACTGGTCGAACCCGGTGCCGGACAAGAAATCAAATGTAATAATACATTCATGGATATGACATTCGTCATTCATAGATAATAAAAAGGCAGTCCCCGAGTACTATTCGGGGGGCCTGTTGGTTTGTACTTAATACAAAAAGGGGTAGCATGATACATACTGCTTTCAACTGTAAAATCGTCTCAGGAGGTTTGCGTTCCATGGTCGCTCCGACTCCTTGCCAGAGTCGTCTCTCTTGCGTGCTCTTGGTTTTTGCTCGTCGATCAAGTAGTAGGAGTCGTTGCCGAGTGCCTTGCTGACGACGAAGGGGCCTTCCCAAGGGGCCGAGAGCTTGTGCTGGCCGACTGTTCCCTGGATCAGCCGGAACACAAGGTCGCCCTCTTGGAAGGATCTTGGCTTGACCTTGCGGTTGTAGTAGCGGCGCAGCCCTTGCTGGTAGATGGCGGACCGGCTGAGTGCTAACAGCCGGCCTTCTTCCAGTAGGTCCACGCCGTCTTCTCTTGCTTCTTTGGCCTCCTCCTTCGTGTACATGGTGATCCGAGGCGAGTCGAACTCGATGTCTGTTGGGATGACAGCCTCGGCACCGTACACGAGGAAGAATGGAGTGAAGCCGGTTGACTTGTCGGGTGTAGTGCGCAGACTCCAGAGGACAGCCGGCAGCTCTTCGAGCCAGCAGCCGGCCGATCGCTCCAGTGGTACAACCAGTCGGGGCTTGATGCCGGAGAGGATGAGTCCATTTGCTCGCTCAACCTGGCCGTTTGACTGCGGGTGGGCAACGGACGCTATGTCCAGTCGGATGCCCCGCGTCACGCAGAAACGTGGAAGTGCTCCTTTGGCGAAGTTCGTGCCGTTGTCGGTGATGATGCTGTGCGGCACGCCGTACCGAGTAGTGATGTCGGTGATGAATGTTACGGCAGTCGGCCCATTGAGCTTCTTGATTGGCTTTGCTTCAATCCACTTTGTGAACTTGTCCACAGCAACAAGTAGATGTGTCAGGCCGCCGCGGGCTGTCTTGAAAGGGCCCACCATGTCCAGTCCCCAGACGGCAAAAGGCCAAGTGAGGGGAATGGTCTTGAGGGCAGAAGCCGGCAGGTGTTGCTTGGAACTAAAAACTTGACATCCTCTGCAGCTCTTGACTATTTCTTTAGCATCCTCCAAGGCAGTCGGCCAGAAGAAACCATGGCGGAAAGCCTTGGCCACAAGGGATCTTGAGGCGGCGTGGTGGCCGCATTCGCCTTGGTGGATGTCTTTGAGGATTACCACTCCTTTTTCTGGCTCGACACAACGCTGGAAGACTCCAGTGACGCTGCGCTTCACAAGCTCTCTGTTGATTATTGTATATGCTGCGGCTCGTCGTTGCACTAGTCTTGCTGAGATCTCATCAGCCGGCAGCTCTCTGCTCACTAGGAACTTGAGGATGGGCTGGGCCCATGAGGGAGCTGTGACTTCTTCTTCGGTTAATGTGGCCACCATGACTCGGGTGGGTGGGTTGGGTGAGTCGGCCACTGCTTCTTGTGTCGTTGCAGTCCCCGGGCCGACTGCTGCAGTCCCCGAGCCGGGTTCTGAAGTCCCCGGGCCGGGTGCGACTACAGCAGTCCCCGGGCCGGTTGTCGAAGTCCCCGTGCCACCTGCGGGGTTTCTCCAGTCGGATCCGGCTGTGTCTGGCGCAGGCGATACGAAAATGGAATCCGACTCTGGAGACGGCTTGATGGACGGCTTGAGGAGGCGCTGGAGGGAGACGCCAGTCGGTATGGCCTGTCGAGTGGAGCCGATCCGTGCTAGGGCATCTGCTTGGTCGTTGTCGGCCCTTGGCACGTGGAGGAACTCGCACCCCTCGAAGTATCCGCTGATCTACTGGACGAGGAATCGATAGCTCGCCATGTTCGCGTCCTTGGCGTCCCAGTCGCCAGACGATTGCTGGACCACCAAGTCTGAGTCGCCGTAGCACAGGATCCGGCGTATGCCAAGCTCTTTGGCTAGCCGGAGCCCATGTACGAGCGCCTCGTACTCGGCCACGTTGTTGGAGGCGGCGAAGTGGATCTGCAGCGTGTACTTGAGCTTGTCGCCTTTGGGAGAGGTGAGGACGATGCCGGCTCCCAAGCCGGTGCGCATCTTGGACCCGTCAAAGTGCATCCGCCAATGGGTAGAGTCGGGAGCCGGCGGTAGGTACTGGGTCTCGGCCCAGTCGACGAGGAAGTCGGCCAATGCTTGCGACTTGATGGCGGTGCGGGGTTGATAGAAGATTGTGTAGGGCGCCAATGCAATGGCCCATTTGGCCACCCGGCCGGATGCATCCCGGCTGCCTATGATCTCGGCAAGCGGGGCGGTGCACACGACCGTGATGGGGTGCTCTTGGATGTAGGGCTTCAGTTTCTTGGCAGCGAAGTACACCCCACAGCACATCTTCTGGTAGTGCGGGTAGTTTTGCTTTGAGCTGGATAGCACTTCGATGAGATAGTACACCGGCCTCTGGACTAGCTGGGCTCGGCCTTCCTCCGGGCGCTGGACCACAACAACAGTGCTGACAACTAGGCTAGTCGCGGCGATGTAGAGGAGCATGGGCTCCTTCTCAGTCGGCGCAACCAGGACAGGCGGAGTGGTCAGCATTTTCTTCAACTCATGGAAGGCTTGGTCGGCTTGATCATTCCACTCGAAGTGAGTGGACTTCTTCATGAGTCGATTCAAGGGGAGAGCCTTTTCTCCTAGTCGGCTGATAAAACGATTCAGGGAGGCTAAGCAACCAGTGAACTTCTGCACATCTCGCAGCTTGGTGGGAATATCCATCCTCTCGATGGCCTTGATCTTGACAGGGTTGCACTCAATGCCGCATTCGGAGACCAGGAAGCCTAGCAGCTGGCCGGTTGGCACTCCGAACACGCACTTCTCGGGGTTGAGCTTGATCTGGAATCGGCGCAAGTTGGCGAATATTTCTTTCAGGTCTTCCAGCAAGGTACCGCGCTTCTCTGTCTTCACCACAATGTCGTCTACGTAGACGTGGGCATTTCTGCCGAGTTGTTTCAAGAGACATTTCTGCATGCAACGCTGAAAAGTGGCACCGGCATTTCTCAAGCCGAATGTCATAGTCAGGTAGCAGAAAGCTCAAAAGGGTGTGATGAAGGCAGTCTTCAGGCGGTCCGCTGGGTCCAACTTGATCTGATGGTACCCTGAGTACGCATCCAAAAAACTTAATAGCTCGCATCCGGCTGTGGAGTCTATCACTTGGTCAATCCGTGGCAGAGCAAACGGATCCTTTGGGCAGGCCTTGTTCAGGCTGGTGTAGTCTATACACATACGCCACTTGTTATTCTTCTTCAGAACCAAAACGGGGTTGGCAAGCCATTCTGGAAAGAACACTTCCATGATAAAGCCGGCGGCAAGGAGCCGGGCTATCTCTTCTCCCACAATTCTTCGCTTCTCTTCTGACAGTCGGCGGAGGGGCTGCTTGACCGGCTTCGCATCAGCTCGGACATGTAATTTGTGCTCGGCGAAATCCTTCGGGACACCCGGCATGTCCTTTGGGGACCATGCAAAGATGTCTCGATTCTCACGGAGGAAGTCGACGAGCTCGCCTTCCTATTTACTGTCCAAGTTCGCCCCAATGACAGCGAACCTCTCCGGGTTCTCCGGGTCCAGAGGTATCTTCTTCGTCTATTTGGCAGGCTGGAAGGAGCCATGCGCATCACAATCCTTGGGGTTGGGGGACAAGGCCGGCTGCTTGCCGGCCATGGCCACAACCCGTTCCAACATCTTCTTCTCTTCTGCCACCACGAGGGACTCGGCCAGCCGGCTACTGGCCATGGCGCACTCGATGGACTTCTTGTAGTCGCCGGCTACAGTGATGATCCCCTTCGAGCTCGGCATCTTCATCTTTAGGTAGGCGTAGTGGGGCACAACCATGAACTTGGCCAGGGCAGGTCGGCCAAGCAGTGCATGATAGGGGCTCTCCAAATCCACTACCTTGAACCATATTGCTTCTCGGCGAAAATGATCTTTGTCTCCAAAGAGAACATCCATTTTGATCTTGCCGATTGGGGAGCAAGACAGGCCAGGGACGATACCATGGAAGACGGTGCGGCTCGGCATGAGCTGCTTGGCTTTGATGTTCAGCTTCTCCATGGTATCGCGGTACAGTATGTTGATACTGCTTCCGCCGTCTATCAGGACGTGGGAAAATCTGGCAGCTCGCCTCTCCGCCGCGAGGGTGACGTCCAAGACCATTGCATAGGAGCCAGGCGAAGGCATCACCTCTGGGTGGTCGGCCTGGCTCCAGCTGATTGGCTTTTCTGACCAGTGCATGAACTCGGGGGCGCTGGTGGCGACTGCATTCACATCTTCATGCTGTCTGCGTCGGCTGCACTGGTCATCGGCTTGACTGGTGAAGACGACGTAGGCGGCGTGTTCTTCGGGAAATTCGTCTTGGATGGCGCCGACTGCGGGCCGAGCCGCCGACTGCTGGGGGGCTGGAGGCGGCGGGCCGGGAGGCGGAGGCGGCAGCATTCCCTCGCCCTTGGTGATGCGGGTGAGCCAGTGGCATTTCCGGGTTGTGTGGTTGGACGGCTTCGCGCCGCTGTGGAACTTGCAGGGGGCGTCGAGAGCTTGTTTGTAGGAGAAAGACGGCTGCCAAGCCGGCCTTCCACCCTTCTTCTTGGGAGCGGGCCGTTCTTCGGGCTGCTCGTCTTCAACTGTGGCCACCTGCTGACTGGTGGAAGTCGGCATGGGGGCCTTGCGCTTGTGATCGTTCTGGTAGGGGCGCCGATTAGGGTTGCTAGCCGGCGTCTTAGGAGCCGGAGCTATCACCTTCCCAGAGGCGTCTACTCGCAGCTCGGTCTTCATTGAGGAGTCGGCCGTGGCGTACTTGTCCGCGATGACCAGCAACTCGTCGAGGGTAGCCGGCTCGTCGCAGAGGAGTCGGTGCTTGAGGAGGGTGCCCTCTCGGCACCCGGTGGTGAAGTACTCGATGGCCTGGACCTCGTGCACCCCCTCGTAGGAGTTGCAGAGCTCAGCCCATCGCGTGAGGTAGTCGCGGGTCGACTCGTTGGGCCTTTGGACGCAGAGGGAGAGTTGGCGAGGCTTGGGGGGTCGCTTGTAGGTGCTGGTGAAGTTGCGGACGAAGACTTCGGTGAAGTCCAGCCAACTGTTGATGCTGTAGGGCTTGAGGCTGTTGAGCCATGTGCGCGCCGTGCCTTGCAGCATGAGGGGGACGTACTTCACGGCGACGCGCCGATTGCCGCTGGCTATGCTGACGGCCGTGGAGTAGTCGATGAGCCAATCTTCTGGCTTCACCAAGCCGTTGTACTTGGGCGTGTCTCTGGGGAGCGAGAACCCTTTGGGGAAGGGCTCGTCGCGGATGCGGGGGCCAAAGCATAGCGGGCCGACATCGTCTTCTTCTTCTAACGCCAAGGATCGAGCAAGGCGGTCGATCCTGTGGCGGGCGTCATTCTCGCCGACTCCTTCTCGGCGGCCGAGTCGGTCGCCAAGAGTCGGGTGCGTGATAGGCGGCGGAGTGAGGCGTCTTTCTCTTCGAGGTGGGGGAGGAGGCAGATTTCCTTTGTGTTCAACCGCTCGAGGGCGGCCTTCCGCGTCGCGCTCGATGGTAATGCGAGTCCGGCTGCGGCTGGCAGCCGGCTCCTTGTCTTTCTTCTGGCGCGCGCCGCTCGCAGTCGTCGAGCGGGACGTCGCGGCGTGCTCCCGGCGCGGGGGATGACTATCAGCACGAGCGCCGGCTTCGTGCTGTTCTGCAGCCGCGTCGAGTAGCTGCTGGATCCGTCTCGTCATGTAGGGGAGCTCATCGGCTCCCAGTCCATTGAGCTCTTCTGCGGCCGCCTGAGCGGCTCGCAGATTCTCGAGCGGGGTGGCGTAGACAGGGCAATCTGCCCCCAGCATGCTGGCGACGGCCGCGCCGCGCTTCTGGACGAAGCCGGCTCGGCTCGGGCCGCTAGGCGGCGGCGTACCGAAGGCAGCGCGGTCGACTTCGCGCTGGTGGGCCTCGGTGAGGCGTCTCATGGAGGCTATCTTCTGGCCCTCCGCGATGTGGGCAAGGCGGTGTGCCTCCAGGGTCTCGGCGTCGGCGTCGGCCGGGATGGGGATGGAGAGGTCGTGCATTGCCGCTTGCAGGGCGTCGTGGGCGTTCTCGCTCGAGTTGGCGACGTGGCCGATGACCAGCGCTTCGGTGACAGCGCTGCTGGCGCTGTCAGCTCGAGGGAGGGGGTCGTCGAAGACCACCACGTCGGAGGGGTAGGCGTCAAGCGATGCTGTGTCTGAGTCGATGAGCATCGGGTCGGTGGAGCCGACCGACTCCATGTCTGCAGCAGGCTCGCTGGAGACGTGAAGCTGGTCGAGGAGGCTGACGAGGCGGTTCTCGGGGTAGTCGGTGCCTGCGTCGGACGCAGGCTCGTCGGAGATGCGAGTCTCGCCGAGCAGATCGGCGAGGCGGCTTGCTGCGCAGGCGTCGTCGACGCCTTGCAGCGCGTCGAGGCAAATGCCACGGGCGCAGCAGGCTGGCTGCGCTTGCGGGGGAGGAAGAGGGTTCCCGTCCAGAACAGGTCTCCGGACGACGGTGCACCTGGACCCACGTTGGGCGCCAAATGTCGGGTGGTTGGTGCGACATATGCCAATGGATGGCTTATCATTGTGGGAGCCAATAAAACGTCGCCGGTGCCTGGAAACGGGATGAGGCGAAGACATGCACGCCGGCGGATCTTACCCAGGTTCGGGGCTCTCCGAGGAGATAACACCCCTAGTCCTGCTCTGCGGGGTCTCCGCATGATCACTAGATCGGTGGAAGTAGCTACAATCGCTCCTAGAGCTGTTTGGTTCAAGGGAGAAGAAGAACAAGGCTAGCTCTCTCTTCTCTCTATCTATGGTGTGTGTGCTATGCTTAGAAGCCAACCCTTTGCATGGGTGCTCCGGGGGTTTATATAGGCCTACCCCCCGGGGGTACAATGGTAATCCGGCTGGGCTCTGGTCCCAGCCGTCAGTGTCTATGCTCACCGGCTTCTCCGCCGGCTGCTGGGTCCCGCCGGCTGCCGGCTCCTTGGTCGACAGGCCGGCCCCACCGCCTAGGGTCTTGTCGGCGGCTGCTTACTGTAGCCTCGCCTCTGATGACGAGGGCTTTGTCGAGGTAAGCGTGGCTACAGTGGGCCGCCTCCGGGGCTCTCACTGTAGCCTTACCTCGTTTTGTCTCCTTAATGGGGCTCCTGCTTCGAGGAAGGGAGTAGCCGGCTTCTGGGGGCCGGCGATGCCCTTGGTCGACTGGGAGAGGCCGAGCCGCCTTCACGCCTCTCTCTGGCTGAAGGGGCCCACCGCCCGTGGGCCGTACGGGAGTCTGTCGTGGATGACGTCGAGGCTAGCATGGCTACAGTGCCGAGCCGCACAGGAGACGGCCGTCCCGTACGGCCTCCTGTAGCCATGCCCGCCTCAGGCTTCGGGGGTAGTGGGCCGCACTGTGGCCACACCCCGTCTTGTCGCCGTTATGTGGGAGTAGCTTTGGTGGTTGTGGTCTCGGCCGGCTTCTTGGAGTCGGCGTCCTTCTTGGCCGGCTTCTTGGAGTCGGCCACCCCGTAGTCGTCCTGGGGAGGGGTTGCTGAGGTTGGGCCGCCTTCCGGGAGTCGGCTCCAGAGGTAGCCGGCCAGGGAAGGCGGCCCAAAGCTTGGAGTGCTTGGAGGCCCGAAGGCCTGATAATTTTTTTAGAAGAACCAGGGGCAGTCGGTTAGGCTACCCGTGGCCATTTACTCCGACATGTTTCCATATCGGTGCAACAAGACGAGGACCAGCAGGACGGCAGGATGAAGGTCATCGCGGAGCCCACGACGGCGTCACCACCAGAGCCTTTAGCAGGTGAAGACCATCATTTGTCAGGATAGCTTGTACTAGCTGTTCCCCTTCAAATTGGCCGTTGTGGGATCCTTTCCCGCCTAATATTTGGGGAGAGGGCCCAGGCCTCTATAAATAGGACTAGCCAACGTAGGAGGCAACTGATCTGGGATCTGAGATCCATTCCATCCACACACGCACAAGCTCATCGAGCTCAAGAACGCCTCTCCTCAGGAGGTAGTTCTTCCCTTGTACTTGTTCATCTAAGCCTACTAGGCAATCCAGCACACCACACTGGAGTAGGGTAGTACACCACATCGGTGGCCCGAACCAGTATAAACTCTTGTGTCCCTTGTTCTTCGGGTTCGGCAAGCTAAGCTTTGATATTGTGGTGAGGGCGAGAGCAGGGGTAGAGAGATCTTCGTGCGCACCCCAGAGTTTGAACCTTAAGGGTTTTGCCGGAACCCGTGATCCGACAGTGCCCCCCTCGGGGCACCCCCCAGGTGCTTCTTCGGCCCATTGGGTGTCTTCTGGTCCATAAAAATTCCACAAAAAGTTTCGTTGCATTTGGACTCCATTTGATATTGATTTCCTGCGATGTAAAAAACAAGCAGAAAACAACAACTGGCACTAGGCACTATGTCAATAGGTTAGTACCAAAATATGATATAAAATGATTGTAAAACATCCAAGAATGATAATATAACAACATGGAACAATTAAAAATTATAGATACGTTAGAGACGTATCAAAGCCAAACAGAAACTAATAGCTGCCACCAAACAAGCAGCGACATCACTAGTTATTGCAACACCTTCCACAGTACCACCAGCTACACGAGTTAGTCATTTGTCAACTCAGCTAGCAGCACGTTCCCAAGCTCCCTTGCCACCCGACACTACTTCCGAAGCACTCTTGACACAAGACGAGTTGGCAAGATCAGATGAACCTTGTGAGCTTCAACAGCAAGAAGGTAGTTGCTGGAGTCAAGTTACAGTTGCATGCTTCTTTATATGTAGTCTCACAGTTTGATGTATACTAACACTTCCTATGTTTGTTGTTGGACTAGCACCTAGGCGCAAGAGGAAACAAACATCAGGGATAATGCTCGATAGGTTAACTAAATCTAGAGGAGGAATAATAGAGATCCGTTTTGAGGCAGGTTTAAAAAGGCCACATGATGCTACAGAGTCAGCCAAGTTAGTATCAGAAGCATCGGTTGCCTTTAGGTGTCATGCACATATCCTCCCAATAGGGATTCGGTACAGGAATGACAAAGACGAAACCCAATTCAACACCTTCCTCGACAATTTATCTGTAAGTATGATTATGTATGGAAACTAGTAATATCGTCTTGCTCTTTCCCATACTTTCTAGGTTGGTGATAATGAGACTCCCATAATTTTCAACAGATGAGGTTCACGTTGGATAGCCAAGATGATGCAACCAAACAAGCTTACACCCATGTTTCCAAGTCTGCTCCGCGACAGTATCGGTATAACTTGAGGAAAACTCACTTTGAAGGCAAGGCTAACAGTGAACTTTCCCAAACATCTCCAGTGGAAAATATATCAGATGAATACTAGAGAGGCCTCGTTAAACACTGGTCAGATCCAAAGTATCAATTACGTTATATATATGTGGTCAGATCACATGTTGAACTCCTATTTATGCATGTGCCTCACAAATCTATCTTCTTGTAGGTGAACTGTTCAAAGACCAAGGCCAACCGTACGAAAGTGAAATTCCAACAGACGACAGGATCTCGTAGCTATATTGCACACTGCGAGGCTCTTGTAATTAGCTGCTATTTCAGTCTTTTCGCTATGCCATATTATCACATCTATATTGACTTGTTCCAAATGCTGAGGAAAGCCTGCAAGGACCAAAAAGTACATGAACCAAATGATGTGGAAATCTTCAAGGACTGTCACACCAGCAAGACGAAGGGCATGACTACACCAGTCAAAGCCGCTATTGTAAGTCCTTAATACTCATGCCTTTTAACTACTACTTACTCTGACTTGTGCGTTGAACTGCACGGTTTGCAGCCATTGTCTATTACTCTTTTCAATTTTATACACAATTTTCTTAGCGTATCATTGCACCTTACAAGGTTTAAAGGACAAGAGTGATGTTCCTTTGATCTTGATCTGTAATCTAGTTCCTTGCTGGACTCGCCCACACAACGTTACAATTGCCTGTTTGTCTATTTTTAGTTGTTTTGTGATATGAATGATGTCATACTATGCTTACCGTATTATAAACTTTGTCTCTTTATCCTTAGCTGTCAAGACAATGTGAAGAAATAGGCAATACATTAGCCATGGTACATGGTCATATGTTTGCAACCTGGTTTTATTATTTACTTTTCAGTAAAATGCAACTAATATTTTACACGGGTTCACTAGAATAAGTTCTGTATATAGACCAAAGCTATTTTGTTTGGTTTTGCTGCCTCCTTAATATCTTCTGTTCTAGTACTAGTAATGTAAAAACTCAACTTTTCAGCAAGCTATGGAACAAATGGTGGAACCGCCACCTTCTGAAGGTGACGAGGCAACTATAACCGCAATGTCACCTCTTGCTGCAGTGGCTCAGTACCTGTCCACTAACAGTGCCAAAAGCACGTTCTTGCATAATACTTGGTTGGCTGTTAAGGCAATCTTGTGCAAACTGCCTCATGATCAAGATATGCAAGCTCAAAAAAATGTTATATCTGCGCTCCACACACAAGTCAATTCCCTAACAGAGACCCTTTGTGAAACAAGGACAACCATTGTTCGATGTCGTCAAGATATGCATGGTTTTGAAGCCAGACTATCAGACATTTGCTATGTTGTTCAGGAGCCTAGGCGAAATGAAGGCGAAGGTTATGGTGCTCCATCCAACAGTACAACATGACAACATAACAGTCAGGTCATATGAACTGAGCTTCTGAACTTCTGGTGGTGCATTTATCTGCCGGACTGTCAACTTTTATGCCAACCTTCCTTTTGTTTTATGGTTGTAATTTTTTTTGTTGCGATACAAAATTTGTTCTTAACGTGCAGCCACCGGCTTAAGAAAACAGCAAGCCATTTTTGTATAGTGTAGGGTGTTCCCTATATTTGCACTGGTGGCAAACTTTGATGCCCAGTGGATGTAATGTGTGCAATCGCCTTAATAGCCTAGCGTTAGTTTCTGTCTTATTTATTTCCTAGTCTTCTTTTTTGTTGGTTTGCTAGTGGCGAACAACCATGGGCCATATACAGACCGTGGTAACCTTGAGCCGACTACAGGCTGTGGGATCCAGTGGCCTCCTATGGGCCGTCAGATAAATGGGCCTCCAACGGGCCGTAGAATCAGTGGGCCACAGGCCGTCGGATAAATGGGCCCGCATGGGCCATAAACGGGCGTAATTGGTATTGGGCCAGCACGGTAACAGGCCGTTAATAGGCCGAAAGACAACAAAGGCTTAATTCTGTCACAGGCATAACTGGTCATTAATGGGCCAGAATATAGGATGGACTGGGAACGGCACAATGGTTTAACAAGCCACAAACGGGCCAATTGGAACCACGGGCCAAATTTGGCCCATTAGGGGAACATGCCCGTAATGGGCCGGAAGTAATCGAGGTCCGAAAAGGAGCCCAAGAACATATGGGTCGTCAGTAGGCCGAAAGCTAACACGGGCTGGAAACGACCCATGTGAATCATGGGCCATTAATGGGTACAAAGAAATTTACTATTCATTATGGGACAAAGTCACCGTGGGCCACTAAAGGGCCTAAAGATACGAAAGGACTCATATGGGTTGAAAGACGTCGTGGGCCATACATGGGCCGAAAGTGAAACGGGCTGGTGTTATATTCGACGGCCCACATGACGCTATTGGGACGATTTTGGGAAGGCCCTAACGGGCCGTGAGTTACCGGGCCGTAAGGTGGGCTATATGCAAACATACCGTTAACAGGCTTTTCATGGGCCAGCCCGCTAGCTTTTCACCAAGTCAAATGGGCTGGCCTTTGTAAGCTAAATGCGCCAGTGTTTGGTCATCGCACGTCTCGGCATATCATAGGCGCCTATTTGACCCAATGACGAGCTGCCACGTGTTTCCTTCCGCCAATGAGAATTTTACACATGGAAAATCCCCATTGGTCCGGGCTGTTAATGGGTTATCGAATCCAAAACCGGACCCGATAGGTTAATGGCGACCCGTTACCGTGGATGCCACGTGTTGGAGTAAATGGCCACGGGTAGCCTAACCTACTCCCCTGGCTCTTTGAAAAATTATCGGGCCATGCAAGCCTTCAAGCATACAAAGCATATGGACGCCTTCCCCCGGCCGGCTATCCCCAGGGCCGACTTCCAGAAGCCGGCCATGAGGAAAGCCGACTCCCAGAAGCCGGCCATGAAGAAAGCCGACTCCCAGAAGCCGGCCATGAAGAAAGCCAGCTCCCAGAAGCCGGCCAAGACTGCACCCACTAAAAACTGTACCCACATAACGGCGATAGGATGGGGCGTGGCCGCAGTACAGCCCACTGCCCCTGAATCCCGGAACAGGCATGGCTACAGGGCGCCGTACGGGCCAGCCATCCCCCGTCCGGCGTGGCACTGTAGCCGTGTTGACCTCGATGTCACCCACGACAGGCGCCAGTACGGCCCGTAGGAGGCAGGCCCCTTTTGCCAGAGAGACACCCGAAGGCGGCCTGGCCTCCTCTAGTCGGCCAAGAGTGTGGCCGGCTCCTAACAGCCGGCTACCTCCCTCCCTCGAAACATGTGCCTCATTAAGGAGACAAGACAAGGTAAGGATACAGCGAGAGCCCGCAAGGCGGCAACACTATAGCCACGCTTACCTCAACAAAGCTCTCGTCATCAGAGGCGAGGCAGCAGTAACCAGCCGCCGACAAAGCCCCCAAGCGGTGTGTCGGAGTAAATGGCCACGGGTAGCCTAACCGACTGCCCTTGGCTCTTCAAAAATTATCAGGCCCTTTGAGCCTTCAAGCATTCAAAGCATCGGGCCGCCTTCTCCCGATCGGCTACCCCTGAAGCCGACTCTCAGAAGGCGACCCAACCTCAGCAACCTCCATCAAGATAACTACGAGATGGCCGACTCCAGGAAGCCGGCCATAGAGGATGCCGACTCCCCAGAGCCGGCCATGAAGAGCGCCGACTCCAAGAAGCCGGCCAAGACCGCAACCACCAAAACTACGCCCACATAATGGTGACAAGACGGGGTGTGGCTACAATGCGGCCCACTACCCCCGAATCCCGAGGCAGGCATGGCCGCAGGACGCCGTACGGGTCGGCCATCTCCCGTCCGGCTCGGCCCTGTAGCCATGCTGGCCTCAACGTCATCCACGACAGACGCCAGTACGGCCCACGGGCGGCGGGCCCCTTCAGCCAGAGAGAGGCGCAAAGGCGGCCCAGCCTCCCCCAGTCGGCCAGGGGCGTAGCCGGGCCGGCTACTCCCCTCCCTCGAAACATGTGCCACATTAAGGAGACAAGACGAGGTAAGGCTACAGTGAGAGCCCTCGAGGCGGCACACTGTAGCCACGCTCACCTCGACGAAGCCCTCGTCATTAGAGGCGAGGCTACAGTAAACAGCCGCCGACAAGACCCCCAGGCGGTGGGGCCGGCCTATCGACCAAGAGGCCGGCAGCCGGCGGGACCCACTAGTCGGCGGGCCCCAACGGCCGGCAGAGAAGCCGGCGAGCGCAGACACTAACGACTGGGACCCGCGCCCAGCCGGATTACAATTGTACCCCCGGGGGGTAGGCCTATATAAACCCCCCGGGGCACCCATGCAAAGGGTTGGCTTCTTAGAGTTACACACACACCATATAGAGAGGGAAGTGAGAGCTAGCCTTTCTCTTCTTCTCCCTTGAACCCGATAGCTCTAGGAGCATTTGTAGCTACTCTTTCTGATCTAGTGATCATGCGGAGACCCCGCAGAGCAGGACTAGGGGTGTTATCTCCACGGAGAGCCCCGAACCTGGGTAAGATTCGCCGGCGTGCATGTCTTCGCCTCATCCCGTTTCCAGGCACCGGCGACGTCTTACTGGCTCCCACCATGATAAGCCACCCGTTGGCATATGTCGCACCTACCACCCGACATTTGGCGCCCACCGTGGGGCCAGGTGCATCGTCGTCCAGAGACCTGTTCTGGACGGGAACCCTTTTCCTCCCCCGCGAGCGCAGCCAGCCTACTGCGCCCGATGGCGTTTGCCCAGACGCGCTGCAAGGCGTCGACGACGCCTGCGCAGCGAGCTGCATCGCCGATCTGCTCGGCGAGGCTTGCATCTCCGACGAGCCCGCGTCCGACGCAGGCACGGACTACCCCGAGAGCCGCCTCGTCAGCCTCCTCGACCAACTTCACGTGTCCAACGAGCCTGCCGCAGACTTCAAGTCGGTCGGCTCCACCGACCCGATGCTTGTCGATTCTGACACGGCATCGCTCGACGCCTACCCCTCCGACGTGGTGGTCTTCGACGACCCTCTTCCTCGAGCTGACAGCGGCAGCAGCGCCATCACCGTAGTGCTGGTCATCAGCCACATCGCCAAGTCGGGCGAGAACGCCCACGACGCCCTGCAAGCAGCGATGCACGACTTATCCGTCCCCATCCCGGCCGACGCCGACGCTGAGACCTTGGAGGCACGCCGCCTCGCCCTCATCGCGGAAGGCCAGAAGATAGCCTCCATGAGATGCCTCACCGAGGCCCACCAGCGGGAGGTCGACCGCGCCGCCTTCGGTACGCCGCCGCGTAGCGGGCCGAGCCGAGCCGGCTTCGTCCAGAAGCGCGGCGCGGCTATCGCCAGCATGCTGGGGGCAGATCGTCCCGTCTACGCCACCCCGCTCGAGAATCTACGAGCCGCGCAGGCGGCCGCTGAAGAGCTGAATGGGCTGGGAGCCGATGAGCTCCCCTACATGACAAGGCGGATCCAACAGCTGATCAACACGGCCACAGAACGACACGAAGCCGGCGCTCACGCTGATAGTCATCCCCCGCGCCGGGAGCACGCCGCGACGTCCCGATCGCCGACTCCGCGCGGCGCCCGCGAGAGGAAGGACAAGGAGCCGGCTGCTAGCCGCCGCCGGACTCGCATCACCATCGAGCGCGACGCGGAGGGCCGCCCTCGAGCGGTGGAGCGCCAAGGAAATCCGCCTCCTCCCCCGCCTCGAAGGGAGAGACGTCTCACCCCGCCGCCTGTCACGCACCTGACTCTTGGTGACCGACTAGGGCGCCGAGAAGGAGTCGGCGAGAATGACGCCCGCCACCGGATCGACCGCCTTGCTCGATCCCTGGCGCTAGAAGAAGAAGACGATGTCGGCCCGCCATGCTTTGGCCCCCGCATCCGCGACGAGCCCTTCCCCAAAGGGTTCTCGCTCCCCAGAGACACGCCCAAGTACAACGGCTCTGTGAAGCCGGAAGATTGGCTCATCGACTACTCCACTGCTGTCAGCATAGCCAATGGCAATCGGCGCGTGGCCGTGAAGTACGTCCCCCTCATGCTGCAAGGCACGGCGCGCACCTGGCTCAACAGCCTCAAGCCCTACAGCGTCAACAGCTGGCTGGACTTCACGGAAGTCTTCATCCGCAACTTCACCAGCACGTACAAGCGGCCTCCCAAGCCTCGCCAGCTCTCCCTATGCGTCCAAGGGCCCAGCGAGTTGACCCGCGACTACCTCACGCGGTGGGCCGAGCTCCGCAACTCCTGCGAGGGGGTACACGAGGTTCAGGCCATCGAGTACTTCACCGCCGGGTGCCGAGAGGGCACCCTCCTCAAGCACCGACTCCTCTGCGACGAGCCGGCTACCCTTGATGAACTCCTGATCATCGCGGACAAGTACGCCACGGCCGACTCCTCGATGAAGACCGAGCTCCGAGTGGACGCTTCTGGGAAGGTGCTCGCTCCGGCTCCCAAGACGCCGGCTGGCGACTCCAATCGGCGCCCCTACCAGAACGATCAGAAGCGCAAGGCCCCCATGCCGCCTTCCACCAGTCGGCAGGTGGCCAGAGTTGAAGATGAGCAGCCCGAAGAGCGGCCCGCTCCCAAGAAGAAGGGTGGCAGGCCGGCTTGGCAGCCGGCTTTATCTTACGAGCAGACTCTCGACGCCCCCTGCAAGTTCCACAGCGGCGCGAAGCCGTCCAACCACACGACCCGAAAATGCCACTGGCTCACGCGAATCTCCAAGGGCGAAGGGCTGGTGCCGCCTCCGCCTCCCGGCCCGCTGCCTCCAGCCCCTCAGCAGCCGGCGGCTCGGCCGGCAGTCGGGGCCATTCAAGATGAGTTCCCTGGAGAGCACGCCGCCTACGTCGTCTTCACCAGCCAAGCCGAAGACAAGCGTAGTCTGCGCCGTCAGCATCAAGAGGTCAACGCAGTCGCCTCTAGTGCCCCCGAGTTCATGCACTGGTCCGAGAAGCCCATCAACTGGAGCCAGGCTAACCACCCAGAGGTGATGCCATCCCCTGGCTCCTATGCACTGGTCTTGGATGTCACCCTCGCGACAGAGAGGCGAGCTGCCCGATTCTCCCGCTCCCTGATAGATGGCGGAAGCAGTATCAATATACTGTACCGCGATACCATGGAAAAGCTGAACATCAAGGCGAAGCAGCTTATGCCAAGCTGGACCGTGTTCCATGGCATCGTCCCCGGCTTGTCTTGTTCCCCGATCGGCAAGATCAAGATGGATGTTCTCTTCGGAGACAAGGATTATTTTCGCCGGGAAGCGATCTGGTTTGACGTAGTGGATCTGGAGAGCCCCTACCATGCTTTGCTTGGCCAACCTGCTCTGGCCAAGTTCATGGCTGTGCCCCACTAAGCCTACCTGAAGATGAAGATGCCGAGCTTGAAGGGTATCATCACGGTAGCCGGCGACTACAAGAAGTCCATCGAGTGCGCCATGGCCAGTAGCCGGCTGGCCGAGTCCCTCGTAGTAGCAGAAGAGAAGAAGATGCTGGAGCGGGTTGTGGCCATGGCCGGCAAGCAGCCGGCCCTGTCCCCCAACCCCAAAGATTGTGATGCACAGGCCTCCTTCCAGCCGGCCAAAGAAAAGAAGAAGATACCTCTGGACCCGGAGAATCCTGAAAGGTTTGCTGTCATTGGGGCAAACCTGGACAGTAAATAGGAAGGCGAGCTCGTCGACTTCCTCCGTGAGAATCGAGACATTTTTGCATGGTCCCCAAAAGACATGCCGGGTGTCCCGAAGGATTTCGCCGAGCACAAATTGCACGTCCGGGCCGACGCGAAGCCGGTCAAGCAGCCCCTTCGCCGACTGTCCGAAGAGAAGCGAAGAATCGTAGGAGAAGAGATAGCCCGGCTCCTCGCCGCTGGCTTTATCATGGAAGTATTTTTTCCAGAGTGGCTTGCCAACCCAGTCTTGGTATTGAAGAAGAACAACAAGTGGCGCATGTGTATAGACTACACCAGCCTCAACAAGGCCTGCCCCAAGGATCCGTTTGCTTTGCCACGGATTGACCAAGTGATAGACTCCACAGCCGGATGCGAGCTGTTGAGCTTTTTGGACGCCTACTCAGGGTACCATCAAATCAAGTTGGACCCAGCAGACCGCTTGAAGACTGCCTTCATCACACCATTCGGAGCTTTCTGTTACTTGACTATGACATTCGGCTTAAGGAATGCCGGTGCCACTTTTCAGCGTTGCATGCAGAAATGCCTCCTCAAGCAACTCGGCAGAAATGCCCACATCTATGTAGACGACATTCTGGTGAAGACAGAGAAGCGCGCACCCTGCTGGAAGACCTCAAAGAAACATTCGCCAACTTGCGTCGATTCCAAATCAAGCTCAACCCCGAGAAATGTGTGTTCGGAGTACCAGCCGGCCAGCTGCTAGGCTTTCTGGTCTCCGAACGCGGCATCGAGTGCAACCCTGTGAAGATCAAGGCCATCGAGAGGATGGAGATTCCCACCAAATTGCGAGATGTGCAGAAGTTCACCGGGTGCTTGGCCTCCCTAAACTGCTTTATCAGCTGGCTAGGAGAGAAGGCTCTCCCCCTGTACCGACTCATGAAGAAGTCCACTCACTTCGAGTGGAATGACCAAGCCAACCAAGCCTTCCATGAGCTGAAGAAGATGCTGACCACTCCACCTGTCCTGGCGGCACCGACTGAGAAGGAGCCCATGCTCCATTACATTGCCGCGACTAGCCGAGTAGTCAGTACAGTTGTTGTGGTCCAGCGCCCGGAAGAAGGCCGAGCCCAGCTAGTCCAGAGGCCGGTGTATTATCTAAGCGATGTACTATCCAGCTCAAAACAGAACTACCCGCACTACCAGAAGATGTGCTATGGGGTGTACTTTGCCGCCAAGAAGCTGAAGCCCTACTTCCAAGAGCATCCCATCACGGTCGTGTGCACCGCCCCGCTGGCCGAGATCATAGGCAGCCGGGATGCATCCGGCCGGGTGGCTAAGTGGGCCATTGCGTTGGCACCATACACAATTTTCTACCAGCCCCGCACCGCCATCAAGTCCTAAGCACTGGCCGACTTCTTCATCGACTGGGCCGAGACCCAGTACCTACCGCCGGCTCCCGACTCTACCCATTGGCGGATGCACTTCGACGGGTCCAAGATACGGATCGGCTTGGGAGCCGGCATCGTCCTCACTTCTCCCAAAGGCGACAAACTCAGATACACGCTGCAAATCCACTTCGCCGCCTCCAACAACGTGGTCGAGTACGAGGCACTCATACATGGGCTCCGGCTAGCCAAAGAGCTCGGCATACACCGGATCCTGTGTTATGGCGACTCAGACTTGGTGGTCCAGCAGTCGTCTGGCGACTGGGACGCCAAGGACGCAAACATGGCGAGCTATCGATTCCTCGTCCAGTAGATCAGTGGGTACTTCGAAGGGTGCGAGTTCCTTCACGTGCCAAGGGCCGACAACGACCAAGCAGATTCCCTGGCATGGATCGGCTCCACCCGACAGGCTATACCGACCGGCGTCTCCCTCCAGCGCCTCCTCAAGCCGTCCATCAAGCCGTCTCCAGAGTCAGACTCTATCTTCGTACCGCCTGTGCCTGATACAGCCGGATCCGACTGGAGGAATCCCGCAGGCGGCACGGGGACTTCGACAACTGGCCCGGGAACTACCGTAGTCGCACCCGGCCCGGGGACTTCAGAACCCGGCCCGGGGACTGCAGCAGTCGGCCCGGGGACTGCAGCGACACAAGAAGCGGTGGCCGACTCCAACTCCACGCCACCCGACCCACCCACCCGAGTCATGGTGGCCTCATTAACAGAAGAAGAAGTCACTGCTCCATCATGGGCCCAGCCCATCCTCAAATTCCTAGTCAGCAGAGAGCTGCCGACTGATGAGATCTCAGCAAGACTAGTCCAACGACGAGCCAGAGCATATGCAATAATCAACAGAGAGCTTGTCAAGCGCAGCGTCACTGGAGTATTCCAGCGCTGTGTCGAGCCAGAAAAAGGAGTGGCAATCCTCAAAGATATCCATCAAGGCGAATGCGGCCACCACGCAGCCTCAAGATCACTTGTGGCCAAAGCTTTCCGCCACGGTTTCTTTTGGCCGACTGCTTTGGAAGACGCCAAAGAGATAGTCAAGAGCTGCAGAGGATGCCAAGTCTTCAGTTCCAAGCAACACCTGCCGGCTTCTACACTCAAGACCATTCCCCTCACCTGGCCCTTTGCCGTCTGGGGACTGGACATGGTGGGCCCTTTCAAGACAGCCCGTGGCGGCTTGACACATCTGCTTGTCGCCATGGACAAATTCACAAAGTGGATCGAAGCAAAGCCAATCAGGAAGTTGAACGGGCCGACTGCCGTAACATTCATCACCGACATCACTACTCGATACGGCATGCCGCACAGCATCATCACCGACAACGGCACGAACTTTGCCAAAGGAGCACTGGCACGTTTCTGCGCGACGCAGGGTATCCGACCGGACTTAGCGTCTGTTGCCCACCCGCAGTCAAACGGCCAGGTCGAGCGAGCAAATGGACTCATCCTCTCCGGCGTCAAGCCCCGACTGGTTGTGCCACTGGAGCGATCGGCCGGCTACTGGCTCGATGAGCTGCCGGCTGTCCTCTGGAGTCTGCGTACTACCCCCAACAAATCAACCGGCTTCACTCCATTCTTCCTTGTATATGGTGCCGAGGCTGTCATCCCAACCGACATCGAGTTCGACTCGCCTCGGATCACCATGTACACGGAGGCGGAGGCCAAGGAAGCAAGAGAAGACGGTGTCGACCTACTAGAAGAAGGCCGGCTGTTAGCACTCAGTCGGTCCGCCATCTACCAGCAGGGGTTGCGCCGCTACCACAACCGCAAGGTCAAGCCAAGATCTTTCCAGGAGGGCGATCTTGTGCTTTGGCTGATCCAGCGAACAGCCAGCTAGCACAAGCTCTCGGCCCCTTGGGAAGGCCCCTTCGTCATCAGCAAGGCACTAGGCAACGACTCCTACTACCTGATTGACGCGCAAAAACCAAGAGCACGCAAGAGGGACGACTCCAACAAGGAGTCGGAGCGACCATGGAACGCGAACCTCCAAAGAAGATTTTACAGTTGAAAGCAGTATGTAATATGCTACCCTTTTGTATTAAGTATGAAACAACAGGCTCCCCGAGGAGCACTCGGGGACTGCCTTTATTTATCTATGAGTGACGAGTGTCATATCCATGAATGTATTATTACATTTGATTTCTTGTCTGGCACCGGTTCGACTAGTCGGCCCGGGGACTGGACGCCTTGAGCTATATTAAAAGTTCTACCTGAAGTCAGACAAGTAGTGTGCTAGCTCCCGAGTCCTCTCTTGTTGAAAGTCGCAGCTCGAAGAACCGACTGTCCGACTAGCAAGATCCAAGGAAGAAAGGATGCCCACACGAAAAAGGCTAAGGACTAATGAACTTATATAGCGAAAAGACGGCCTCCAACCACGCCTGCCGGCTGTCAGAACAGCCGGCTGGCCGGCTTCCTAAACACTTAGCTCTAATCCAACAAAGCTAGAGTACTTGCCCTCCCAATTGGCCAAGCACTTCTCCAGCTACAGATTGCAGAGCAACTGTCTGTGTGGGGAGGCGGCAACCAAGGGAGGGCGGCAAAGGAAACAGCAGAAGGATGAAAAGCAAAGAACAAGGAAAAGCCAAACACATGCATAGTCATATATACATATAAAGCCCTCAACAGGCCGGCAATCGACATAGTTCGAATACACCCCCGGTGGGTGGAATTGTGTAAACTTAACAGAATATTGTTCCAAAAGTGACAAGACAGGAAAATAAAAGATAGCAGACTAGACTAAAGGTGCGACGTGGGAGCCGGGTTGGTCGGTGGAGACGGCGTCGCCGGCTGAAGGAGTGGCCGGCTGGCGGGTCTCAGCCTGATCACCACCGGTGGCAGGCGACGCACCCGCGCGCGACGTGTTGCTGGAGGCGCGGTCAGGCTAAGGCTGGCCGGTCGCCCCACCATCCGGCCCGGCGTCTTCACCTTCCTCCTCCTCTTCTTCACCCTCGTCGCTGGAGTCGATCTCCTCCGCCGAGTCTTCGCCGTCTGTTGGGTTCAGCCCGAACCAGTCCTCCGGCTGGGCAACACCGTTGTCATCTACCTCAGGAGCGAAGGCGCTGGTATCGGTGTAGTCGGCGATCGCCGAAGCCCGTCCGATGATAGCCGGCCGCGCTGGCTCCAGCTCCATGTCGGCCTGCTGCCGCCAGGTAGCCAGCTGGTCCAGACTCAGGCTGGGATACCAGGCCTTGACGAACTCCAGCGCCCGCCTGGCGCCGGACCGAGCCGTCGAAGCCTTCCAGGCTTCAAAGCGGCCGACCGCCACCTCCAGCCAGTCGGCAGTCTGACTGGGGGTGTGGGGAACCACTTCGCCAGCCCAGAGGGCGGCCAGCACCTGCGCCCCGGCACGTTGAAGACGGCGGAGCAGTCGATGAGCTTGCTGGAGGCGGGCCTGGATCGCCAAGAGCTGCTCCTCCATCGACCGGCTAGCGTTTGGCGCAATCTCAGCGCCAGCCTGCCTCCGTGCCTCGCGGCGGGCCTCGATGATCTGGTTGGCGGCGGTAGAGTAGCCAGGGAAGTACTCTGCACAAGAAAGAAAGAGAAAGAAGAGAAAACACCAAGTCAGAAAACGAGCCAAAAGCGGCAGACGGCAAGAAAGGACGAAGAAGTAGGCGGCTTACCATCAACCAAATCTTCGATCTGGCCATAGCCATTGATCAGAGTCTGCTTTGCTTCGGCCCAGCCAGCCGCCTCTGCCTCGTACTCGGCCTGGAGGGCGGCTTCGCTGTCCTGCACCGCCTTCAGAGCCGCCTTGTGGCCCTCCTCCTGGTCGGCCAACCTCTTGGCCAGGCGGTCACGTTCCTGCACCAAGGCAGCAAACTCGGCCTCCTTGGCACGAAGGGCAGCCTGAGACCCTCCCAGCTGTGCCCTCAGACTGGCGTTGGCCGCTGCAGGGACGGCAGAAAAAGAAGAAACAATAAGAGGAAGTCGTCAAGGAAGATCCGACCCAACTGCTCAGTAGTCGGCCCGCATCTCGGGGACTACACCCAGTGGGTGCACTGACGCGCCCCCACGTGAGATAAAGGACAAAGCACTTACCCCGGCTCTCAGTTAGGTCGGCGGTTTTCTGGGTCAGCTCCCGAGCTTGGGAGTTGAAGGCAGCTGCGCGAAGATTGTGGTAGTCCTGCAAGACAGGCAGAAGAGCGAAGTAAGAGAAAAGATAGCAAAACTAGATCCGCTAAAAAGTTCCAAGCCGCCTGCTCAGCAGCCGACTCGAAACTCGGGGACTACACCCAGTGGGTGCGCTGACGCGCCCCCACGGAAGAAACCAAGATCAAAAAGAAGCAAGATAAGAAGACTAACCTGGATGGCCGCCCGCGTCGCAAGGAACTCGTCGTTGTACCGCCTCAGCGCCGTAGCCTGGGCTTGGAGCCGGGTCCGGACGTCCTGCGCGGCCACGTTCATCACGGCCGTCCCTCCGCCCGGCGTCCACCCTGAGGTGGCACTGGCCGCCTCCACATCCTGGGCCGACGAGCTGGAGCCCGCGGCCGGCTGCGGCTCCGACGCAGCCTTCTGCGGCTCTGACGCGGCCTTCCCTGCGCGCCAGCATGGCAGCGTCCGGACCGCCAGCTCAGTCCTCGCGGCCGGCTCGCCCCCCGTCGACTGCACAGGCGGCAGATCAGGCCGGCCGCCTTGAGCCATCCTAGTCGGCGGGGTCGGTACCGCCGCCCTCTCCAGGATGACGATGTCGTCATCCCTCTCCAGCCCCGGCTGGTCACCGCCGGTTTCTCCTGGCCGGGGCTCCGGGGCCCCAGGCGCCGCGACGCGCAGTGGGGTGACCAGCAAGGCCCCCTCCGCCATCGCCGTAGCCGCAGCCTCTGCTTGGGCCTTGGCCGCGGCGGCAGCGTGTGCCTTCGCCGCCTCCTCCTCCTGTGCCGCCTTGGCGGCGGCCGCCCTGTGACACCCAAAAATTTTCACTTGGATTTTTTTTTAAAAAATTTATTTTTATTTAAGGAGGGTATTTAAAATTTTTCTCCTAAAGAACCCACCTTCTCAAAAACTTTCTTTTATGGCAAGTGTTTTATTTGGATTCACCCAAGACTTGATTTTGGTCTTGGAGATTTGCCCTTTTTATGTTGACTCTAAACCAAATGCTTTTCACTTTGGAAATTTTCTTTTAAAAATCTTTTAAATAGCCCTAGGGCATTTTGAGTGATCTTCTCCCCTTTTCAAAAATTCCTCTTGCCATGACCCAAGTGGAAATTCACTCCCATAAACCTTTCCCCACCTTTGGATCATTATGTACCTCAAATACAGCAAGTTGAACCCCTCCATATAATTTTTCCCATTTACTTCTTATCAAAAACAATTTCTGCCTTCTATCTTGATCCTTGGAGGTTTTCAAAGGAGCTACCCTTTCTGCTTTGAATTTTGCCTCCAAACCAATTCCCCTAGCTAGTCCTTTGAACCCTCGACCAAGATCCATGAAGATCCACTGGTCTCCAGTTCAAATTTTTCAAACTATACTTGCTGCAAGTTTGGACCAGATTTGCCAAATTTGATGAAATTCATTCAAATCCTTCTCCTAAAAATCTGAAAAAAATCAGGCAGCCTCTGGGTGCATTGAGAGGTCACCTCACCAAGTCCCAGCTCCAGGAAAAATTTTCTTCTTGCCAAATCATTTCATCGAACACCTACTGGGCACTGTTGCTGTGATGTTCAGTTAAGTTCAGAGAACAGTTTCAGTGCACTGTCGTTTTCTTCAGTGTTCGTTGTCCATCTCGCCAGTGTCGCTGTGGCGCCTTGCTCCCCGTCCCCTCCCCCTTGTCCTCTGCACCGCACGAGCGCCTGGAAGGTTGCGGGCATCGGCGACGAGCAGGAGGAGGTGCGCCGCCCCGTGACTGACGGCAGCGGCGGCTTTGCGGCCGCCAGAGAGAGGCACAGCGCAGACGGCGCCGTCCAGCGCCGCCCAAGCCACCGGAGGCCGCCGCGTGGCCATCCACTCCCCAGTGCGCGCTGCCACCCTCGTCGTGAACCGCTAGGCGCGGAGCGCGCTCTCTGCCGCCGCCGTGCCCGTACGGTCACCCCGTCGAGGACCGGCGCCATTACGCCAAGCCCGACCAAGATTAGCGGGGGAACGGCACCAGTACACCTCCCTGATGCTGCCTAGCCACCTAAGCTCCCTGCCAAGCCATTGCCTCGCCGTAATTGCTCGCCAGAGCGATCCCGTTCACGGCCACCCCCTCGAACCGCCTATAAATAGAGGCCCCGAGCCCCAACTCGAACCCACACCACCTCTGCACACCTCCAGCACCACACCTAGCCACTGGGAGAACCCCGAGGGAGTCTTCTTCCTCAACTCCGGCCGCCGCGACCCGCCACGGGATCCAGCTCGATTCGCTCCCGTGCGTGCACCTCTAACCCCCAACTCTTGCCAGTAGCTCTCTTATGCATCCACTCTCCTGACCCGCGCTTTAATTCGGAGTTTGCAGCACCCACCGGAGTTCTCCACCATCGCCCGAGCCGCCGTCCACCGGAGAAAGTGTTGCCGTCGACGTGGTGCTCTCCGACGACCAAGTCCACCACCCACCGACGCGGAAGAACACGCTGAACCTCTTGGTACACTCCGATCTCCCTGACCCGCCATGGTTCGACGCCGGCGACCACCGCAGCCTTCGGGCGCCGGGAAGGATTTAAACCTGACATGTGGGACCCCCACGTTAGCCTCTCTTTTTTTCTCTCCCCGAAGCGTTTTCCGTTGGCGCCTTCGGGCAAGTACGTTTTCTCTGTGGGCTGGCGCGTTTCTCTTCGAACTGTTTTCTGTTTTCTCAGTTAAGTCCCTTGTTCTTTTCTGTTTCATCATAGATTGGTCTCTGGACAAAAACCCTTATAAATTTTTAATAAAAAGTGATTTTTGAGTGATTTTTTTGACAGTCTTATATTTTTGTCTAGTTTTTTATGGTATTTATTTGGAAATTTTTTGGAACAACTTTTATACACGAGATGATTTTCACGTTAGTATACGTTTTTGCTATACCGTAGGTTCCGGAAGAGGTGACGGAGCCGCGAACTTCGCCGAGCTAGACTCCGACTTCTCCGAACCAGGCAAGCATGTTTGAACCTTTGATATGACGGGTGTTTTGCATGTTTGCTTGAATGGTTTGTGCATGGCATATGAGTATCGGTGAGCATTTCGTTGCACGTAAGGCAACTGTCCGTGTGCTCCAAAGTTACTGTGATCTCTGATGAGAGATGGCCTAGTCATGTGGTGACATGAAAGGCAGTAAGGTGGTATTGTTGTAGCATGCCAGCCTTACGATATCCGATAAACTCCGATGTTAACGTGGACTGAGTCACGTTATCGTTCTCCCCCTTTCCGTGTCGCCACATGTTTTCTGCCAAGAATACGGTTTAGTAAGTTGGTAACCTCTTTCCGTGTACACACCAAATAGAGGGGCCGGGATGAGGGTTCCATGGCCCTGGATTAAAGCCAGTCATCCGGTCAGGGGGCATGGGTGTTTCCGGTTGGGACCGAGAGGGGGGCGCCCCTTAGAGCGCGCGTATATAAATTTGATCCCATGCTACGCGAGGTTGTAGCCTCCCCGTCTCAAGGTTTTTCTTGAACGTTGCCGAGGGTGATTCCTGGCTTCGGAATGTTGAATGGGTGTGTACTGGTTAGATGTGTTTCTTCCAAAACACTGTAAACGGAACTAGTCCCCGTGACTACTGAAATCCGTTGGCTATGGTTAAAGTACAAACTCTGCAGAGTCAAATCCTTCCAAGTCATCGTATCCATGGTCAAAGACCGTGACCCATGTATCCATATCTATGTCAAGTTCTCATGGTATAATCCCCGGTGAACAAACTTGAGTGGTAAACTTGGTTGAACGTTATTCCTGTGGATGGACTAACCCCTGTTGTTATCTCATACCTGATTATTCCCTTGATATGATTTAAATTCTTGAGCTACTGAGGTATTAAGTTATGAAGCCCTTTATGTGATGTCGCTCAGACGTCCGACTGTGGCATGCACTGTTATTTATTCTTTCAATATAAGCCCTTTATGTGATGTCGCTCAGACGTCCGACTGTGGCACTCTTGTTATTTACTTTTGATATAAGCCCTTTATGTGATGTCGCTTAGACGTCCGACTGTGGCACGCATTGTCTTTTATATTCTATTATAAGCCCTTTATGTGGTGTCGCCTTGACGCCCGACTGCGACATTGTTATTCTTGTATTTTCCTCTCGAGGAGTCATTCAGACATGCGTTTGGCCCTCAGTATTTTACTTTGGGATTTCGGGAGGACTACCGCCCGGCTTCTCTTTTATTTCCCACGCATTATTGTCCCTTTATCTGAGTGCACTTGTTAATCGGTTCGCATGCATCATGTTTACATTTGTTATATCTTATGTCCGAACTGTCTTGCGAGTACTTTCATAGTACTCACCTGGCTTGTTGATTTTTCCAGATGTTGACGAAGGCGATCTCATGGATGAAGAGTTTGATAGTGAGTCCGACGCCTAGAGGAATCCCAGTCAGTCCCGTGCGATCCTGGATATTGGTCACTTGTATCATATACGCTTCCGCCACCCGAAATAAGTCTCCTCAAGCCTCACTCCGACGCTCGAAGAGCTGTTAGTTTTCAGGAGTCATATCACCCACTTCGCTGTGATATTTCCACCACCGCTTTTATCGTGAGCTAGTAGATTTGCCACCCTATCCGCCTTTAAGTATTATTGGCGTGTTTGTAATAAATTGTTGAGCAGTTTCCGCTCAACCTTGTATCGTATTCAGTACTCCTGGTATTATCTTCTGTGATCAAGATTTTGTCTACCAGTAAGAAGGAATTCTTCTTTACTGGTCCGTAAAAGGGATCGGTCTCTCAATAAATATTTTTATTGGAAAACCGGTTGCAATTCAAGGGAGGACGTTCTGCGTCTCGTCACTTCCGTTTTGTGGGAAGGGCCATGCCTACGGAGAGGCATGCCATGCAGATGGCTGCCCGTGAGGCGATGCTCGCCTTCGGGACATTCTTCCTATGATGAAGACTCGTCGCTACCGCTACCTCCCATGCCATGTGCCATATACTTGTCACTATGCATTCGCCTTCCATAGGGGAGAGCGAGATGAAGCCATCGAGATGGTTGTGGAGTATCTCAAGGCTCTGGAAGAATCTTTCGACAACCTCATGGACGATCTTGTGGCTGCCCGCATGGACTTAGTTCGGGGCGGTCCTGCCAGCAGGAAGGAGCTTCTCCACACGGCACCGCCTCTGACTTTCGTCTCGTCCTCAGCATCTTATGCACCGGCCATTTTGGCCACTGCTCGCCGTCTGCCTACCACTGAGGAGTTCGACCGAGTCATCGCTCCTACTCCAGTCAGCTGCACCGCCTGCCGCACCCGCACTACCACCTGTCGCTCCCGCACCATCACCGCAGCGCAGTGCTACGTGCCTGGAGCCTGCTAGGGAGGAGGTGGAGGTTGAATCTCCTGCACCGCTGAGTCTTGCCCTCGGCAAGGGGAAGGAGATCTTCACCATCTCCGACTGAGTGCGCCGAGTAGCCGCGCGTTATGTCTACATGTATGTTATGTTTTATGTGCTTATGCTTGTAGTAGTTGTGTACGCTGCTTTCCGGAGAGCTGTGCTAGTCTTAATAACATGTCAGGAATGTGTACGCACATCCTGAGTGCCGTATCGTACGTTTGCGTTTCGCGTGTAAGATTCGTGTTTAAGCAGTCATTACTCCGAGCGAAATCGTTTATATTTTCTTGAAAAATCTTGAGGTCTTTTAAATTTTTGCCTTTGCAAGATTTTCCTTGTGCCACACAGTCCTTCTTATGCGTTTTGCAAAATAATACCCCAGAGTGGAAAATGTCTTGTCCGTGGACTCGTTCCATGCCCAATCAGCCAGAAGATGTTTATGGGACACAGACCAGCAACAACTTCACTCAGGGACAGTCTAGTCAACAGGACAGCGAAGCAGCCTTATCCCAAGTATGCCGCCTCTTCGAACAAAGCCAGCAACAGCACCAAGACATGATGAATCACGTCATCAATATGGGAAACCACCGTGAGCCCTACCAACCACACTCCAAGTTGTCTGAATTACAGAAGACTCGCCCTCCAACGTTTGCTCACACCGATAAGCCACTTGAAGCCGATGATTGGCTTCGTGACATCGAAAGGAAGCTGATTATTGCTCAGTGTTCAGATCATGAGAAGGTGCTTTATGCACCCCACTACCTTACTGGAGCAGCCGCAGCATGGTGGGAGAACTTCCTACACATGCATCCCAGTGAACACAACATCACCTGGGAGGAGTTCAAGGAAGGCTTTCGTGGGGCGCACATCCCCAGGAGCATCATAAAAATCAAGAAAAGAGAATTTGATGACCTCAAGCAAAGAGGCATGTCAGTGACAGAATACAACGGTCAGTTTACCCAGCTATCTCGCTATGCCTACGACGAGCATATGACTGAGAACAAGAGGATGGAGAAATTCTTGGACGGCCTGGCACCGGCACTAAGATGCCAACTGGTTGTGCACACTTTCCCGGATTTTAAAACTCTGGTTGACAAGGCCATTACCTTGGAGAATGAGCGCCGTAGCCTGGAGGATATCCGTAAATGAAAGAGGGACAAGACGACTCTTGCTCGCAACAACCGAAGCAGGACTGAGGTCCCGAGGACAGAAGCAAGAAAATCCACAACTACTGATCTAAGGCCAACCAGACAGTTTCATTCGAGGGACAAGGACTTCACGTACCGTCCAGGGGACACATGCTATGCTTGTGGTGAAGAAGGGCACTATGCTAAACAGTGCCCAAAACCGAGGAACTCGGCCCCCAAGCCGAACAATGGTGGGAACAATCCAGCCCCCAACCGCAACAATTTCAATCCCAACAACAACCACAGGAAGGGTCACCTGAACCTTGTGACCAGGGAAGAAGCGCAGAATGCCCCAGACATCGTGCTCGGTACGTTCCCTGTCAACACAGTACCTGCCACGGTTTTGTTTGATTCTGGAGCTTCCCATTCGTTTGTTTTGAAGAATTTTGTTTTGCAACATGGTTTTCCGATACTTACCTTGGAAAAATCTATGATCATCAAGTCCCCCGGAAATAAGCAGATCGCTCAGAGTTACTGCCAAGGAGTGATCATTGAGTTCAAAGGACTACAGTTTCAAGGTAATCTTATCATGTTAGAAAATAAAGGACTGGATGTCATTTTAGGGATGGACTGGTTGACCACCAACAAAGGATTTATTGACTGTTTCAATCGGACTGTGATCCACACTCACCACCACGGCAAGACAATAAAAGTTACCGCCCAAGAGAGACCACGGTCACGGCAACCAAAGCTGAACAAAGTGGACATTTCGGAATTGAGAAAAGTTCCAGTGGTGTGCGAGTTTCCAGACGTATTCCCTGAGGAACTACTAGGCATGCCACCAGACTGAGAGATAGAATTCAGCATCGAACTAGCACCTGGCACCGCTCCCATCTATAAGAAGCCTTATAGAATGGCACCCTCAGAATTGGTAGAGTTGAAGAAGCAGATAAAGGAATTATTGGACAAAGGATTTATTCGAGCCAGCTCCTCACCATGGGGTTCACCAGTGTTGTTCGCCAAGAAAAAGGATGGGACACTGAGATTGTGTATAGACTATCGAGCTCTCAATATGGTCACCATCAAAAACAAATATCCGATGCCATGGATAAATGACTTGTTTGAGCAGCTCGCTCAAGCCAAGGTGTTCTCAAAAATTGATTTGAGATCGGGATACCATCAATTGAAAGTACGGACAGAAGATATCCCTAAGATAGCATTCACTTCCAGATATGGATTATATGAGTTCACAGTAATGCCATTTGGATTAACGAACGCCCCCGCATATTTCGTCCACCTCATGAACAAGGTGTTCATGAAATTCATGGACAAATTTGTTGTGGTGTTCATTGACGATATTCTGGTTTACTCAAGGACACCAGAAGAGCATGCTGAGCATCTCAGAATTGTTTTGGGAGAATTAAGGAAACATCAGTTGTACGCCAAATTTAGCAAGTGTGAGTTTTGGCTAAGGCAAGTTGGTTTCCTAGGCCATATATTAACCCAAGAAGGCATGGTCGTAGATCCAGAAAAGGTCAAAGCCATACTGGACTGGAAGCCACCAGCCAACGTGACAGATGTGCGAAGTTTCCTTGGAATGGCCGGATATTACAGAAGATTTATAGAAGGATTCTCCACTGTGGCAAAACCAATGACACAGTTGCTCAAGAAAGACAAGAAATTTGTATGGACGGAAGCATGCGAGGAAAGCTTCCAAGAACTCAAGAAGAAACTAACGACCGTACCGGTCTTAACTGTGCCAGACATACACAAGAGTTTTGAAGTATATTGTGACGCATCTCGGAAGGGCCTCGGATGTGTGCTGATGCAGGATGGCAAAGTTGTCGCGTATGCTTCCAGGCAACTACGGAAGCATGAGGAAAACTATCCAACTCATGACTTGGAGTTAGCAGCAGTCATCCATGCACTCAAGGAATGGAGGCACTTTCTGTTGGGAAATTGTTGTGAAATATATCTGGACCATAAGAGCCTTAAATATATTTTCACACAGCCAGAGCTAAATTTACGCCAACGACGCTGGTTGGAATTGGTCAAGGACTACGATGTCGGCATTCACTACCATCCGGGGAAAGCAAATGTAGTGGCAGATGCCCTTAGTCGGAACCCCAGCCCAGGCAACGACGGCCCTCAAAACTTGAGGCCTGAGTTTCAGTAGGAGTTCGTTAAACTCAACATGGTGTTGGTCTCTGAAGGCACCGTATCGAATCTGGAGATACATCCCACCCTAATGGAACAAATTAAGGAGGCTCAACAAGGGCACCCCAGCATCGAAGGAATAAAAAGGAAAATGAGCCTTGGCAAGGTTTCAGAGTTCGTCACAGACAGTGAAGGAATATTATGGTACGGGGACAGACTTTGCGTACCTAACATTGAGGAACTCAAGCAACAAATCCTAACTGAAAGCCACACCGCTCCATACTCAATCCACCCTGGAGGAACCAAAATGTATAAAGATATTCAGGAAAGATTTTGGTGGCACGGTATGAAAAGGGATATAGCCGCATTTATTGCTTGTTGCGATTCATGTCAGCGCATCAAGGCCGAGCATCAAAAGCCAGCAGGGCTACTCCAGCCAAACAGGATACCGGAGTGGAAATGGGATGAAATAGGAATGGACTTCATCGTCGGACTACCTCGATCACAACGCGGTAATGATGCCATATGGGTCATCACAGATAGGCTAACCAAGGTAGCCCATTTTCATCCCCGTGAAGACAACCTACTCCACACAAAGGCTGGCCAAGATTTATCTCTCTCGTATAGTCTGTCTGCATGGAGTCCCAAAGACGATAATATCCGACCGAGGCACTCAATTTGTCTCAAATTTTTGGGATCACCTGCAACAAGCTCTGGGCACACAACTAGCTTTCAGTACAGCGTACCACCCTCAGACTGATGGACAAATGGAACGTGTGAACCAAATCCTAGAGGACATGCTGAGAGCCTGTGTGCTCACCTATGGATCTAGTTGGGAGGAAAGTTTGCCATATGCCGAGTTTGCCTACAACAACAGTTACCAAGCCAGCTTACGAATGGCACCCTTTGAAGCATTGTACGGACGGAGGTGTCGTACCCCACTGAATTGGTCAGAGACAGATGACAGTCGTATCTTCGGCCCAGACATGCTCAAGGAGGCCGAGGAGAAAGTTAAGCAGATCAGGGACAGACTCAAGACAGCGCAAAGCCGACAAAAGAGCTATTACGATCAAAAACATCGTGAGGTCAGCTTTGAACCCGGTGACTCCGTATACCTACGAGTGTCTCCTATGAGGGGCCTGCAACGGTTCAAAATTAAGGGGAAGCTAGCCCCGAGATTTATTGGACCATTCTGTGTGATTGCGCGAAGAGGCACAGTAGCCTACCAACTAGACCTAGCCAAGGAGCTGTCAGACGTCCATGACGTATTCCACGTCTCACAACTGAGGAAGTGTGTAAGTAACCCGGAAAAGCATGTATCCCATGAGAGCATTGATGTGCAACCAGATCTCACCTACAGAGAACGGCCAGTGAAGATATTGGAAGAGTCTGAACGGAGGACCCGTCAGAAAACAACCAAATTTTTCAAAGTTTAGTGGAGCAACCACACTAAGGATGAAGCTACATGGGAAAGGGAAGAATTTCTCCAGGCAGAGTATCCGTATCTATTTGAGGATCAACTGAAATCTCGAGGACGAGATTTTTCCTAAGGGGGTAGGTGTTGTGACACCCAAAAATTTTCAGTTGGATTTTTTTTAAAAACTTTTATTTTTATTTAAGGAGGGTATTTAAAATTTTTCTCCTAAAGAACCCACCTTCTCAAAAACTTTCTTTTATGGCAAATGTTTTATTTGGATTCACCCAAGACTTGATTTTGGTCTTGGAGATTTGCCCTTTTTATGTTGACTCTAAACCAAATGCTTTTCACTTTGGAAATTTTCTTTTAAAAATCTTTTAAATAGCCCTAGGGCATTTTGAGTGATCTTCTCCCCTTTTCAAAAAATCCTCTTGCCATGACCCAAGTGGAAATCCACTCCCATAAACCTTTCCCCACCTTTGGATCATTATGTACCTCAAATACAGCAAGTTGAACCCCTCCATATAATTTTTCCCATTTACTTCTTATCAAAAACAATTTCTGCCTTCTATCTTGATCCTTGGAGGTTTTCAAAGGAGCTACCCTTTCTGCTTTGAATTTTGCCTCCAAACCAATTCCCCTAGCTAGTCCTTTGAACCCTCAACCAAGATCCATGAAGATCCACTGGTCTCCAGTTCAAATTTTTCAAACTATATGCTGCAAGTTTGGACAAGATTTGCCAAATTTCATGAAATTCATTCAAATCCTTCTCCTAAAAATCTGAGAAAAATCAGGCAGCCTCTGGGTGCATTGAGAGGTCACCTCACCAAGTCCCAGCTCCAGGAAAAAATTTCTTCTTGCCAAATCATTTCATCGAACACCTACTGGGCACTGTTGCTGTGATGTTCAGTTAAGTTCAGAGAACAGTTTCAGTGCACTGTCGTTTTCTTCAGTGTTCGTTGTCCATCTCGCCAGTGTCGCTGTGGCGCCTTGCTCCCCGTCCCCTCCCCCTTGTCCTCTGCACCGCACGAGCGCCTGGAAGGTTGCGGGCGTCGGCGACGAGCAGGAGGAGGTGCGCCGCCCCGTGACTGACGGCAGCGGCGGCTTTGCGGCCGCCAGAGAGAGGCACAGCGCAGACGGCGCCATCCAGCACCGCCCAAGCAATCAGAGGCCGCCGCGTGGCCATCCACTCCCCAGTGCGCGCTGCCACCCTTGTCGTGAACCGCTAGGCGCGGAGCGCGCTCTCTGCCGCCGTCGTGCCCGTACGGCCACCCCGTCGAGGACCGGCGCCATTACGCCAAGCCCGACCAAGATTAGCGGGGGAACGGCACCAGTACACCTCCCTGATGCTGCCTGGCCACCTAAGCTCCCTGCCAAGCCATTGCCTCGCCGTAATTGCTCGCCGGAGCGATCCCGTTCACTGCCACCCCCTCGAACCGCCTATAAATAGAGGCCCCGAGCCCCAACTCGAACCCACACCACCTCTGCACACCTCCAGCACCACACCTAGCCACTGGGAGAGCCCCGAGGGAGTCTTCTTCCTCAACTCCGGCCGCCGCGACCCGCCACGGGATCCAGCTCGATTCGCTCCCGTGCGTGCACCTCTAACCCCCAACTCTTGCCAGTAGCTCTCTTATGCATCCACTCTCCTGACCCGCACTTTAATTCGGAGTTTGCAGCACCCACCGGAGTTCTCCACCATCGCCCGAGCCGCCGTCCACCAGAGAAAGTGTTGCCGTCGACGTGGTGCTCTCCGACGACCAAGTCCACCACCCACCGACGTGGAAGAACACGCTGAACCTCTTGGTACACTCCGATCTCCCTGACCCGCCATGGTTCGACGCCGGCGACCACCGCAGCCTTCGGGCGCCGGCAAGGATTTAAACCTGACATGTGGGACCCCCACGTCAGCCTCTCTTTTTTTCTCTCCCCGAAGCGTTTTCCGTTGGCGCCTTCGGGCAAGTACGTTTTCTCTGTGGGCTGGCGCGTTTCTCTTCGAACCGTTTTCTGTTTTCTCAGTTAAGTCCCTGGTTCTTTTCTGTTTCATCACAGATTGGTCCCTGGACAAAAACCCTTATAACTTTTTAATAAAAAGTGATTTTTGAGTGATTTTTTTGACAGTCTTATATTTTTGTCTAGTTTTTAAGGTATTTATTTGGAATTTTTTTGGAACAACTTTTATACACGCGATGATTTTCACGTTAGTATACGTTTTCGCTATACCGTAGGTTCCGGAAGAGGTGACGGAGCCGCGAACTTCGCCGAGCTAGACTCCGACTTCTCCGAACCAGGCAAGCATGTTTGAACCTTTGATATGACGGGTGTTTTGCATGTTTGCTTGAATGGTTTGTGCATGGCATATGAGTATCGGTGAGCATTTCGTTGCACATAAGGCAACTGTCCGTGTGCTCCAAAGTTACTGTGATCTCTGATGAGAGATGGCCTAGTCATGTGGTGACATGAAAGGCAGTAAAGTGGTATTGTTGTAGCATGCCAGCCTTACGATATCTAAACTCCGATGTTAACGTGGACTGAGTCACGTTATCGTTCTCCCCCTTTCCGTGCCGCCACATGTTTTCTGCCAAGAATACGGTTTAGTAAGTTGGTAACCTCTTTCCGTGTACACACCAAATAGAGGGGCCGGGATGAGGGTTCCATGGCCCTGGATTAAAGCCAGTCATCCGGTCAGGGGGCATGGGTGTTTCCGGTTGGGACCGAGAGGGGGGCACCCCTTAGAGCGCGCGTATATAAATTTGATATCATGCTACTCGAGGTTGTAGCCTCCCCGTCTCAAGGTTTTTCTTGAACGTTGCCGAGGGTGATTCCTGGCTTCGGAATGTTGAATGGGTGTGTACTGGTTAGATGTGTTTCTTCCAAAACACCGTAAACGGAACTAGCCCCCGTGACTACTGAAATCCGTTGGCTGTGGTTAAAGTACAAACTCTGCAGAGTCAAATCCTTCCAACTCATCGTATCCATGGTCAAAGACCGTGACCCATGTATCCATATCTATGTCAAGTTCTCATGGTATAATCCCCGGTGAACAAACTTGAGTGGTAAACTTGGTTGGATGTTATTCCTGTGGATGGACTAACCCCTGTTGTTATCTCATACCTGATTATTCCCTTGATATGATTCAAGTTTTTGAGCTACTGAGGTATTAAGTTATGAAGCCCTTTATGTGATGTCGCTCAGACGTCTGACTGTGGCATGCACTGTTATTTATTCTTTCAATATAAGCCCTTTATGTGATGTCGCTCAGACGTCCGACTGTGGCACTCTTGTTATTTACTTTTGATATAAGCCCTTTATGTGATGTCGCTCAGACGTCCGGCTGTGGCACGCACTGTATTTTATATTCTATTATAAGCCCTTTATGTGGTGTCGCCTTGACGCCCGACTGCGGCATTGTTATTCTTGTATTTTCCTCGCGAGGAGTCATTCAGACACTCGTTTGGCCCTAGGTATTTTACTTTGGGATTTCGGGAGGACTACCACTCGACTTCTCTTTTATTTCCCACGCATTATTGTCCCTTTATCTGAGTGCACTTGTTAATCGGTTCGCATGCATCATGTTTACATTTGTTATATCTTATGTCCGAACTGTCTTGCGAGTACTTTCATAGTACTCACCTGGCTTGTTGATTTGGCCAGATGTTGACAAAGGCGATCTCATGGATGAAGAGTTTGATAGTGAGTCCGACGCCTAGAGGAATCCCAGTCAGTCCCGTGCGATCCTGGATATTGGTCACTTGTATCATATACGCTTCCGCCACCCGAAATAAGTCTCCTCGAGCCTCACTCCGACGCTCGAAGAGCTGTTAGTTTTCAGGAGTCATATCACCCACTTCGCTGTGATATTACCACCACCGCTTTTATCGTGAGCTAGTAGATTTGCCACCCTATCCGCCTTTAAGTATTATTCGCGTGTTTGTAATAAATTGTTGAGCAGTCTCCGCTCAACCTTGTATCATATTTAGTACTCCTGGTATTATCTTCTGTGATCAAGATTTTGTCTACCAGTAAGAAGGAATTATTCTTTACTGCTCCGTAAAAGATATCGGTCTCTCAATAAATATTTTTATTGGAAAACCGGTCGTGACACGCCCTCAATGCCTCCGCCTCCCGCGCCTCCCGCTCCTCTCGCCCCTCCCGCGCGTTCCGCTCCGTCGCCGCCTGAAGGTCAGCACGTGGGTCCACGCGGCGAGTAGTGCTCCCGGATCCTCCCGGCGACCCAACAACGGAGGCGGCTGCAGCCCGCTCGAGCGACAATGGAGCTCTGGTTGTTTGGAGAAAGAGACAAGGATTCAGGAGCTACCCGAGAAAAGAAAATAGAATGCACTAAGGAGAGTGTACTTACGCCGACACCGTCTGCGGCTGCTTCACCGCCTTGCGAAAGCGAGCTGCCTTCGCGGCTGCCTCCTTCCGCCTGGTCGCCGCTGCCCCGCCTCTGGGCTTCTTCGGCTGACTGCCGAACAGGCCCGGCGCGGCACGACGCTTTTGCCCACCGCCCCGAGCAGGCGGCGCAGCGGAGGAACCTGCGCCGTGGCCAGACGCCGGCTGACGGCGTGGGACGACTTCAGCCTCATCGTCGTCCGGCCAGTCGTCGAAGCTGATTCCAAGCCTGGAGCCGCCTGCTTCGCCATCGGCTTGGCCACCACCCGCCTCGGTGTTGTCGTCCATAGCGGCCGCCCCCAAGTCGGGGTCCTCCAGATCGTGCTCCGTCCGGTCGGGGACGAATCGGCGCTCCGCATCCGACCCGCCTGCAGGTCGAAGAAGAGGGCTCTGTCGAGGCAAGCCGACTAGTCAGAGTCGGCCAAAAGGAACTCGGCGACAAAACTGAGAGAAGAGGAAGAGACAAGGAGAACATACCGTGGGCGACGGATGGGCTCGGCAATATGGCTCCTTGCCGAACTGCCACTCCGCGGAGAGTTTGCAGTTCGCAAGGTAGTTCACCATATAGGCCACCTCGTCGTGCGGCATGTCTTTGGTACACATCCAGCTCGGATCGAGCTGGCCGCTCATCTGATAGATCAGATGTGGGCGGCTCTGGAGCGGTAGTACCCGGCGCGTGACGAAGGCGGCCAGCGGGTCGGGCCCCGACAAGCCCTCCGACTGGATCATCGCTCGCACTCGGGCGATAGCTGCGGTTCCAGTGGCGTCAGCGTCACGGCCCGGTAGGACCACTGGGGCCGCCTGCCTACCGGTGGGCCGGCTACGTAAGCCGGCATATTGACGTAGTTGACCTGCGGGGCGACGTTCTCCACGTAGAAGTATGACTTCTGCCATAACTTCAACGACTGCATCAGCGTGATGACGGGGAAGGGGTTGTCGGCAGCCACCCTCCGCATCGCGATGAAGGCGCCACTCTGAGCCGGCACGCCCTGCATGCGCGTGCCCAGCTTGGACTGGAAGAACTCCCCCCAGAGCTCGAGGGTGGGGATGACGCCGAGGTAGCCTTCGCACAAGGTGATGAAGGCAGACAGCAGCACCACCGTGTTCGGGGTGAGGTGGTGCGGCTGGAGTTGGTAGAACTCGAGAAAGGAGCGGAAGAAGGCGCTCACGGGCAAGCCGATGCCGCGGAAGAAATGCGAGCGGAAGACTACCCGCTCGCCTTCCTCCGGCTCCGGTGTAATCTCCTTCGTCGGCGCAAGACGGACCTCCACCTTGTCCGCGCCGGGCAACCGCCGCGTCTTGCGGAGGAACTCGACGTGATCCTCATCGACGTTGGACCCGTCCCAATCCCCGCGGAACTGCATCGTGGCGTGGGGCTGGCGAGAGCGAGCGCGGCGGCGGAGGATCGAGCGGTGGAGCAGTGCGGCGGCGAGGCGCTGTTGCAAGAAAGGGCAGAAGGAAGAAGATGGCGGAAAGGGAAGGGGCATGCGAGCGCCTGCCGCTCTCCCCCTCCCCTACTTATAGCTTCGCGCGAAGAAGCCGGGGAGGCGTGGCGTGGGGCGAGACGTGGGATTAACTGCACCCACTCCTCCCACGCCTTGCGATTATTACGCCATGAAGGCGTGCCGAAACCGCCGCAGGAAGGCGTGCGGCCGGTTTCGGGCCTTAAAGAATCCGCGCCTGGGCCCGGGCGTAGGCGTGGCGGGCCCCCGACCTGCGTCGACGTCCCGTCGCGCGCGTGGGCTGGCAGGCTTTTTTAGCCAAGAGAGGCCACGTGGTTCGCAGGCGGCAAGTGGTCGGCCCGCGGCCCGGTGCACGCGCCGGCAGGCTCCCGCCCTCCGACTCCAAAAAAATTCGCCGAAACGGCGCGCCCAACCGAAGCCGGCTCCCAGCTGCCGGCTCGTCAAGATATGAAGCTAATCGAGCTTCTCGACTCCCACCCCACCTCGAAGCTCAATCAGCTTCGGGGACTACTGTCGGAGTAAATGGCCACGGGTAGCCTAACCGACTGCCCTTGGATCTTCAAAAATTATCAGGCCCTTTGAGCCTTCAAGCATTCAAAGCATTGGGCCGCCTTCCCCCGGTCGGCTACCCCTGAAGCCGACTCTCAGAAGGCGACCCAGCCTCAGTAACCTCCCCCAAGATAACTACGAGATGGCCGACTCCAGGAAGCCGACCATAGAGGATGCCGACTCCCCAAAGCCGGCCATGAAGAGCGCCGACTCCCCAGAGCCGGCCATGAAGAGCGCCGACTCCAAGAAGCCGGCCAAGACCGCACCCACCAAAACTACGCCCACATAACGGTGACAAGACGGGGTGTGGCTACAGTGCGGCCCACTACCCCCGAATCCCGAGGCAGGCATGGCCGCAGGACGCCGTACGGGTCGGCCATCTCCCGTCCGGCTCGGCCCTGTAGCCATGCTGGCCTCAACGTCATCCACGACAGACGCCAGTACGGCCCACGGGCGGCGGGCCCCTTCAGCCAGAGAGAGGCGCGAAGGCGGCCTGGCCTCCCCCAGTCGGCCAGGGGCGTAGCCGGCCCCAGAAGCCGGCTACTCCCCTCCCTCGAAACATGTGCCACATTAAGGAGATAAGACGAGATAAGGCTACAGTGAGAGCCCTCGAGGCGGCACACTGTAGCCACGCTTACCTCGACGAAGCCCTCGTCATCAGAGGCGAGGCTACAGTAAACAGCCGCCGACAAGACCCCCAGGCGGTGGGGCCGGCCTGTCGACCAAGAGGCCGGCAGCCGGGGGGACCCACTAGTCGGCGGGCCCCAACGGCCGGCAGAGAAGCCGGCGAGCGCAGACACTGACGACTGGGACCCGCGCCCAACCGGATTACAATTGTACCCCTGGGGGGTAGGCCTATATAAAACCCCTGGGGCACCCATGCAAAGGGTTGGCTTCTTAGAGTTACACACACACCATATAGAGAGGGAAGTGAGAGCTAGCCTTGCTCTTCTTCTCCCTTGAACCCGACAGCTCTAGGAGCATTTGTAGCTACTCTTTCTGATCTAGTGATCATGCGGAGACCCCGCAGAGTAGGACTAGGGGTGTTATCTCCACGGAGAGCCCCGAACCTGGGTAAGATTCGCCGGCGTGCATGTCTTCGCCTCATCCCGTTTCCAGGCACCGGCGACGTCTTACTGGCTCCCACCATGATAAGCCACCCGTTGGCATATGTCGCACCTACCATCCGACACGGTGGGGCCGGCCTATCGGCCAAGAGGCCGGCAGCCGGCGGGACCCACCAGTCGGCGGGCCCCAATGACCGGCGGAGAAGCCGGTGAGCCTAGACACTGACGGCAGGGACCCGCGCCCAGCCGGATTACCATTGTACCCCTGGGGGGTAGGCCTATATAAACCCCCCAAGGCACCCATGCAAAGGGTGGATCTAATAGAATTCCACACACCACCTAGAGAGAAAAGGAGAGCCAGCCTCGCCCTTCCTCTTCCTCTATCCAAACAGCTCAAGGAGCGCTTGTAGCAACTTGTATTGATCTAGTGATCATGCGGAGACCCCGCAGAGCAGGACTAGGGGTGTTATCTCCACGGAGAGCCCCGAACCTGGGTAAGATCCGCCGGCGTGCATGTCTTCGCCTCATCCCGTTTCCAGGCACCGGCGATGTTTTACTGGCTCCCACAAAGATAAGCCACCCGTTGGCATATGTCGCACCTACCACCCGACATTTGGCGCCCACCGTGGGGCCAGGTGCACCGTCTTCCGGAGACCTGCTCTGGACGGGAACCCTTTTCCTCCCGCGCAAGCGCAGCCAGCCTGCTGTGCCCGATGGCGCTTGCCCTGACGCGCTGCTAGGCGTCAACGATGCCTGCGCAGCAAGCTGCCTCACGGATCTTCTTGGCGAGACTTGCATCTCCGACAAGCCCGCGTCCCACGCGGGCACGGACTGCCCCGAGAGCCGCCTCATCAGCCTCCTCGACCAGCTTCATGTCTCCAGTGCGCTTGCTGTGGACTTGGAGTCGGTCGGCTCCACCGACCCGATGCTTGTCGACTCCGACACGGCATCGCTCGATGCCTACCCCTCCGATGTTGTAGTCTTCGACGACCCTCTCCCTCGAGGTGACAGCGGCAGCAACGCTGTCACTGAGGTGCTGGTCATCAGCCATGTCACTGACTCGGGCGAGAATGCCCACGACGCCCTACAGGCGGCGATGCATGACTTGTCCGTCCCCATCCCAGCCGATGCCGACGCCGAGACCCTGGAGGCACGTCGTCTAGCCCTCATCACGGAGGGCCAGAAGATAGCCTCCATGAGACGCCTCATTGAGGCCCACCAGCGCGAAGTCGACCGCGCCGCTTTTGGTACGCCGCCTCACGGCGGGCCGAGCCGAGTCGGCCTCGTCAAGAAGCGCGGCGCGGCCATCGCCAGCATGCTGGGGGCAGACCGCCCCGTTTACGCCACACCACTCGAGAATCTGCGAGCCGCTCAGGCGACCGCAGAAGAGCTGAATGGGCTGGGGGCCGGTGAGCTCCCCTACATGACAAGGCACATCCAGCAGCTGATCGACGCGGCCACAGAACGACATGAAGCCGGCGCCCGCGCTGAGGATCCCCCCCCCACGCCGAGAGCACGCCGCGACATCCCGGTCGCCGACCGCGAGCGGCGCCCGCGCAAGGAAAGACAAGGAGCCGGCTGCTAGCCGCAGCCAGACTCGAATCACCATCAAGCGCGACGCGGAAGGCCGCCCTCGGGCGATGGAGCGCCAAGGCAATCCGCCTCGTCCCCCGCCTCATGGGGAGAGACATCCCACCCCGCTGCCTGTCACACATCCGAATCTCGGTGGCCGACTGGGCCACCGTGAAGGAGCCCGCCACCGGATCGACCGCCTAGCTCGATCCCTGGCGCTAGAAGAAGAAGACGATGTCGGCCCGTCATGCTTTGGCCCCCGCATCCGCGATGAGCCCTTCCCCAAAGGGTTCTCGCTCCCTAGATACACGCCCAAGTACAACGGCTCTGTGAAGCCGGAAGATTGGCTCATCGACTACTCTACCGCTGTCAGCATAGCGAACGGCAACAGGCGCGTAGCCGTGAAGTACGTCCCTCTCATGCTGCAAGGCATGGCGCGCACCTGGCTCAACAGCCTCAAGCCCTTCAGCATCAACAGCTGGCTGGACTTCACGGAAGTCTTCGTCCGCAACTTCACCAGCACGTACAAGCGGCCTCCCAAGCCCCGCCAGCTCTCCTTATGCATCCAAGGGCCCAGCGAATCGACCCGCGACTACCTCACGCGGTGGGCCGAGCTCCGCAACTCCTTTGAGGGGGTGCACGAGGTGCAGGCCATCGAATACTTCACCGCCGGGTGCCGAGAGGGCACCCTCCTCAAGCACCGACTCCTCTGCGATGAGCCGGCTACCCTCGACGAGCTGCTGGTCATTGCAGACAAGTACGCCACAACCGACTCCTCGATGAAGACCGAGCTCCGAGTGGACGCCTCTGGGAAGGTGCTCGCTCCGGCTCCTAAGACGCCGGCTGGCGACTCCAATCGGCGCCCCTACCAGAACGACAACAAGCGCAAGGCCCCTATGCCGCCTTCCACCAGTCGCCAGGTGGCCACAGTCGAAGACGAGCAGCCCGAAGAGCGGCCCGCTCCCAAGAAGAAGGGCGGTAGGCCGGCTTGGCAGCCGGCCATCTCCTACGAGCAGGCTCTCGATGCCCCCTGCAAGTTCCACAGCGGCGCGAAGCCATCCAACCACACGACCCGAAAGTGCCACTGGCTCACCCGGATCTCCAAGGGCGAGGGGCTGGTGCCGCCTCTGCCTCCCGGCCCGCCGCCTCCAGACCCCAGCAGCCGGCTGCTGGACCAGCAGTCGGAGCCATTCAAGATGAGTTCCCTGATGAGCACGCCGCCTACGTCGTCTTCACGAGCCAGGTTGAAGACAAGCGCAGTCGGCGCCGACAGCACCAAGAGGTCAACGCAGTCGCCTCCAGCAGCCCCGAGTTCATGCATTGGTCTGAAAGGCCTATCAATTGGAGCCAGGCCGATCACCCAGAGGTGATGCCGTCCCCTGGCTCCTACGCATTGGTGTTGGATGTCACCCTCGCAACAGAGAGGTGGGCTGCCCGATTCTCCCGTGTTCTGATTGATGGCGGAAGCATTATCAACATACTGTACCGCGACACCATGGAGAAGTTGAACCTCAAGGCGAAGCAGCTAATGCCAAGCCGGACCGTTTTCGATGGCATCGTACCCGGCCTGTCCTGTTCCCCGATCGGCAAGATCAAGATGGATGTTCTCTTCAGAGACAAGGATCACTTTCGCCGAGAAGCAATCTGGTTCGAGGTAGTGGATCTGGAAAGTCCTTACCACGCCTTGCTTGGCCGACCTGCTCTGGCCAAGTTCATGGTTGTGCCCCACTACGCCTACCTGAAGATGAAGATGCCGAGCTCAAAGGGGATCATCACTGTAGCCGGCGACTACAAAGAGTCCATCGAGTGCGCTGCAGCCAGTAGCCGGCTGGCCGAGTCCCTCGTAGTGGCAGAAGAGAAGAGGATGCTGGAGCGAGTTGTGGTAATGGCCGGCAAACAGCCGGCTTTGTCCCCCAACCCCAAGGAATGATGCGCAGGGCTCCTTCCAGCCGGCCAAGGAGACAAAGAAAATATCTGTGGACCCGGAGAACCCGGAGAGGTTTGCAGTCATTGGTGCAAACCTGGACAGTAAATAGGAAGGCGAGCTCGTCGACTTCCTCCGTGAGAATCGAGACATCTTTGCATGGTCCCCAAAGGACATGCCGGGTGTTCCAAAGGATTTCGCCGAGCACAAGTTACACGTCCGAGCGGACGCAAAGCCGGTCAAGCAGCCTCTCCGCCGACTGTCCGAAGAGAAGAGAAGAATCGTAGGAGAAGAGATAGCCAGGCTCCTTGCCGCCGGCTTTATTATGGAAGTGTTTTCCCAGAGTGGCTTGCCAACCCAGTCTTGGTGTTGAAGAAGAACAACAAATGGCGTATGTGTATAGACTACACTAGCCTCAACAAGGCCTGCCCCAAAGATCCGTTTGCTCTGCCACGGATTGATCAAGTAATAGGGTCCACAGCCGGATGCGAGCTATTGAGTTTCTTGGATGTCTACTCAGGATACCACCAGATTAAGTTGGACCCAGCAGACCGCCTGAAGACCGCCTTCATCACACCATTCAGAGCTTTCTGTGTCACATCCCTAGTCTGGTATGCACTTAGGCTAGCTAGATATGCTTGCATCATGTCTAAATTTATTGAAATTTGAAATGGGGATGAACAAACCCTAGCACCAAATGAACTCAACTAGGGTCAAATTCAAATGTTTTGAATGAACCCAAAATGCCTTCAACAATGTTTGATAATTTTGGCAAGGCTTTGAGTCCAAACCAAAAATAGTGAACATTTTTGTAGAATATTTTGGATCATTGGATTAAATCATAAAGTATTTGAATTTGGGCATTTAAATGCTATAATTATTCTAAATGCTCAGATTATTCTGAAATGATTTGAGGGCTGTTGGAAATAATTCAAAAGGTGCCCACAAATATTTTCAGGAGTTTTGGAAGTGATTTAGTATTTTTACTAAATCAAAACATAATAGCAAAAATAGAAAAACAGAAACAAATGAGAGAGAGAGAGAGAAGTGCTTACCTGTGCAGCCCACCAGAGCCCGCCCACCAGAGCCGGCCCAGCTCCTGTACTGGTCCAGCACTGTGCGGCCCAGCCCACCGCAGCCGCCACCGTCTTCAACCTCCTGCCAGTAGGCAGGAGGGCGTGTGCCCGACGCGCGCGTGCACGCGCCGGCCACCTCCTGCTTGCCGCTTCCTCCTCGACGCGCCTGGCGACGCCACGCGCCACCCAGGTCCCTCTCTCCCAGTCCCTCGCCTTCCCCGCCTCTGCCGCTCTCTCTCCCGAAACCGAACGTAGCCATCGCCGCCGACGAGCTCCACCACGGCTACGGCTATCTCCGAGCCTCTCCGACGCGCCCCCGAGCTCCACCGTGACGTCCCCGTCCTCTTCGCCGAGCCACATGACGCCGGAGCGCCCCGCAGCGCCGCTATCGCTGTTGTCTTCTTCCTCTGCTCCGAGCGCCGCCCCGTTCGATTCGTCACCGTCCGGGCTTCCCCGACCTCTCCAGCGACGCCTTAGAGTTCACTGTGAGCTCCTGTTGCTTCCCCCTCGCTCTCCCCCTCTGTTCTCGTCCCCTAGCCCCATCTTCCGACCGAGCCCGAGAGCTCACCGCCGCCGGCCATGGCACCGCCGTAGCTAGAGCGCATCCACGACGCATTCGAGCCCACCCCCGTGCTCAGCGAGTCCGCAGGGCTCCGTAGCAACCCGCAGCTCGTCCTCCCGTGCACCAAAACGCTGTGTCCGAGCGTGCCCGTACTCCGGCCGCTGCGGAAGTGCTCGCCGCCATCACCCCCGGCCAACCCAGCTGCTGCTACCACCACTAGATGCGCGGGAGCGCCAGCAATCCGTAGGAGCAAACCCCGCCTCAAACCGTGGGCTGTAGCGAGATCCCGACGATCTCCGTCGCGCGAAATGGTCGTCGCCGGCGAAACTCCGGCGACTGATGATGTGGCTCGTCATTAGCCACTAATGACCCAGCTAAACCACCCCTAGAGCCACTGCCATGTGGGCCCAGGCCCTAATTAACTTAGATTAGCACTAACTAATTTGGTTAGTTAGCTGAGTCACTGACCAATGGGCTCCACTGGTCAGGTTTGACCTGGACGGCGCCCGTTGACCTGCTAAGGTCAGCATGACGCAACGCTGACGCAGTAATAGATTTTCTGGACTTATTCTTATACAGGAAATTCCAGAAAATGCCCAAAACTTCAAAAAATCATAGAAAATAATCTATAGCTCAGAATGAAAAGATTTATATATGAAAAATGATCAGAAAAATCCAATCTACCCATCTGTACCATTTTCATACATGTTAGAACAACTTATGGCTGCTGTTTAGACCAAATCATATAAAGGCATTTAAACCCTCACATATGAAGTTTGAATTTGAACCTAAGGTTCAAACCAACTCCATTTAATATGTTGCTAGTTGCATTAGCTCAAAACACATTCATATTGCCATGTCATAGCATGCATCATATTGTGCATTGCATTGATCGTGTTTCTTCTTTGTTTGCCGGTGTTGTCCCCTCTCAGTAGACGTTGCTCCGATGATGCGATCGATGACACCGATGAAGAGCTATACTATCTTCGGAAGTGTCAGGCAAGCAAAACCCCCTTGTTCATTCCAATACAATCCCACTCTCTCGCTCCTGCTCTCTTTTACTGCATTAGGACAACAACGTTTCAACTGTTACATGCTGCGGTAGTTGAACCCCTTTCCTCTGCATGACCTGTCATTGCCACAGTAAATAGATGAAACCCACTAGCATGAGTAGGAGTTGTTTGAGCCCTGATGTGCCTACTCATTCATGCTTGTTTGTCTTGCCTGCTATTGCTTAGAGTTGTGTCAGGTCTGATTCATCGGGAATGAGTTGGAAAGTTGTGAACATGTCCTACTGTGTGAGAGCTAAGTGTGTGAACACGATTTGGTAAAGGTAGCGGTGAGAGGTCATGTAGGAGTACATGGTGGGTTGTCTCATTGAAACCGTCCTCAGGAACCGAGTTCTGTGTTTGTGATCCATGAACAGTTACTACCACACATTGGGTTCCGGTAACTCGACCCCTCTCGACTTATTAATCAACTTGATCTCTGTCCAGGAGTTGCAACTAGTTTCTGGTGTTTGTAGGTTGTGTTAGTAGTCTACCAAGTGGTACCCGGTACAGGTGGGCTTGGGACAGACTAGGCACCATGGCACGGTGTACCAAGCGTAGATCCATCCGTCGAGGTGGGCTTGGGAACCCTGCACACATCGTTCGGGGCCGTGAGCGACACCCCGGCCGGATCTCCTTGCGGATGGAACCCGAATAGGCGATAAACCTGGACTAGAGACTTGTGTGGTTAGTCAGGTCGTGGCCGACTCCCTCGCCAGGCTTCCGCTTGAAGGTTGCCGAGATACACGACGTGTACATGGTGGTAAGTGGCGAGAGCGTGTGTGATGAAGTACACCCCTGCAGGGTTAACATCATCTATTCGAATAGCCGTGTCCGCGGTAAAGGACTTCTGGGTTGCCTGTAGAGTTCATAGACAAGTGAAAGTGGATACTCTAAAACTCGCAAGATAAGCGTGAGTGCTGTGGATGGCGTTCTCGTAGGGAGACGGGAGCCGATCCATAGTGGTGTATTGATATGGTGAATATGTGGACTCGTGTGCGCCACCTCAAAAGAGTTACTTGCAATTGTAGCTTAGGATAGCCACCGAGTCAAAGCTGGCTTGCTGCAGTTAAACTCCACCACCCCCTTTTGATACTGATGCATATGTAGATAGTTCTGATGTAAGTCTTGCTGGGTACATTTGTACTCACGTTTGCCTATTTTATGTTTTGCAGAGAGACGTCAGTCTCGCTAGTAGTTCCGTGTGGACTTCGACGTTTAGCTTGATACCTCAGCTACGATCTTGTGCCCTCGGCAGGATCTGGTAGATAGTCAGGCTTCTCAGCCTTTTTCATTTGTAGATGTCTGTACTCAGACATGTTAAGCTTCCGCATGTGCTTTGACTTGTATGCTCTGAATGTTGGGTCATGAGACCCATGTTTGTAATATCTGGCTCTTCGGAGCCTAACGAATAAATACTCTGAGTCGTAGAGTCTTGTTGTGATGCCATATTGTATTTGCACATATCGAGCATATTGTGTGTATGATTGAAATGCTTGGTATGTGTGGGATCCGACAACCTAGTTGTTTATCCTTGGTAGCCTCTCTTATGGGGAAATGTAGTCTTGTGCTTCCATGAGCCATAGTAGTCCGCTACAGCCCGGTTCATCGGAGTCCTGCTAGCCCAGCACTAGTGCTCCGGAACACTTGACTGGCCGGCATGTGATTCACTTCGTTCCTGCGTCTGTCCCTTCGGGGAAATGTCACGCGGTGACATCCGGAGTCCTGCCTAGCCTGCTACAGCCCGTGTTCCCGGAGTCCTGTTAGCCCAGTGCTACAGCCCGGATTCACACGCTGCTGACCGACATGCTCGATGTTGATTCATGTATGCCTGTCCCCGTAAGTTAGTGCCACTTTGGGTTCACGACTAGTCATGTCGGCCCGAGTTCTCTGTCATATGGATGCTAGCGACACTATCATATACGTGAGCCAAAAGGCGCAAACGGTCCCGGGCCATGGTAAGGCGACACCCGTGGGAATACCGTGCGTGAGGCCGCAAAGTGATATGAGGTGTTACCGGCTAGATCGATGTGACTTGGAATCGGGGTCCTGACAGCTTTGGTATCAGAGCCTGACTGCCTGTAGGATTACCAAGCCAAATTGGTCGAAGTTGAGTCTTGAAATGCTTTAGTTATATAAGGGAATTGATTGTGGATGGGAATGTAAGGCTCTTTTTACTCCTTTACCTTATAGCCTTCTGATCTGAGTCATCCTCTTCTCTTCTACGGGGATTAAGAACTAGGCTTCTCATCTTTCTATCAGGATCACGTGTTACTAATCCGTAGACTTGTAGGATTGTTGGTCTGAAGCCTCAGTTCAGTTTCTACTACTTCCATGTGTTCTTAGTTGATCTCCGAACACTGTTAATGTGATGTTAAGTGGTTATGCCACCATTTTTGCAGGATGTCTCAAATCTTTTTGAGCATTTACAGCCGTTATGTTGTCCGAGTCATCCCAGGTTTCTAAACAATCTGATGCATTTGCAAAATCCTTTCCCTCTGTTTTTGCGTCCCTTTGGGCCAGATTAAGCACACTACCGGTGCGTTGAGGCACTCTATTGCCTCGGTATATATGTTGGAGCTATTATTATGACCCTAGGTGTTTTAGGGAGTCACCTAGTAATCTAGCAATGCTTTGTATCCCCAGGGTGATGATTCTGGCCATTATTCTCGAAAGCATCCCGTGATGCCATTTAGTTAGTAGGCATTCTATTCTGGGTTCTTGAGCCCAAGATTTACTCCTCTTACCTCCTGTTGATAGTGTTTGCTCGTTCCTTTAGGTTATTAGTAACCTTTGCATTAGTCCTCGAGGTCCGTGGTATTTCATTCTTCCAATACCATGAACCATCATGGCAGAAGTTCTTTTAGCCAAAAGATCACAACCAGGGCGCTCTTGAGGAGTACTCCATTCATATTGTGACTCTGCCAGTCCTTCCTCCTCTGCATGGGTTATCCGGAAGAAATATGTTGAACTTGTTCGACATGCTAACCATGCATCCATAACTCAGAAAATCATATGTTCCTTTGGGTTGTCCCTCTTTAGTTATTTTCTGGCCCTCGTCTATCAATTGATAGTCAGGACTAGTTGTGCATCCGTGTTATCGATGCCTATTATTCTTGTGGTCTGTCAAGCCGTTCTATTTCAGAATGACTAGGAGAAACAAACTCCAGAACCTCGTCCATATCTAGGATTGGGTCAAAGCAATTGTATTCCGCAGACCAAAATGCCAATCCAGCTTTTGCTCTGCTCTACCTTGGAGCGTTACCATCTTTATGTCAAGAGTGTCATGAGAATTGCACCACCTCTTATGAATTCTTGACGCAGTGATACTTCTCGCCATCATTATTCATTCCTCGGTCCCGTGTTGTCACAACCGGAATACCGACAAGTGAACCGTGATGTGTGAAATCAATACTCTGAGCAACTCGTTGCTTGGTAGTTAATGGCAATACTCTCATTCCTAGCGTGCTGGTTATTGAATCATCATCCTAAGATTGATCGTGCTACCTAGTCCTTATTTTTGGTGCACTCTTCAATCAATGAGTTAGGATTTTTGTCAAACCCTTGCTCAGTTGATCATATCGTCTTGCCCTGAAAAGCAAGATTGTTCTCGAGCTTAGTAACATATCGGTGGTTCGTGATTTTCTGAATATCTTCTCAGAAGTATCACCAGGTTGTCACCTGACCGCTATGTTGAGCTCGTGATCAAATGGTTTTCCTATGAACCACTCTTTCTCCAAGAATCTGTGTTGGATACCTTGAGCTAGTTGGTTAAGCTAAACAACAACTTGGAGAGTTGGAGGATAAAAGCTTGCCTGACATAGTTCTTTCCAAAGGATATCTCTTGTGTGTGTGTTTGTTGTAGAAAGATGATTTCTTCATCGATTGGTCCTCGTGATCAATTAATGGACCTATCATCTTAACCAAACTTTGATTTGAGTATGGGCTAATATCAAATCAAATCAGAACCAACGATGTTCGTAATGTTGTCTTACTCGTGGTTGATTCCTCGAGCATACACCATTACATCCTTTGTTCTGACCAATGCTATCACTTGTTTACATAATTATGGAATTCCATCTCCATGGAAACCTGGATGAATTGTTGTTGAGCCCATCAGCAACACTGCTACCTTCTCCATGACTCGGGTTGAACATCCAGCTAGTATTGGAAACTTTATAAGCATTATCTTCGTGTTTCGTTCATGAAGCATATGTTGGATGAAAGAAGTGACTTACTCTAATTCATGTGCATTAGATGCAAGTTGCCGCCGTGAATTCGAGAAAGTTTGTTTTGCTTCCTCTGGAATCATCCCAAGTCAGTCATGCATATGTGCGAAGTATACCGTGGTTTGGAGACTTGCAACCTTCATTCTATATGTATCCCTAGCACACCAAGCCACTGATTGATTTGTTCAAGATAAAGGAGTCTATTCTAAGGTGAATTCTTTGGACTTCCACGCGTGGAGACTTCGATGTCATTAATGATGGTTCCCCACCTGAACTCGGTAGTGTTTTGTTGTAAGACTACTATGTGGTCATGCTTGTCTTGGATAGTGTGTTCATAGGTTTGTAGCAGAACCAGCTCGTGTTTTGGAGCTTGCTACCAAAGTTCATTCCCAAGAATCTCGCAACGCCATCTCGTCGGTTTGTGTTGCAAAACTTCCTCTTTCCGGATATGCTGTCTGAAATATCCTGTTACCAGCCAGATCTGAATCTCAGGCAGATATGATAGTTGGAACGCCTCCCAAGAACTATAATATTGGTCTCTATAACCCGGTAAGTGGATGTCCTGGCCAACACACCCAGCCGGAAGACCTATTATTGTAGTATCCTGATTGATAAAGTTGGCCACCTCCCCATAAGGATTCCGTAGGATTTACTTCCGTAGTTATTCCTTATGGATTCTTGTGTTCCCGAAGTCCGACCTTTCACTTGATGTTCTAGATATCAAACCATATCAAATGGGTTACGCTAGTACATCAAGGAGAACATTAGAAGCGGAGTGCTAAATGTCTCTCGGTCAATCATCCAGATTTTGTTCCTTGGCCTCGCTAGGGTGAAATCTGAGTAGATGTTATCTTCCTTTGCATCTGCATTGTCCATCACTATTCATCATGGTAGTATGTTGGGTTGCCAGGATCCTTGACACGGATGTCGGTAGAGCCTTGATGAATATGGAATTGCTCAAGTTCTTGAGTGCACGCGCAAGCAAAATCATCCCTTGCGTTGTCTTCAACAAGGTAGTCCACATCGTCCATTCTAGCCCGAGTGTGCCGTTCCTCCGAACTCCTTCAAACGGTCGTTTGCGAATTGCCTTAGGCTGGTATGAAGAGTTTCAATGATCTCTGAATCAAAAGTAATTCTTTTTGCCACTTAAGGGAATATTTCTACGAGTCACCTTCCCTGAGGTGTCCCGTTATGGAATCATGGAAAATATCTCCTTGCTACTTTGAAGCCATGCACCATCCTACTCCAGCGTGGAATTCTTGCCTACCAAATTGAACCCTTGTCATCCTCTTCTTTCCATTGCTCCTAATGCGTGTTTTATGTCTCAACTGAAGAGGTGTTCTTACCTCTCACTCCATGAGTTGATCTTGAATGCTCGATCTTCGAGGAGATCATTTTCTGTAGAGTTTCCCTCTATTCTCATCGTGTTGGATGAAGATGTCGAAAGCAAGGACGTTAAGATCAACTGGAGCAATGAATCAACATCTTCGAGAAGGGCAGTTGGATCATGAAGATCGTGTTAGCTTGTGTCCCCTCTTCCTCTTACCCTACGCTTGAATCTCGGGACGAGATTCTTGTTTAGTGGGGGTGAGTTGTCACATCCCTAGTCTGGTATGCACTTAGGCTAGCTAGATATGCTTGCATCATGTCTAAATTTATTGAAATTTGAAATGGGGATGAACAAACCCTAGCACCAAATGAACTCAACTAGGGTCAAATTCAAATGTTTTGAATGAACCCAAAATGCCTTCAACAATGTTTGATAATTTTGGCAAGGCTTTGAGTCCAAACCAAAAATAGTGAACATTTTTGTAGAATATTTTGGATCATTGGATTAAATCATAAAGTATTTGAATTTGGGCATTTAAATGCTATAATTATTCTAAGTGCTCAGATTATTCTGAAATGATTTGAGGGCTGTTGGAAATAATTCAAAAGGTGCCCACAAATATTTTCAGGAGTTTTGGAAGTGATTTAGTATTTTTACTAATCAAAACATAATAGCAAAAATAGAAAAACAGAAACAAATGAGAGAGAGAGAGAAGTGCTTACCTGTGCAGCCCACCAGAGCCGGCCCAGCTCCTGTGCTGGTCCAGCACTGTGCGGCCCAGCCCACCGCAGCCGCCACCGTCTTCAACCTCCTGCCAGTAGGCAGGAGGGCGTGTGCCCGACGCGCGCGTGCACGCGCCGGCCACCTCCTGCTTGCCGCTTCCTCCTCGACGCGCCTGGCGACGCCATGCGCCACCCCGGTCCCTCTCTCCCACTCCCTCGCCCTTCCCCGCCTCTGCCGCTCTCTCTACCGAAACCGAACATAGCCATCGCCGCCGACGAGCTCCACCACGGCCACGGCTATCTCCGAGCCTCTCCGACGTGCCCCCGAGCTCCACCGTGACGTCCCCGTCCTCTTCGCCGAGCCACATGACGCCGGAGCGCCCCGCAGCGCCGCTATCGATGTTGTCTTCTTCCTCTGCTCCAAGCGCCGCCCCGTTCGATTCGTCACCGTCCGGGCTTCCCCGACCTCTCCGGCGACGCCTTAGAGTTCACTGTGAGCTCCTGTTGCTTCCCCCTCGCTCTCCCCCTCTGTTCTCGTCCCCTAGCCCCGTCTTCCGACCGAGCCCGAGAGCTCACCGCCGCCGGCCATGGCACCTCCGTAGCTAGAGCGGATCCACGACGCATTCGAGCACACCCCCATGCTCAGCGAGTCCGCAGAGCTCCGTAGCAACCCGCAGCTCGTCCTCCCGTGCACCAAAATGCTGTGTCCGAGCGTGCCCATACTCCGGCCGCCGCGGAAGTGCTCGCCGCCATCACCTCCGGCCAACCCAGCTGCTGCTGCTACCACCACTAGATGCGCGGGAGCGCCAACAATCCGTAGGAGCAAACCCCGCCTCAAACCGTGGGCTGTAGCGAGATCCCGACGATCTCCGTCGTGCGAAATGGTCGTCGCCGGCGAAACTCCGGCGACTGATGACGTGGCTCGTCATTAGCCACTAATGACCCAGCTAAACCACCCCTAGAGCCACTGCCATGTGGGCCCAGGCCCTAATTAACTTAGATTAGCACTAACTAATTTGGTTAGTTAGCTGAGTTACTAACCAGTGGGCTCCACTGGTCAGGTTTGACCTGGACGGCGCCCGTTGACCTGCTGAGGTCAGCATGACGCAACGCTGATGCAGTAATAGATTTTCTAGACTTATTCTTATACAGGAAATTCCAGAAAATGCCCAAAACTTCAAAAAATCATAGAAAATAATCTATAGCTCAGAATGAAAAGATATATATATGAAAAATGATCAGAAAAATCCAACCTATCCATCTATACCATTTTCATGCATGTTAGAACAACTTATGGCTGCTGTTTAGACCAAATCATATAAAGGCATTTAAACCCTCACATATGAAGTTTGAATTTGAACCTAAGGTTCAAACCAACTCCATTTAATATGTTGCTAGTTTCATTAGCTCAAAACACATTCATATTGCCATGTCATAGCATGCATCATATTGTGCATTGCATTGATCGTGTTTCTTCTCTGTTTGCCGGTGTTGTCCCCTCTCAGTAGACGTTGCTTCGATGATGCGATCGATGACACCGATGAAGAGCTATACTATCTTCGGAAGTGTCAGGCAAGCAAAACCCCCTTGTTCATTCCGATACAATCCCACTCTCTCGCTCCTGCTCTCTTTTACTGCATTAGGACAACAACGTTTCAACTGTTACATGCTGTGGTAGTTGAACCCCTTTCCTCTGCATGACCTGTCATTGCCACAGTAAATAGATGAAACCCACTAGCATGAGTAGGAGTCGTTTGAGCCCTGATGTGCCTACTCATTCATGCTTGTTTGTCTTGCCTGCTATTGCTTAGAGTTGTGTCAGGTCTGATTCGTCGGGAATGAATTGGAAAGTTGTGAACATGTCCTACTGTGTGAGAGCTAAGTGTGTGAACACGATTTGATAAAGGTAGCGGTGAGAGGTCATGTACGAGTACATGGTGGGTTGTCTCATTGAAACCGTCCTCAGGAACCGAGTTCTGTGTTTGTGATCCATGAACAGTTACTACCACACATTGGGTTCCGGTAACTCAACCCCTCTCGACTTATTAATCAACTTGATCTCTGTACAGGAGTTGCAACTAGTTTCTGGTGTTTGTAGGTTGTGTTAGTAGTCTACCAAGTGGTACCCGGTACAGGTGGGCTTGGGACAGACTAGGCACCGTGGCACGGTGTACCAAGCGTAGATCCATCCGTCGAGGTGGGCTTGGGAACCCTGCACACATCGTTAGGGGCCGTGAGCGACACCCCGGCCGGATCTCCTTGCGGATGGAACCCGAATAGGCGATAAACCTGGACTAGAGACTTGTGTGGTTAGTCAGGTCGTGGCCGACTCCCTCGCCAGGCTTCCGCTTGAAGGTTGCCGAGATACACGACGTGTACATGGTGGTAAGTGGCGAGAGCGTGTGTGATGAAGTACACCCCTGCAGGGTTAACATCATCTATTCGAATAGCCGTGTCCGCGGTAAAGGACTTCTGGGTTGCCTGTAGAGTTCATAGACAAGTGAAAGTGGATACTCTAAAACTCGCAAGATAAGCGTGAGTGCTGTGGATGGCGTTCTCGTAGGGAGACGGGAGCCGATCCATAGTGGTGTATTGATATGGTGAATATGTGGACTCGTGTGCGCCACCTCAAAAGAGTTACTTGCAATTGTAGCTTAGGATAGCCACCGAGTCAAAGCTGGCTTGCTGCAGTTAAACTCCACCACCCCCTTTTGATACTGATGCATATGTAGATAGTTCTGATGTAAGTCTTGCTGGGTACATTTGTACTCACGTTTGCCTATTTTATGTTTTGCAGAGAGACGCCAGTCTCGCTAGTAGTTCCGTGTGGACTTCGACGTTTAGCTTGATACCTCAGCTACGATCTTGTGCCCTCGGCGGGATCTGGTAGATAGTCAGGCTTCTCAGCCTTTTTCATTTGTAGATGTCTGTACTCAGACATGTTAAGCTTCCGCATGTGCTTTGACTTGTATGCTCTGAATGTTGGGTCATGAGACCCATGTTTGTAATATCTGGCTCTTCGGAGCCTAATGAAGAAATACTCTGAGTCGTAGAGTCTTGTTGTGATGCCATGTTGTATTTGCACATATCGAGCATATTGTGTGTATGATTGAAATGCTTGGTATGTGTGGGATCCGACAACCTAGTTGTTTATCCTTGGTAGCCTCTCTTATGGGGAAAGGTAGTCTTGTGCTTCCATGAGCCATAGTAGTCCGCTACAGCCCGGTTCACCGGAGTCCTGCTAGCCCATCACTATTGCTCCGGAACACTTGACTGGCCGGCATGTGATTCACTTCGTTCCCGTGTCTGTCCCTTCGGGGAAATGTCACGCGGTGACATCCGGAGTCCTGCCTAGCTTGCTACAGCCCGGGTTCCCGGAGTCCTGTTAGCCCAGTGCTACAGCCCGGATTCACACGCTGCTGACCGACATGCTCGATGTTGATTCCTGTATGCCTGTCCCCGTAAGTTGTGCCACTTTGGGTTCACGACTAGTCATGTCGGCCCGGGTTCTCTGTCATATGGATGCTAGCGACACTATCATATACGTGAGCCAAAAGGCGCAAACGGTCTCGGGCCATGGTAAGGCGACACCCGTGGGAATACCGTGCGTGAGGCTGCAAAGTGATATGAGGTGTTACCGGCTAGATCGATGTGACTTGGAATCGGGGTCCTGACATTCTGTTACCTGACCATGACATTCGGCTTGAGGAATGCCGGTGCCACTTTTCAGCGTTGCATGCAGAAATGCCTCCTCAAGCAACTCGGCAGAAATGCCCACGTCTACGTAGACGATATTGTGGTGAAGACAGAAAAGCGCGGCACCCTGCTGGAAGACCTCAAAGAAACATTTGCCAACTTGTACCGATTTCAGATCAAGCTCAACCCCGAGAAATGCGTGTTCGGAGTACCAGTCGGCCAGCTTCTAGGCTTTCTGGTCTCCGAACGCGGCATTGAGTGCAACCGTGCGAAGATCAAGGCCATTGAGAGAATGGAGATTCCCACCAAGTTGCGAGACGTACAGAAGTTCACTGGGTGCCTGGCCTCCCTAAACCGCTTTATCAGCCGGATAGGAGAGAAGGCTCTCCCCCTGTACTGACTCATGAAGATATCCACTCATTTCGAGTGGAATGACCAAGCAGACCAAGCCTTCCATGAGTTCAAGAAGATGCTGACCACTCCACCTGTCCTGGCGGCGCTGACTGAGAAGGAGCCCATGCTCCTCTACATTGCCGCAACTAGCCGAGTGGTCAGTACAGTCGTCGTGGTCCAGCGCCCAGAAGAAGGCCGAGCCCAGCTAGTCCAGAGGCCGGTATATTATCTAAGCGAAGTACTATCCAGCTCAAAGCAAAACCACCCACACTACCAGAAGATGTGCTATGGAGTGTACTTCGCCGCCAAGAAGATGAAGCCCTACTTTCAAGAGCATCCCATCACGGTCGTATGCACCGCCCCGCTTGCCGAGATCATAGGCAGCCGGGATGCATCCGGCCGGGTGGCTAAATGGGCCGTTGCGCTTGCACCTTACACAATCTTCTACCAGCCCCGCACCGCCATCAAGTCCCAAGCATTGGCCGACTTCCTCGTCGACTGGGCCGATACCCAGTACCTACCGTCGGCTCTTGACTCTACTCATTGGCGGATGCACTTCGACGGGTCCAAGATGCGCACCGGCTTGGGAGCGGGCATCGTCCTCACCTCTCCCAAAGGCGACAAGCTCAGATACATGCTGCAAATCCACTTTGCTGCCTCCAACAACGTGGCTGAATACGAGGCGCTCGTACACGGGCTCCGGCTAGCCAAAGAGCTCAGCATACGCCGGATCCTGTGTTATGGCGACTCCGACTTGGTGGTCCAGCAGTCATCTGGCGACTGGGACGCCAAGGATGCAAACATGGCGAGCTATCGATTCCTCGTCCAGCAGATCAGTGGGTACTTCGAAGGGTGCGAGTTCCTTCACGTGCTACAGGCCGACAACGACCAAGCAGATGTCCTGGCATGGATCGGCTCCACCCGACAGGCTATACCAACCGGTGTCTCTCTCCAGCGCCTCCTCAAACCATCTATCAAGCCGTTTCCAGAATCGGACTCTATCTTCGTACCGCCCGCCCCCGATGCAGCCGGATCCGACTGGAGGAACCCAGCAGGCGGCTCGGGGACTTCAACAAGCGGCCCGGGGACTGCCATAGTCGCACCCGGCTCGGGGACTTTAGAACTCGGCCCGGGGACTACAGCAGTCGGCACGGGGACTGCAGCGACACAAGAAGCGGTGGTCGACTCCAACTCTCCACCACCCAACCCACCCACCCGAGTCACAGTGGCCGTACTAACAGTAGAAGATGTCACAGCTCCATCATGGGCCCAGCCCATCCTCAACTTCCTAGTCAACAGAGAGCTGCCGACTGATGAGATCTCGGCAAGACTAGTGCAACGCCGAGCCGAAGCATATGCTATAATAAACAGAGAACTTGTCAAGCGTAGCGTCACTGGAGTCTTCCAGCGCTGTGTCGAGCCAGAGAAGGGTGTAGCAATCCTCAAGGATATCCAACAAGGCGAATGCGGCCACCACGCAGCCTCAAGAATACTTGTGGCCAAAGCTTTCCGCCATGGTTTCTTCTGGCCGACTGCTTTGGAAGACGCCAAAGAGATAGTCAAATGCTGCAAAGGATGCCAAGTCTTCAGTTCCAAGCAACACCTGCCGGCTTCTGCACTCAAGACCATCCCCCTCACCTGGCCCTTTGCCGTCTGGGGGCTGGACATGGTGGGCCATTCAAGACAGCCCGCGGCGGGTTGACACATCTGCATGTCGCTGTGGACAAATTTACCAAGTGGATCGAAGCGAAGCCGATCAAGAAGCTGAACGGGCCGACTGCCGTGACATTCATTGCCGACATCACTACTCGGTATGGTGTGCCGCACAGCATCATCACTGACAACGGCACAAATTTTTCCAAGGGAGCCCTAGCACGTTTCTGCGCAACACAGGGCATCCGACTGGACTTAGCGTCGGTCACCCACCCGCAGTCAAATGGCTAGGTCGAGCGAGCAAATGGCCTCATCCTTTCCGGCATCAAGCCCCGACTGGTCGTACCACTGGAGCGCTTGGCCGGCTGTTGGCTCGATGAGCTGCCGGCTGTCCTCTGGAGTCTGCGTACTACCCCAAACAAGTCAACCGGCTTCACTCCGTTCTTCCTTGTGTATGGTGCCGAGGCTGTCATCCCAACTGACATCGAGGTCGACTCACCTCGGGTCACCATGTACACGGAGGCGGAAGCCAAGGAAGCACGAGAAGACGGCGTCGACCTGCTGGAAGAAGGCCGGCTGTTAGCACTCAGCCGGTCAGCCATCTACCAGCAGGGTTTGCGCCGTTACCACAACCGAAAGGTCAGGCAAAGATCCTTCCAAGAGGGCGACCTTGTGCTCCGGCTGATCCAGCGAACAGCCGGCCAGCACAAGCTCTCGGTCCCGTGGGAAGGTCCTTTCGTCGTCACCAAAGCACTAGGCAACGACTCCTACTACCTGATCGACGCACAGAAGCCAAGAGCACGCAAGAGGGATGATTCCGGCAAGGAGTCGGAACGACCATGGAACGCAAACCTCCTGAGAAGATTTTACAGTTGAAAGCAGTATGTATCATGCCACCGTTTTTATATTACATATGAGACAAACGGGCCCCCCGAGGCACACTCGGGAACTGCCCTCCTTTATCTATGAATGATGATTGTCATACTCATGAATGTATTATTACATTTGATTTTTTGTCTGGCACCGGGTTCGACTAGTCGGCCCGGGGACTGGCCGCCTTAAGTTATATTAAAAGTTCTACCTGAAGCCAGACAAGTAGTGTGCCGGCACCCGAGCCCTCTCTTGTCGAAAGTCGCAGCTCGAAGAACCGATTGTCCGACTGGCAAGAGCCAAAGGCAGAAAGGATGCCCACACGAAAAACGGCTAAGGACCAACGAACTTATATAACGCAAAGACGGCCTCCAACCACGCCTACCGGCTGTCAAAACAGCCGGCTAGCCGGCCTCCCAATCACTTCGCTATAATCCAACAAAGCTAGAGTACTTGCCCTCCCAAGCACCTCCCCAGCCACAGATTGCAGAGCAGCTGTCCGGCTGGGAAGGCGGCAACAAAGGGAGGGCGGCAAAGGAAACAGCCGAAGGATGAAAAGCAAAGAACAAGGGAAAGCCAAACACATGCATAATTATATTTACACATAAGGCCCCCAATAGGCCGGCAGTCAATATAGTTCGAATACACCCCCAGTGGGTGGAATTGTGCAAACTTGACAAAATACTGTTCCAAGAATGGTGAAACAGGAAAGTAGAGGCAGCAGACTAGACTAAGGGCGCAGCAGGGGAGCCGAGCTGGTCGGTGGAGACGGCGCCGCCGGCTGGAGGAGTGGCCGGCTGGCGGGTCTCGGCTTGATCATCGCCGGCTGCAGGCGGTGCACCCGCGCGTGCCTTGTTGGTGGAGGCATGGTCAAGCTGAGGCTGACCGGCCGCTCCACCATCTGGCACGGCGTCTTCACCCTCCTCCTCCTCCTCCTCGCCCTCGTCGCTGGAGTCGATCTCCTCCGCCGAGTCCTTGCCGTCTGCCGGGTTCAGCCCGAACCACTCCTCCGGCTGGGCAACGCCGTTGTCTTCCACCTCAGGAGCGAACGCGCTGGTGTCGGTGTAGTCGGCAATCGCCGAAGCCCGCTGGATGATAGCCGGCCGCGCCGGCTCCAGCTTCGTGTCGGCCTCCTGCCGCCAGGTGGCCAGCTGGTCCAGACTCAGCTCGGGATACCAGGCCTTGGCGAACTCCAGCGCCCGCCTGGCGCTGGACCGAGCCGCAGAAGCCTTCTAGGCCTCGAAGCGGCCGACCACCACCTCCAGCCAGTCGGCAGTCCGACTGGGGGTGCGGGGAATCACCTCACCAGGCCAGAGAGCGGCCAACACCTACGCCCCAACACGCTGAAGCCGGCGGAGCATGCGATGAGCCGGCCGAAGGCGGGCCTGAATCGCCAAGAGCTGCTCCTCCAGCGACCGGCGAGCGTTCGGCGCGATCTCGGTGCCAGCCTGCCTTCGTGCCTTGCGGTGGGCCTCGACGACCTGGTTGGTGGCGGTAGAGTAGCCAGGGAAGTACTCTGCGCAAGAAAGAAAGAGAAAGAAGAGAAAAACACCAAGTCAGAAAATGAGCCAAACGGCAAGCGGCAAGCAAGGACGAAGAAGAAGGCAGCCTACCGTCAACCAAGTCTTCGATCTGGCCATAGCCGTTGATCAGCGTCTGCTTCGCTTCGGCCCAGCTGGCCGCCTCTGTCTCATACTCGGCTTGGAGGGCGGCCTCGCTGTCCTGCACCGCCTTCAGGGCCGCCTTGTGGCTCTTCTCCTGGTCGGCCAACCTCTTGGCCAGGCGGTCACGCTCCTGTGCAAGGCGTCAAACTCGGCCTCCTTAGCACGGAGGGCGGCCTGAGCCCCGCCTAGCTGCTCCCCCAGACTGGCGTTGGCCGCTGCAGGGATGGCAGTAAAGAAAGAAGCAATAAGGAAGAACTCGTCAAGGAAGATCCGACCCGACTGCTCAGCAGTCGGCCCGAATCTCGGGGACTACACCCAGTGGGTGCGCTGACGCGCCCCCACGTGTGATAAAAGATGAAGCACTTACCCCGGCTCTCAGATAGATCAGCATTCTTCTGGGTCAGCTCCCGAGCCTGGGAGTTGAAGGCAGCCGCGCGGAGGTTGTGGTAGTCCTGCAAGTCAGGCAGAGGAGCGAATGAGAACAAGATAGCAAAACAGAGCCCGCTAAGAAGTTCCAAGCCTCCTGCTCAGCAGCCGACTCAGAACTCGGGGACTACACCCAGTGGGTGCTCTGACGCGCCCCCACGGAAGAAACCAAGATCAAAAAAGCAAAAACAGGAAGACTAACCCGAATGGCCGCCCGCGTCGCAAGGAACTCGTCATTATATTTCCTCACGCCGCAGCCTGGGACTGAAGCCGGTTCCGGACGTCCTGCGCTGCCACATTCACCACAGCCGTCCCTCCACCCGGCGTCCACCCCGAGCTGGCGCTGGCCGCCTCCACGTCCTGGGCCGACGAGCTGGAGCCCGCGGCCTTCTGCGGGTCCGATGCGGCCTTCCCCGTGCGCTGCCGCGATGCGACTGGACCACCAGGTCCGTCCTCGCGGCCGGCTCGCCCCCGCCGATTGCGCAGGCGGCACGTTTGGTCGGCCGCCTTGAGCCGCCCCAGTCGGCGGGGCCGATGCCGCCTCCCTCTCCGGGACGATGACATCGTCTTCCCTCTCCAATCCCGGCTGGTCGCCGCTTGCTTCCTCTGGCGGGGGCTCCGGGACCTCGAGCGCCGCGACACGCAGAGGGGTGACGAGCAAGGCCCCCTCCGCTGTTGCCATAGCCGCAGCCTCCGCTTGGGCCTCGGCCGCTGCGTCGGCGCGCGCCTTCGCCGCCTCCTCCTCCTCCTCCTGTGCCGCCTTGGCAGCAGCCGCCCTAAACTCCTCCGCCTCCCGCTCCTCCCGCGCCTCCCGCGCGTTTCGCTCCGTCGCCGCCTGAAGCTCGGCGCGGGGGTCCATGCGGCGGGTGCTCCCGGATACTCCCGGTGATCCAAGGATGGAGGCGGCAGCAACCCGCTTGAGCGAAAGAGGAGCCCTGATTTTCGAGAAAGGACAAGGATTCAGAAATCACCAAGAAAAGAAGAAAGAATATACAAAGCAATATACACTTACGCCGACACCGTCTGCGGCTGCTTCACCACCTTGCGGAAGCGGGCCGCCTTCGCGGCCGCCTCATCCCGCCTGGTCGCCGCCGCCCTGCCCTTGGGCTTCTTCGGCCGACTGCCGAACAATCCCGACGCGGCCCGGCGCTTTTGCACGCCGCCCCGAGCAGGCGGCGCGGCGGAGGAACCCGCGCCGTGGCCGGGCGCCGGCTGGCGGCGTGGGACGATTTCCGCCTCGTCGTCATCCGGCCAGTCTTTGAAGCTGGCTCCTAGCCCAGAGCCGCCTGCCTCGCCGCCGGCTTCGCCGCCATCCGCCTCGGTGTTTTCATCCATGGCGGCCGCCCCCAAGTCGTGGTCTTCCAGGTCATGCTCCGCCCGGTCGGGGAGGAATCGGCGACCCGTCTCCGACCCGGTTGCCGGTCAAAGGAGAGGGCTCTGCCAAGGCGTGCCGACTGGTCAGAGTCGGCAAAGAGGAACTCGGCGACAAAACTAAGAGAAGAAGGAGAAGAAAGAGAGCATAGCGTGGGCGACGGATGTGCACGGGAATATGGCTCCTTACCAAACCGCCACTCTGCGGAGAGCTTGCAGTTCGCAAGATAATTCACCATATGGGCCACCTCTTCATGCGGCATGTCCTTGGTGCACATCCGACTCGGATCGAGTTGGCCGCTCATCTGACAGATCAGGTGAGGGCGGCTCTGAAGCGAAAGCACCCGGCGCGCGACGAAGGCGGCCAGCAAGTCGGATCCAACCAGGCCCTCCGACTGGATCATCACCCGCAGTCGGGCGACGGTTGCGGCTCCAGCCTGCGACAGCGTCACGGCCCGATAGGACCACTGGGGCTGCCTCCCAGCTGGCGGGCCGGCTACGTAAGCCGGCAAGTTGACGTAGTCGCCTTGTGGGGCGACGTTCTTCACGTTGAAATATGACTTCTCCCAGAGCTTCACCGACTGGATTAACGTGATGACGGGGAAGCGGTTGTCAGCCGCCGGCCTCCGCATCGCGACGAAGGCGCCGCTCTGGGCCGGCACGCCCTGCATGCGGGTGCCCAACTTCGATTGGAAGAACCCCCCCAGAGCTCGAGGGTGGGGAGAACGCCAAGAAAGCCTTCGTAGAAGGTGACGAAGGCGGACAGCAGCACCACCGTGTTCGGAGTGAGGTGGTGCGGCTGGAGTTGATAGAATTCGAGGAAGGAGCGGAAGAAAGCGCTCGCTGGCAAGCCAATGCCGCGCAGGAAGTGCGAGCGGAAGACTACCCACTTGCCTTCCTTCGGCACCGGCGTGATCTCCTTCGCAGGTGCGAGACGGACCCGCACCTGGTCCGCGCCGGGCAACCGCCGCGTCTTGCGGAGGAACTTGATGTGGTCCATATGGACGTTGGAGCCGTCCCAGTCCCCGCCGTACTGCATGGTGGCGAGATGCTAACAAGGAAGGGTGCGGCGGTAGAGAAAGCACGGCCCTGCAGTGGCAAAGCTGCAGGGTGGAGTGAAGATTGATGGGACGGCGCAGCGGCGAGGCGCTGCTGCGAGAGAAAGCAGAAGGAAGAAGATGGCGGAGAGGAGAGGAGCGTGCGAGCATCTGCCGCTTCCCCTCCTCCCCCTCCTTATGGCCTCGTGCGGCGAAGCCGAGGAGGCGAGGCGTGGGGAGGAACATGGGATTGACTGCGCCCACTCCCCCACGCCACGCGATTACTGCGCCCTAACGGCGTGCAGAAACTGCCGCCGGAAGACGTGCGGACAGCTTTGGGCCACAAAGAATCCGCGCTTGGGCCCAGGCGTTGGAGTGGTGGGCCCTCGCCTGCGGTGACGTCTTGTCGCGCGCGTGGGTTAGCAGGCTCTTTTCAGCCAAGGGACGCCACGTGGTTCGCAGGCGGCGAGTGACCGGCCCGTGGCCCGGTGCACGCGCCAACAAACTCCCGCCTTCCGACTTTAAAAAAATTCGCCAAGACGACGCGCCCAACCGAAGCCGGCTCCCAGCTGCGGGCTCGTCAAGATAAGAAGCTGACCGAGCTTCTCAACCTCCTCTCAGCCTCGAAGAGTAAATGGCCACGGGTAGCCTAACCTACTCCCCCTGGCTCTTTGAAAAATTATCGGGCCATTCAAGCCTTCAAGCATACAAAGCATATGGCCGCCTTCCCCCGGCCGGCTATCCCCAGGGCCGACTTCCAGAAGCCGGCCATGAGGAAAGCCGACTCCCAGAAGCCGGCCATGAGGAAAGCCGACTCCCAGAAGCCGGCCATCAAGAAAGCCGACTCCCAGAAGCCGGCCATGAAGAAAGCCGGCTCCCAGAAGCCGGCCAAGACTGCACCCACTAAAAACTGTACCCACATAATGGCGATAGGATGGGGCGTGGCCGCAGTACAACCCACTGCCCCTGAATCCCGGAACAGGCATGGCTACAGGGCGCCGTACGGGCCAGCCATCCCCCGTCCGGCGTGGCACTGTAGCCGTGTTGACCTTGATGTCACCCACGACAGGCGCCAGTACGGCCCGTAGGCGGCGGGCCCCTTTTGCCAGGGAGACATCCGAAGGCGGCCTGGCCTCCTCTAGTCGGCCAGGAGTGTGGCCGGCTCCTAACAGCCGGCTACCTCCCTCCCTCGAAACATGTGCCTCATTAAGGAGACAAGACAAGGTAAGGCTACAGAGAGAGCCCGCAAGGCGGCGGCACTGTAGCCACGCTTACCTCAACAAAGCTCTCGTCATCAGAGGCGAGGCAACAGTAACCAGCCGCCGACAAAGCCCCCAAGCGGTGGGGCCGACCTGTCGGCCAAGAGGCCGGCAGCCGGCGGGACCCACCAGTCGGCAGGCCCCAATGACCGGCGGAGAAGCCGGCGAGCCTAGACACTGACGGCGGGGACCCGCGCCCAGCCGGATTACCATTGTACCCCTGGGGGGTAGGCCTATATAAACCCCCCAGGGCACCCATGCAAAGGGTGGATCTAATAGAATTCCACACGCCACCTAGAGAGAAAACGAGAGCTAGCCTCGTCCTTCCTCTTCCTCTATCCAAACAGCTCAAGGAGCGCTTGTAGCAACTTGTATTGATCTAGTGATCATGCGGAGACCCCGCAGAGCAGGACTAGGGGTGTTATCTCCACGGAGAGCCCCGAACCTGGGTAAGATCCGCCGGCGTGCATGTCTTCGCCTCATCCCGTTTCCAAGCACCGGCGATGTTTTACTGGCTCCCACAAAGATAAGCTACCCGTTGGCATATGTCGCACCTACCACTCGACACCACGTGTCGGTTACCCTTGACGAAAGCACTTCCATGACGCGTCATTTATTGTCATGGAAGTGAACAGTTCCATAATGATAATTTTGGTATTGTCATGGAACACTTCTACGACAACACATGTATGACTATCTTGATTCTTTCATAAAATCGTCATGGATGTACATGCATGATAAAAACGTGACCGACTGTGACAAACACGTATCACCACAGAAGTGTATTTTTTGTAGTGGGGGTTAATGCATGTTCTCAACTTTGTTTCTCTGGTAGAAATCTTGGGGCACTCTTTGAGGTTCTTTGTGTTGGATTGAATATTATGAATCTGAAATTGGTCGATGCATATCGTATAATTAACTCATGGATACTTGTGGTGACATTGGAGTATCCAGGTGACATTAGAGTTGGTTGATGCATATCACATATATGGTGTTATTTTAGTACGAACTCTTGGATAGATCGAACGAAAAGAATAACTTTAATGTGGTTTCGTATCCTACAAACAATTTCTTCTTATGTTCTCCGCTGATAAGAACTTTGGAGTGATTCTTCATCACACGTTGAGGGATGGTTATATGATCCAATTAGATTAGCATTGTTGAGAGATTGCACTAGCGAAAATACGGACCCTAGGCCTTGTTTTCAAGCATTGCAATACCGTTTGTGCTCACTTTTTGTTACTTGCTACCTTGATGTTTTTTATTTTGTTCCTATTAAAAAAATCAATGTCTACTATCATTACTACACTTGTATCACCATCTCTTCGCTGAACTAGTGCACCTATACAATTTATTGTTTGGTTGCAAGGTTGCTTGAGAGAGACCATCTTCATCCCACACCTCCCATGGATTGATAAACCTTAGGTCATCCACTTGAGGGAAAATTGCTACTTCCCTAAAATACTATGCGCTTGGAGGCCCAACACGAGTCTACAAGAATAAAGTTGTGTGTTAGACATCAGATACATATTCTGGACATCTCCAAATGAGCTGAAATTTTACGGAGATTTATTTTGAAATATATGAAAAATATTGAATAAAATGCATTGTCGGGTGGTTGGTGCGACATATGCCAAGGGATGGCTTATCATTGTGGAAGCCAATAAAACGTCGCCGGTGCCTGGAAACGGGATGAGGCGAAGACATGCACGCCGGCGAATCTTACCCAGGTTCGGGGCTCTCCGAGGAGATAACACCCCTAGTCCTGCTCTGCGGGGTCTCCGCATGATCACTAGATCGATAAAGGGTAGCTACAATCGCTCCTAGAGTTGTTGAGGTCAAGGGGGAAGAAGAGCAAGGCTAGCTCCTGCTTCTCTCTATCTATGGTCTATGTGCTATGCTTGGGTGCGAACCTAGAAGCCAACCCTTTGCATGGGTGCTCCGGGGGGTTTATATAGGCCTACCCCCCGGGGGTACAATGGTAATCCGACTTGGAGCTGGTCCCAGCCGTCAGTGTCTACACACGCCGGCTTCTCCGCCGGCTGCTGGGTCCCGCCGGCTAGTGGGTCCCGCCGGCTGCCGGCTACTTGGTCGACAGGCCGGTCCCACCGCCTAGGGTCTTGTCGGCGGCTGCTTACTGTAGCCGCGCCTCTGATGATGAGGGCTTTGTCGAGGTGAGCGTGGCTACAGTGGGCCGCCTCGGGGGCTATCACTGTAGCCTCTCCTCGTCTTGTCTCCTTAATGGGGCTCCTGCTTCGAGGAAGGGAGTAGCCGGCTTCTGGAGGCCGGCTATACTCTTGGCCGACTAGGAAAAGCCAGGCCGCCTTCACGCCTCTCTCTGGCTAAAGGGGCCCACAGTCCTCGGGCCGTACAGGAGTGGGTCGTGGATGACGTCGAGGCTAGCGTGGCTACAGTGCCGAGCCGAACGGGAGACGTCCCTCCCGTACGGCCTCCTGTAGCCTCGCCCGCCTCGGGCTTCGGGGGTCGTGGGCCGCACGGTGGCCACACCCCGTCACGTCGCCATTATGTAGGAGTGGTTGTGGTCTTGGCCGGCTCCCCGGAGTCGGCATCCTTCTTGGCCGGCTTCTTGGAGTCGGCCACCCCGTAATCGTCCTAGGGAGGAGTCGGTGAGGCTGGGTCGCCTTCCGGGAGTCGGCTTTAGTGGTAGCCGGCCAGGGAAGGCGGCCCCACTGCTTGGAGTGCTTGAAGGCCCAAAGGCCTGATAATTTTTCTGAAGAGCCAAGGGTAGTCGGAATGGCTACCCGTGGCCATTTACTCCGACAGTAGTCCCCGAAGCTGATTGGGCTTCGAGGTGGAGTGGGGTTCGAGAAGCTCGAATAGTTTCCTATCGTGACAAGCCGGCAGCGGGGAGCCGGCCTTGGTCAGGCGCGCCGCCATAGTCGAAATCTTCTGGAGTCGGAGGGCGGGAAACCGCTGGCACGTGCACCGGGCCGCGGCCCGGCCGCGGGCCGTCGGCGAGCCACGTGGCCGGTAAGCCTGCCAGCCCACGCGCGTGACGGGACGTCGCCGCAGGGAGGGGGCCCGCCACGTCCGCGCCCCGGCCCAGGCGCGGATCCTTTGTATCCCGAAACCGCCCGCACGTTCCGTGCGGCAGTTTCGGCTCGCACTTATGCGTAATAAACGCGAGACGTGGGGGGAGTGGGCGCAGTTAATCCCACGTCTCCCCCCCACGTCCGGCCTCTTCGGCCGCGTGAGGCTATAAGTAGGGGGAGGTGGAGGGCGGCAGGCATTCGCACGCTCCTCCTACTTCCACCGTCCTCTTTCCTTGCTCGTTCTCGCAACAGCGCCTCGCCGCCGCGCTCTTCCTCCGCACGCTCCTCTGCCGCAGCGCTAGCCCTTGCCATGCCTCCTCACGTAGAGCAGCTTGGCGGGGATTGGGACGGCTCCATCGTCCATAACGACCACATCGACTTCCTCCGCGACACCCGGCGTCTGCCCAGCGCGGACAAAGTGGAGGTCCGCCTCGTGCTGGAGAAGGAACTCAGGCCGGCGCCACGCGAGGGCGAGATGGTGGTCTTCTGCTCGCACTTCCTGCGCGGCTTCGGCCTACCAGTGAGCGCCTTCTTCCGCTCCTGGCAGGAATTCTATCAGCTCTAGCCGCACCACCTCACCCCCAACGCGGTGGTGCCGCTGTCGGCCTTCGTCACCCTGTGCGAGGGCTATCTCGGCGTCCTCCCCACCCTCGAGCTCTGGGGGGAGTTCTTCCAGTCGAAGCTGGGCACGCGCGTGCGGGGCGTGCCGGCTCAGACTGGCGCCTTCATCGCGTCGCGGAGATCAGGCGCCGACAACCCCTTCCCCATCATCACGCTGATCTAATCGGTGAAGAAGTGGCAGAAGTCGTACTTCTACGTGCGGAGCATCGCTCCCCGGGGCGACTACCTCAACTTGCCGGCCTACGTAGCCGGCCCACCGGCGGGCAGGCTGCCCCAGTGGTCCTTCCGGGCCGTGACGCTGTCGCAGACAGGAAACGCCGCCATCGCCCGACTGCGGGTGATGGTCCAGTCGGAGGGCCTGACGGGGCCCGACCTCCTGGCCGCGTTCATCACGTGCCGGGTTCTCCCGCTCCAGAGCCGGCCTCATCTGATCTGTCAGATGAGCGGCCAGCTCGATCCGAGCCGAATGTGCACCAAGGAGATGCCGCAGCACGACGCCGCCTCCATGGTGAATTACCTCGCCAACTGCCAACTTTCTGAAGACTGGCAATTCGGCAAGGAGCCATACAGCCGCGCCAATCCTCCGCCTGCGGTACGCTCCCCTCGTTTCTTTTTCTCTCTCTCCCTCAGCCTTGTCGCTGAGTTCTTCTGGGCCGACTCTAACTCAGTCGGCTCGTTCTTTTGACAGGGTCCTCTGCTTCGGCCGGCCGGCGGGACAAACGTGGAGCGCCGCTTCGTCCCCGATCAGATCGAGCACGACCAGGAAGACCCCGACCTGGGGGCGGTCCATATGGAAGACGCCGTCGAGCCGGCCGGTGGCCAAGCCGGCGGCGAAGCAGGCGGCTCCGGGTTCACCGCTACCTTCGACGACTGGCCGGACGAGGACGAAGCCGAAGCCGTCCCGCACCGCCAGCCGGCATCCGGACGCGGCGGGCTCCTCCGGCGCGCAGCCTGCTCGGGGTAGAGGCCAGAAACGTCGCGCCGCCCAGGCCATGTTCGGCAGCCGGACAAAGAAGCCCAGGGCCGGGGCGGCCGCCACCAGGCGGGAAGAGGCGGCTGCGAAGGCGGCTCACTTCCGCAAAGTGGTGAAGCAGCCGCAGACTGTGTCGGCGTAAGTTCTCTCTTTCTATGTACTCTCCTTCTTTCTTTTCTTGGGTGGTTCTTGAACCTTCGTCTTCTTTCTCAACGGTCAGAGCTCCGCTGTCACTTGAGCGGGCGGCTGCCGGCTCTGTCATCGAGTCGCCAGGGGGCTCTGGGAGCACCACCCGCCGCGTAGATCCCCGCGCCGCCCTCCTGGAGGCGACGAAACGGAACGCGCGGGAGGTGCGGGAGGAGCAGGAAGCGTGGGAAGCGGAGGCACGGAGGGCAGCCGCCGCCCAGGCAGCTCGGGAGGAGGAGGCGGCGAAGGCGCTCGCCGAGGCCGCAGCCAAGGCCCAGGCGGAGGCTGAGGCCGAGGCGGCGGCAGGGGAGGCTTTGATGGTCACCCCCCTGCGCACCATGGCGCCCGGGGACGTGGAGCCCTCGCCAGGGGGAGCCAGCGGTTCCCAGCCGGGGCTGGGAGGAAGCGGCGACGACGTTATCATCTTGGGGGAGGCGCCGGGGCCGACTCCTCCGACTAGGGCGGCCCAAGGCGGCCAGCCTGAGCCTGCGCCCGCACAGTCGGCGGAGGGCGAGCCAGCCGCGGGGGCTGAGATGGCGGTCCGGGTTCCGCCAAGCCGGCGTGCAGGGAAGGCCGCATCGGAGCCGCAGAAGGCCGCGTCGGAGCCACAGCCGGCCGTGGGCTCCAGCTCGTCGGCCCAAGACGCGGAGGCGGCCAGCGCTACCTCGGGGTGGACGCCAGGCAGAGGGACAGCCGTGGTGAACGTCGCTGCACAAGACGTCCGGACCCGGCTCCAGAGCCAAGCCGCTGCGCTGAGGCAGTTCACCGACGAATTCCTCGCAACGCGGGCAGCCATCCGGGTTAGTATTCCCATCTTGTTCTTTCTTGATCTTGATTTTTCTTCTTGATCTTGATTTTTCTTCTTGATCTTGATTTCTCTCATGGGGGCGCGTCAGCGCACCCACTGGGTGTAGTCCCCGAGTTCCGAGTCGGCTGCTGAGCAGGCGGCTTGGAACTTCTTGGAGATTTTGTTTTTGCTGTTTTTGTTCTCACATCGGTCTTCTGTCCATCTTGCAGGACTATCACAACCTCCGAGCGGCCGCCTTCAACTCCCAGGCTCGGGAGCTGACTCAGAAGACCGCCGATCTTACTGAGATCCGAGGTATGTGACTTGATCTTTATCTCATGTGGGGGCGCGTCAGCGCACCCACTGGGTGTAGTCCCCGAGATTCGGGCCGACTGCTGAGCAGTCGGCTCGGATCTTCCTTGATGATTTCTCATTGTTCTTCTTCTTCTTCTATCTCTGCAGCGGCCAACGCCGGTCTGAGGGCACATCTGGGGGAGTCCCAGACTGCTCTTCGTGCCAAGGACGCGGAGCTCGCCGCCTTGGTGCAGGAGCGCGACCGCCTGGTCAAGAAGCTGGCCGACCAGGAGGAAGGCCACAAGGCGGCGCTGAAGGCTGCGCAAGATCGCGAAGCCACCCTCCAGGCCGAGTTCGAGACGGAGGCGGCCGGCTGGGCAGAGGCCAGGCAGACTCTGGTCTCCGGCTATGGCCAGATCGAGGTTCTGGTTGACGGTAAGTCGTCTACCCCTTCGTCCTTTCTTGCCATCTGCCACTTCGACTTGTTTTTCTGATTTTGGTGTTTTTCTTTTCCTTTCTTCTTCGCGCAGAGTACTTCCCTGGCTATTCAACTGCCGCCAACCAGGCCATCGAAGCCCGTCGCCAGGCGAAGAGGCAAGCCGGCTTCGAGATCTCGCCAACCGCCGGCCGTTCGCTGGAGGAACAGCTCCTGGCGATCCAGGCTCGCATTCAGCCGGCTCACAGGCTGCTCCACCGGCTTCAGCGTGCCGGGTCGCAGGTCTTCGCCGCCCTCTGGCCCGGCCAAGTGGTCCCTCGCACCCCCAGTCGGACCGCCGACTGGCTGGAGGTGGCAGTGGGCCGCTTCGAGGCTTGGAAGGCGTCAGCGGCTTGCTCCGGCGCCAGGCGGGCGCTGGAGTTCGTCAAGGCCTGGTATCCCGGCCTGAACCTGGACCAGCTGGCTACCTGGCGGCAGCAAGCCGACACGGAGCTGGAGCCGGCGCGGCCGGCCATCGGCGGGCTTCAGCGATCGCCGACTACACCGACACCAACGTCTTCGCCCCCGAGGTGGACGACAATGGAGTCGCCCAGCCGGAAGATTGGTTCGGGCTGGACCCGGCGTACGGCGAGGACTCAGCGGAGGAGATCGACTCCAGCGACGAGGGCGAAGAGGAGGAGGAGGAGGGTGAAGACGCTAAGCCGGCTGGTGGAGTAGCCGGCCAGCCTGACCGCGCCTCCAGCACTACGTCGTGTGCGAGTGCGTCTCCTACCGCAGGAGGTGGTCCAGCCGGCACCAGCTAGGCGGCCACTCCTTCAGCCGGCGTGGCCGCCTTCCCCGACCAGCTCGGCCTTCATGTCGCGCCTTAGTCTTTTTTCTTTTGTTTTCCTGTCTTGTTACTTTTGAACAATGTTTGGTTAAGTCTGCACAATTCCACCCACTGGGTGTATTCAAACTCAAGTCTGTTGCCGGCCTGTGGGCGGCTTTATGTATATAAGTTATGCAATCGGTCTGTCCTTGTACTTTTGCTTTTTGTCCTTCTGCTTTTTTCCTTTGCCGCCCTCCCTTGGTTGCCGCCTCCCTAGTCAAACAGTTGCTCTGCAATCTGTAGCCGGGGAGTGCCTGGCCGATTGGGGAGGGGGAAGTACTTTTAGCTCTGCTGGACTTAAGCTAAGTTTTTTAGGAAGCCGGCCAGCCGGTTGTTTTGACAGCCGGCAGGCATATTTGGAGGCCGTCTCTTTGCTATATAGGTTAGTTGTTCCTTAGCCGTTTTTCGTGTGGGCGTCCTTTCTGTCTTCTCTCTTGCTAGTCGGACAGTCAGTTCTTTGACCGGCTTCGCATCAGCTCGGACATGTAATTTGTGCTCGGTGAAATCCTTCGGGACACCTGGCATGTCCTTTGGGGACCATGCAAAGATGTCTCGATTCTCACGGAGGAAGTCGACGAGCTCGCCTTCCTATTTACTGTCCAAGTTCGCCCCAATCACGGCGAACCTCTCCGGGTGCTCCGGGTCTAGAGGTATCTTCTTTGTCTCTTTGGCAGGCTGGAAGGAGCCCTGCGCATCACAGTCCTTGGGGTTGGGGGACAAGGCTGGCTGCTTGCCGGCCATGGCCACAACCCGTTCCAACATCTTCTTTTCTTCTGCCACCACGAGGGACTCGGCCAGCCGGTTGCTGGCCATGGCACACTCGATGGACTTCTTGTAGTCGCCGGCTACCGTGATGATCCCCTTCGAGCTCAGCATCTTCATCTTCAGGTAGGCGTAGTGGGGCACAGCCATGAACTTGGCCAACGCAGGTCGGCCAAGCAGTGCATGATAGGGGCTCTCCAAATCCACCACCTCGAACCATATTGCTTCCCGGCGAAAGTGATCTTTGTCTCCGAAGAGAACATCCATTTTGATCTTGCCGATTGGAGAGCAAGATAGGCCGGGTACGATACCATGGAAGACGGTGCGGCTCGGCATGAGCTGCTTCGCTTTGATGTTCAGCTTGTCCATGGTATCGCGGTACAGTATGTTGATACTGCTTCCGCCGTCTATCAGGACGCGGGAAAATCTGGCAGCTCGCCTCTCCGTCGCAAGGGTGACGTCCAAGACCATAGCATAGGAGCCAGGCGAAGGCATCACCTCTGGGTGGTCGGCCTGGCTCCAGTTGATAGGCTTTTCCGACCAGTGCATGAACTCGGCGCTGCTAGAGGCGACTGCGTTTACTTCTTGGTGCTGCCGGCGTCGACTGCGCTTGTCGTCGACTTGACTTGTGAAGACGACGTAGGCGTCGTGCGCTTCGGGGAACTCGTCTTGGATGGCGCCGACTGCCGGCCGGGCCGCCGGCTGCTGGGGAGCTGGAGGCGGCGGGCCGGGAGGCGGAGGCGGCACCATCCCTTCACCCTTGGAGATGCGGGTGAGCCAGTGGCATTTCCGTGTTGTATGGTTGGACGGCTTCGCGCCGCTGTGGAACTTGCAGGGAGCATCGAGTGCTTGTTCGTAGGAGAAAGACGGCTGCCAGGGCGGCCGGCCACCCTTCTTCTTGGGAGCGGGCCGCTCTTCGGGCTGCTCGTCTTCAACTGTGGCCACCTGCCGACTGGAGGAAGTCGGTATGGGGCCCTTGCGCTTGTGGTCGTTCTGGTAGGGGCGCCGGTTAGGGTCGCCAGCCGGCGTCTTGGGAGCCGGAGCAATTACTTTCCCCGAGGCGTCTACTCGGAGCTCGGTCTTCATGGAGGAGTCGGCAGTGGCGTACTTGTCAGCGATGACTAGTTGTCACGACCGGTTTTTCAATAAAATAATTATTGAGAGACCAATCCCTTTTACGGACCAGCGAGGAAGAATTCCTTCTCACTGGTAGACAATATCTTGGTCACAGAAGAAAATACCAGGAGTACTAAATATAATACAAGGTTGAGCAGAGACTGCCCAACAATTTATTACATGCACGCCGCTAAAACAAAACGGCGGATAGGGTGGCAACTACTAACTCACGATAATAACGGTGGTGGAAATATCACCGTGAAGCGAGTGATATGATTCCAGAAGACTACAGCTCTTCGAGCGTCGGAGTGAGGCTCGCGGAGACTTATTGCGGGTGGCGGAAGCGTATACAATACAAGTGACCAATGTGCGGGATCGCGCAGGACTGACTGGGACTCCTCTAGGCATCGGACGCGCTATCAAACTCTTCATCCAAGAGATCGCCTTCGTCAACATCTGGCCAAATCAACAAGCCAGGTGAGTACTATGAAAGTACTCGCAAGACAGTTCGGACATAAGATATAACAAATGTAAACATGAAGCATATGAACAAGTTAACTGGTGCGATTAGACATAACGGTAATAAATACTGGGTGCCAAGCGAGGGTCTGAATGACGCCTCGAGCGGAAACTGCAGAATAGTAATACTGGTGCCAAACGAGTGTCTGAAAGACTCCTCGAGCGGAAAATGCGGAATATTAATGCGGGTGCCAAGCGAGTGTCTGAAAGACTCCTCGAGCGGAAAATGCGGAACAATAATGCCACAGTCGGGCGTCGGGGCGACACCACATAAAGGGCTTATAACAGAAAATAATAGACAGTGCATGCCGCAGTCGGACGTCTGAGCGACATCACATAAAGGGCTTATATTTAAAGTAAGAAACAAGTACACGCCACAGTCGGACGTCTGCGCGACGTCACATAAAGGGCTTATATCACAACTCATTAATACAATAGTTTGGGAACATAAATTATCACAGGCATAAGACAAATATAAAGTTAGTCCATCCACAGGAATAACAATAAATCTGGATTTACCACTTGAGCTTGTCACCGGGGCAAGTTTTTCACACAGATAGATATGGATATAGTTCTTACACTGCTTGATCATGGATACGAGGATTTGGAAAGGATTGACTCTGCAGAGTTTGTACTTAACCACAGCCAACGGATTTCAGTAGTCACGGGGACTAGTTCCGTCTACGGTGTTTTGGAAGGAACACGTCTAACCAGTACACACCCAATTCAACCATCCGAAGCCAGGGATTACCCTCGGCAACTTTCAAGAAAAACCTTGAGACGGGGAGGCTACAACCTCGCGTAGCATGGGATCAAATTTCTATACGCGCGCTTTAAGGGGGTGCCCCCCCTCTTGGTCCCAACCGGAAACACCCATGCCCCTGACCGAATGACTGGCTTTAATCCTGGGCCAAGGTACCATCATCCCGGCCTCTCTGTTTGGTGTGTACGCGGAAAGAGGTTACCAACTTACTAAACCGCATCCTGGCAATGAGACATGTGGTAGCACAGAAAGGGGAAAGAACGGTAACGCGGCTCCAACCACGTTAACGTCGGGAAAAGTCGGATGTCGCAAGGCTGGCATGCTACAACAGTGCCACCTTGTTGCCATTCATGTCACCACATGATTTGGCCATCTCTCATCAGAGATCATCGCAACTTTGGAAGATGCGGAAAAAGATCGATAACGTGGCTCCAACCACATTAACGTCGAAGACAGTCGGATGACGCAAGGCTGGTATGCTACAACAGTACCACCTTGCTGCCCTTCATGTCACCACATGATTAGGCCACCTCTCATCAGAGGTCATCGCAACTTTGGCACAACCGGGTCGTTGCCTTACAAGCAACGAGGTATTTACCGACACTCACTTGCCACGCACAAACTCTCACGTGAACATGTAAAACACCTGTCATATCAAATGTTCAAAACATGCTTGCCTGGTTCGGAGAAGTCGGAGTCTAGCTCGGCGAAGTTCGCGGCTCCGTCCCCTCCCCCGGGACCTACGGCAATCACGAAACGGGTACTAACGTGAAAACCAACACATGCACAGAAACCTTTCCAAATATTTTTCAAATAAATCCCATAAAAACTAGACAAAATTTGAAGATTGTCAGAAAAAGAATCACTCAAAAATGCCTTTTCATTAAAAAGTTATAAAGGTTTCCGTCCAGGGACTTATCTGTAATGAAACAGAAAAGTTCCAGGGTCTTAACTGAGAAAACAGAAAACGCTTCGGCTGGGAATGCGCAAGCGCAAAGGAGAAAACGTATTCTGCCCGAAGGCGCCAACAGAAAACGGTTCGCGAATAGAAGAACAGTGGCTGACATGCGGGGTCCACATGTCAGGTTTGAAAAGCTTGCCGGCGCCCAAAGACTGCGGTGGACGCCGGCGTCGAACCACGGCGAGTTAGGAGGAACGGAGGGTACCAAGAGCTTCAGCGTCCTCTTCCGCGTTGGTGGGTGGTGGACTCGTCCAACGGGGAGCACTATGTCGACGGCGACACTTTCTCCGGCGGACGGCGGCTCGGGTGAGGATGGGGAACTCCGGTGGAGGGCTGCAAGCTTCAAAATGGAGTGCGGGTCAGAAAGAGGGATGCATGGTGAAGCTACTGGCAAGAGAATGAAGGCGGAGGAGCACACACGGGGGCGAATCGGGCTGGATCCCGTGGCGGGTCGCGGCGGCCGGAGTCGAGGAAGGAGACCTCCTCAGGGCTCTTCCAGTGGCTCGGCGTGCTCTAGGGGGAGTGCAGTGCTGGTGGTTGCTCGAGTTGAAGCTCGGGGCCTTTATTTATAGGCAGATCGACGGGGTGGCCGTGAACGGAGAATCTCCGATGAGCAATTACGGCGGAGCAGTGGATTGGCAGGGGGTTTGAGCGGCCGGCAGCATCAGTGGAGGTTACTGGACTCGTTTTGCAGCTAAACGGGGTCGGTCTTGGCGTAATGGCATCGGTCCACGGTGAGGTGACCGCACGGGCTCAACGGCGGCAGAGAGCGCGCTCCGCGCCCTGTGGTTCACGACGAGAGCGGCAGCACGTTCGGGGGAGTGGAAGGCCACGCGGCGAGCTCCGGTGGTTTGGGCGGCGCTGGGTGGCGTCGTCGGCGCCGTGTCTCCTGCTGGCGTCCGCAAAGCCGCCGCCGGCGTCGGTCACGGGGCGGCGCACCTTCTGCTGCTCGTCGCCGATGCCCGCAAGGCGCCAGGCGTTCGTGCGGTGCAGGAACAAGAGGGCGGGGACAAGTAGCAAGGCGACGCGGTGGCACTGGCGAGATCGACGTCCGCTTCTGAAGAAAACGACAGCAGCCACTTGACTGAATCTCTGAAACTCTGAACTTGACAATGACCAAGCACTGCAGGTGTTCGACAGGAGGTTTTGGCCATGAGATAAATTTTTCTGGAGCTGTAACTTGGTGAGATGACCACTCAATGCACCCAGAGGCTGCCTGATTTTACTTCGAATTTTTGGAGAAGGTTTGGAATGAATTTCACCAAATTTGGCAAATCTGGTCCAAACTTGCAGCAAGTGTAGTTTGAAAATTTTGAACTGAAGACCAGTGGATCTTCATGGTTCTAGGTTGAGGGTACAAAGGACTAGGAGGGAGAGTTGGTTTGGTGGCAAAAATCAAAACAGAAAATGGAGTTCCTTTGTAAATCTCCAAGTGCTAGAAGAGAAGACAGAAATTTATTTGAATAGAATTTAAATGGAAATAACCACATGGGGAGGTTCAACTTGCTGGATTTGATGCAGATCATGATCCAAAGGTGAGGGAAGGGCTAGGAGAGAGGATTTGCACTAAGGTCATGGCAAGAAGGAATTGTTGCAAGTGGCAAAGGACTTTCCAAAAGCCATAGTGCAAATTTCAAGGGGATTTTCAAAAGCTAATTTCCCAAGTGAAAAGTGTTTTGTCTTGAGTCCCAATGAAAAGCAAGAACCTCCAAGACCAAAGACCGATCTTGGGTGAATCCTCATAAAACTTTGTCCATAAAGAAAGAAAAATATTTGAGAGGGAGAGTTCTCTTGAAGAAGAAAAAAAAATTAAATCACCTCCCTCAAGTCAAATAAAATCTTTTGAAAAATCCAAATAAAAACTTGGGTGTCACACTAGTAGCTCGTCGAGGGTAGCCGGCTCGTCGCAGAGGAGTCGGTGCTTGAGGAGGGTGCCCTCTCGGCACCCGGCAGTGAAGTACTCGATGGCCTGGACCTCGTGCACTCCCTCGCAGGAGTTGCGGAGCTCGGCCCATCGCGTGAGGTAGTCGCGGGTCGACTCGTTGGGCCCCTGGACGCAGAGGGAGAGCTGGCGAGGCTTGGGAGGCCGCTTGTAAGTGCTGGTGAAGTTGCGGACGAAAACTTCGGTGAAGTCCAGCCAACTGTTGATGCTGTAGGGCTTGAGGCTGTTGAGCCATGTGCGCGCCGTGCCTTGCAACATCAAGGGGACGTACTTCACGGCGACGCGCCGATTGCCGTTGGCGATGCTGACGGCTGTGGAGTAGTCGATGAGCCAATCTTCCGGCTTCACCGAGCCGTTGTACTTGGGCGTGTCTCTGGGAAGCGAGAACCCTTTGGGAAAGGGCTCGTCGTGGATGCGGGGGCCAAAGCATGGCGGGCCGACATCGTCTTCTTCTTCTAGCGCCAAGGATCGAGCGAGGCGGTCGATCCTGTGGCGGGCGTCGTTTTCGCCGACTCCTTCTCGGCGGCCGAGTCGGTCGCCAAGAGTCGGATGGGTGACAGGCGGTGGAGTGAGGCGTCTTTCTCTTCGAGGCGGGGGAGGAGACAGGTTTCCCTGGTGCTCTATAGCTCGAGGGCGGCCATCCGCGTCGCGCTCGATGGTAATGCGAGTCCGGCTGCGGCTGGCAGCCGGCTCCTTGTCTTTCTTCTGGCGCGCGCCGCTTCGCAGTCGGCGAGCGGGACGTCGCGGCGTGCTCCCGGCGCGGGGGATGGCTATCAGCTCAGGCGCCGGCTTCGTGCCATTTTGCAGCCACGTCGATCAGCTGTTGGATCCGTCTTGTCACGTAAGGGAGCTCATCGGCTCCCAGCTCATTGAGCTCCTCTGCAGCCGCCTGAGCGGCTCGCAGGTTCTCAAGCGGGGTGGCGTAGACGGGGCGATCTGCGCCCAGCATGCTGGCAACGGCTGCGCCGCGCTTCTGGACGAAGCCGGCTCGGCTCGGGCCGCTAGGCGGCGGCGTCCCGAAGGCGGCGCGGTCGACTTCACGCTGGTGGGCCTCGATGAGGCGTCTCATCGAGGCTATCTTCTTGCCCTCCGCAATGAGGGCAAGGCGGCGTGCCTCCAGGGCCTCGGCGTCGGCGTCGGCCGGGATGGGGACGGAGAGGTCGTGCATCGCCGCTTGCTGAGCGTCGCGGGCGTTCTCGCCCGAGTTGGAGACGTGGCTGATGACCAGCACTTCGGTGACAGCACTGCTGCCGCTGTCAGCTCGAGGGAGGGGGTCGTCGAAGACCACCACGTCGGAGGGGTAGGTGTCGAGCGACGCAGTGTCGGAGTCGATGAGCATCGGGTCGGCGGAGCCGACCGACTCCATGTCCGCAGCGGGCTCGCTGGAGACGTGAAGTTGGTCGAGGAGGCTGACGAGGCGGCTCTCGGGGTAGTCGGTGCCTGCGTCGGACGCAGGCTCGTCGGAGATGCGAGTCTCGCCGAGCAGATCAGCGAGGCGGCTCACTGCGCAGGCGTCGTCGACGCCTTGCAGCGCGTCGAGGCAAACGCCATCGGGCGCAGCAGGCTGGCTGCGCTCGCGGGGGAGGAAGAGGGTTCCCGTCCAGAACAGGTCTCCGGACGACAGTGCACCTGGCCCCACGGTGGGCGCCAAATGTCGGGTGGTTGGTGCGACATATGCCAAGGGATGGCTTATCATTGTGGGAGCCAATAAAACGTCGCCGGTGCCTGGAAACGGGATGAGGCGAAGACATGCACGCCGGCGAATCTTACCCAGGTTTGGGGCTCTCCGAGGAGATAACACCCCTAGTCCCGCTCTGCGGGGTCTCCGCATGATCACTAGATCGATAAAGGGTAGCTACAATCGCTCCTAGAGCTGTTGAGGTCAAGGGGGAAGAAGAGCAATGCTAGCTCCTGCTTCTCTCTATCTATGGTGTGTGTGCTATGCTTGGGTGCGAACCTAGAAGCCAACCCTTTGCATGGGTGCTCCGGGGGGTTTATATAGGCCTACCCCCCGGGGGTACAATGGTAATCCGACTGGGAGCTGGTCCCGGCCGTCAGTGTCTACGCTCGCCGGCTTCTCCGCCGGCTGCTGGTCCCGCCGGCTAGTGGGTCCCGCCGGCTGCCGGCTACTTGGTCGACAGGCCGGTCCCACCGCCTAGGGTCTTGTCGGCGGCTGCTTACTGTAGCCGCGCCTCTGATGATGAGGGCTTTGTCGAGGTGAGCGTGGCTACAGTGGGCCGCCTCGGGGGCTATGACTGTAGCCTCTCCTCGTCTTGTCTCCTTAATGGGGCTCCTGCTTCGAGGAAGGGAGTAGCCGGCTGCTGGAGGCCGGCTATACTCTTGGCCGACTAGGAAAGGCCAGGCCGCCTTCACGCCTCTCTCTGGCTAAAGGGGCCCACAGTCCTCGGGCCGTACAGGAGTGGGTCGTGGATGACGTCGAGGCTAGCGTGGCTACAGTGCCGAGCCGCATGGGAGACGTCCCTCCCGTACGGCCTCCTGTAGCCTCGCCCGCCTCGGGCTTCGGGGATCGTGGGCCGCACGGTGGCCACACCCCGTCACGTCACCGTTATGTAGGAGTGGTTGTGGTCTTGGCCGGCTCCCCGGAGTCGGCATCCTTCTTGGCCGGCTTCTTGGAGTCGGCCACCCCGTAATCGTCCTAGGGAGGAGTCGGTGAGGCTGGGTCGCCTTCCGGGAGTCGGCTTTAGTGGTAGCCGGCCAGGGAAGGCGGCCCCACTGCTTGGAGTGCTTGAAGGCCCAAAGGCCTGATAATTTTTCTGAAGAGCCAGGGGTAGTCAGAATGGCTACCCGTGGCCATTTACTCCGACATGCATACAAGAGCGGGCCACCCTGGTGCCCACTAGGCACCAGGACGCGCCTACCCCCGTGACGCGCCCTGCTGGGTAGTGGCCCCCATGCCCAACCTCTGTGCCCATCTTCTGGTATATAAGCCCATTGGCCCTAGAACAAAAATCAAGAGAGGACTTTCGGGACGGAGTGCCGCCGTCTCGAGGCAGAACTTGGGCAGGAGCAATTTTGTCTTT